>NW_017728909.1:29149386-29185349 GCF_001723895.1 Crocodylus porosus | reverse complement strand
ACAGATTGTGCCAGGGCTGGGGCAGGGGTGGGCTCCCTTAAGTGCCTTGGTCTGCTGGCTTTGCAAGGGTTGGTCAGCGGGCCAGCAGTGGCAGTAGTCCCCCCATCCCCAAGTGGGCTTAATGCTAAACACCCTTGCAGTTCAGGTTGTTGGCAAAATTCCTTTGAAATCAGACCAGAATAATTAAAATGAGAATTGTCAGCAGAAACAAATTTTATAGGTGCAAAATTTAGATGAGGTTATAAGGTTTCCAAGGCATAATAAGATGTATACCTTTATGTCTGTAATATACTTGCCCCTGCAAACTTTTGTTTGCTTCTCATGATAGAGAATTCATACTGACTCTACAGAGGTGAGAAGCAAATGCTTTTTTAGTCACTGGTTAACACTGAGAGTTAACCAAGTTAACAATATTATACAGTTATTAGTTAAAAGCTCTAGTAAAACCCTCCAAGTTTTTGATCTATGAACAAACAAAAAGCAGTGAGTGATGGCTCAGATAAGAATACTGCCACAAAGACTGAGAATTATCCAAAGAACTTTTAAAGTGAAGGCCCTGTTAAATCACAAAATTAGGGAGTAGCAAGAGGCGTCTAGGCTGTGCTTCAAGGATTGTTGTTGGGTCTAGTCATATTTACTTTCTGCACCTTATAATAATAGTGAGATTAAAGCAACTCACTATTGATATTTGAAATATAATGGGTACAATAGCCTGAAAGGCCGCTTGTTTTATTTCTGGTTCATTTCTAATCATAGCATCAGTATCATGTGTGTAAAATGTAAGTTTACATATTAGGGAGGGAATGTGGAATTATTTGAAACCCAGATGTTTAATAAAAGAGAAAAACCTGGGAAGCAGTTATGATGGAAGATAGCTACACAGGAATAATGGATGCCACATTAGACATGAATTTGCATCATGATGTAGCACAGCTCCATATACAGAGGCTTCACATCATAAATCATGTAGGTAATAGTCTGGCATAGCTGCAACTAGAGTATTATGTTCAGTTTTAGAAACATGGTTGCTGGAAATACACACATAAATAGAAGGAAATTGAGCATAGAAAAGCCAAACTTGTTATGCAGTGGAGGACCTGACTTCAATATTAATTGCAAGAGATAAATATATTTAACTTGGCTAAGTCAGAACTGGAGATAGAAAGGTGGCGGAAAGAAATGCAATAGCGACTACAGATGTGTTAAGTTTTGTGTGTAATATGTATCTAGAAATTGTTTAGGTTAGCACCAAGAGTTAAAACATTTAGGATGAAAGCTAGAAAAGGAGAATTTGAGGGTATTATTAAAAAAAAATGTTGACAAGGAGATTGTAAAATTCCAGGAAAGTGGGGAAAGCTCCATTTTTTAATTCCTTCAGAAAGAGGTTTGGAGATAGTATTAGTAAATATAAAATAAGAACTTATCATTTTGACAGGCAGATGGATGAGATGTCCCAGTAGGGTTTTTCCCATTCTCAGCTCCATGGCTTTTTAAAAAAATCGAACCCTATCTAGTGATTCTTTAATATGCTATGCTTGTAGCAAAAAGTGAGAATGAAAACATTTTTTTTGGATTAGCGTGCAAATATTTGTTGGATACCTACTTGAAGCCAGATAAGTTTATCTAACCTTTTCTTCCTGGCATGACCTCATCCGTTAGAGCAATCTTCTGCTGCATTTTTCAGTCCTCCTCTGCTAACTTCTCTTTTCTAAATCATACAGATCCTTATAGCCAGCTGTGATAATGTTGGAGAGAGTCCACTGAGCATCTGCCCAAAACCAGGAAGGAGGCTTTCTAAAGCTGACTAGCAGCTAGTTAATGATGGTTTATTGGTGAGAAAGCCTTTTATTAAACACTCTTTGAAAACATTTAAAGGATGAAAAATGTTGATCAGCGTCTTGTTGCTTTCTAGCAAATGGAGGTCACCCACTGGCTAAAATCTTTCAAAGAATTCATTTGGAAACCAGCAATTAAAAATTCTTTTTAGTCCTAGTCAGAGATGAGCATGGAGTAGACAGTTTACGTAAGTAACGGGAGGCTCATACAAACAGTGGATGAATTACTATGACCTTTGACTTGCAAAAAATCATTGTCATAACACTTAGATTGTTTCTTTTTGCCCTGCAGTATGTATAGCTTGGAGTGACAAGCGGAGACAGAATTCTTTCACCTCGCTTCTCTGAGTTGTTCGCTGCAGGAGGCATCTTAAAGTTCTATTGGAAAGTGAATCTGCTTGTCCGTAAGGCTTTTGTGCTGAGTAACTCGGCCTGGGAAAAAGCCAAGATCTGTGACCTTGGAGCCTTTTTTATACCACAAGAAATTGTGAACATTTTCTGCTGAATAGACCTTTTATAATTGAATTGGAGGTAAATAATTATGCAGCAATCCTTCTTTATTAGAAAGAAAATGTTGAAACCCTCCTGCCACAGATGATCAGTTACTGATATGAATAGTTACACTAACAGATCACTTGTGCTTCAAGTAACTAATGGAGGAGAGGATGGGATTCACATACTGGTCCCAACTGGTCAGCACCCTAATTCAGCACAGCATTAAAACACATGCTCAAGAGCTATGGATTGGGACTGTAGTATGAATATTCAAGTCAGTATATAGAATGCAGTTGTATGTGCCACCTGCTTAGATATGCAGAAGAACATAGGGGTCCCAATGCATTGTTAACAGGCCCCAGGTCATTGGTACATTGGTCCTCTACCTCTGCTCTGGTACCCTCAGACCACAGGAGTGGTAGCTTCATGAATGGAGCTTCATGTTACCTAAAGCTCCATTTCCAAGGGTCCCAGCCACATTTTTGTCTCTTTGAGGGAAAAGTGAGATCCATTTTTCTCTACTCCCTCCTTATTCTACCTTCATTATCTTGTCCATTATTGAGCCAGAGTCCCCTGGGAGAGACCTCTCCAGGGAGCAAGTGAGAAGGGGGGAAGAAAGATGATTCAACAGAGAATTTCCTTCATGCCTAGGATGAGGGAAACTCTTAGGATATTCATTTTTCAGGTAACAGAAAAGTCAACCACTAACATATAGGCTGAAGACAGGGCAGGGTAATACCTTAGAGATTAACATACAGGTCATACAAGGCAACCAAAAGTGCAGTAGGGAAATGACAGTGAAGCAAACTATTTAGCAAACTATATATATCTAGTTTTTAGCTTTAGTTTACTGGTTCTTGAAAGCAGATATTAATATTAAAATGCTTAGGAGCAGAGCATCAGTGTGTGGTACTACACTAACCTCTTTTTTCTTTTAGAAGTCTTCAGTGCAGTGATGGAAATTTCTTGGGCTTTTGTGGGATCAGCACAGAAAGTAAGGGGGGGAGAGGAGGAAGATGCAAACCATTACCACTGTCTTTGCTATTCTCTTCACAGTATTCATGCTACTTACACAGACATACAGTCCGTAATGTATTCCTCACCTTACAATTATTAAAACACGTTAAGCCTTTCAATGGAAATTTGACATTTTACATGCCTGGCAATGGTGTTTCCTTTATATATTATTCTTACTATTTTCCACCACTTAATGATCTTCCTGCATAAGAAGATTGCATTACTACGTAGTGTCACAGTAGAAATAATTGTGCTGAAACAGCAAAAAGAGCAAAGGTATAGAGAATCTGATGTTTGTCAGTTGATCGGAAATCAGGACTGTTGTTATTGGCAGTTCTGACATGTCTGATTGGTATTTTTCCTGCAAAAGCGCCAGCAGTGGAATCCATTATCCCTCGTCATTTATTCTTTATAATTGTGGTACCTTTTGGGTCAACGTACATTATGATGCGTTGTCCAATTTCTCTTTATTCTTTCTTTGCCATCAGCTCATCAAGTAGATTCCTCAGAAGAGCAGCTCTTGTAGCACCATGCAAAAGAGGAGAGAAGCTATAAGGCAATTGCTTACCTAAGACAGGGAAATGAAGGAGAATTTCCTTCTGTTTTAGGAGAGGAGGAGAAAATACATTCTCCACTCATTTCCTGTGCTTTAAGTCCATGTAGCATGTTAACAGCATGTGTTTATTATGTTACAGAACTCAATTCAGATTTTGCGGTCCTTCTTTCTGAAATTTACTGTTAAAGATTTATAATTACATTTGTAGGTGGTTAGTTGGTATATTAAAGATCAGAAGCTTAGAACTTCTGGAAAACTGCCTCCTCTCCCAAAGTATGAACATGTTGTTGGATCCACATAAAAGAATATAAAGAACATTTATCAGGATGGTCTTTTTATATGACTTTAACTAGGACAGCATACTCTGGCAAAATAACACAACATACTCTAGCAGAAGACAAGAAGTGAAATATAAATATAATCTCACCCACTTATATATATTAAAGTGGAAACATGTTGAAATTTGCAGCTGGAGAACAGTTTACCAAAGGATATGCAAAAGGCAAGGATTTTTCTGTGTGACATCTGTCTTTTATTGGACCAACTTCATAGTTGGGATAGACCAACCACCTATCCAGTAAAGTTTGGCATGTTATTACCCATGACAATCCTTGCTTCTCTCATATTTCCTAGGTCATAACAGCTACAGCATCATTCCAGCATTACCAAAGGTTGAATGTTTTCTTTGACTTGATGCCTGACTTGGCTTAAATATTGCTTTCTAAGAATTCAGGGATGTGGCACAACCACTTCATAATAAAGCAACTTTATTACTTAAGGGGTACCGTTATCCCTTGAAAAATGCATAGTAATTTTTTCTAATGACATGAGAGTTATTATGTGTAAAATGTAGAATATCAGTTTTATTAGGGTAGCCCTCTTCTCAGTGCAGTATTGCTTCCTTTCTTCCTAGTGGTCAAGTGCTACAGTAACAGCTACTGATGGCAACTGGCTCAGGGAACTTGACAGTATATCCATTTCTGACTATGGAGTAAAATCCAGAACAATCATGTTATGTGTCTGCATTGGTTGGGTGAAATATTTCTAGATTTGTGTTATGAGACAGATTGGGTTAGAACGTCATTATCTACACTGTCTTCAAAATCCATGAAAAAGATGTAATCAAAAAGTACCCTGAAGACCACACTGGCTACGTCTCCTGAAAACCACAATCTTCAAGAAAACAGTGGAACAATTAGTGAATTTATCAATTCACTTGACAACACCACTAAGTTAAATCTAACTGTTGTGTGCAGGTTAATCAAAGCATTTTATTTACCCTACAGTGAAAAAATGCATTTCAATTTTAAGTAACTTAAGCATCTTTGGATAAATATTAAAGGAAATTTCAAAACAGATACTTAAGTGTTTTGGCGCAGCTGTACTTGTATATTCTTCCAAGAATGCCAAATAAACAAAATTGTCTAATTTAGCTTAATTTTTGTCAAAATTAGCTTAATTTAATGTGCATGACAGGCATGCATCTACACATGCATGCCCTCAATATGCATAAAAATGGTGAAATTAGGCTAATCACACCTAAATTTGATACCTGCAAATGCAAACGCAGGTATCAAAGTTAGGTGTGAGTAGTTAAAGTACATTAGAACATAAGTAGATGTGACCTGGCACTAACTTTAGTGCTGCCTCTGCCCAGCCCCTAGGGGCACATGGCAGGGCTGCAGGAACTTGGCACTAACTTTAGTGCCAAGTCCCTGCATGTGTAGTCACCCACCAAAAATCACTTAATGCTCATTGGCTTAATGTGCATTGCATTTAGTTGTGTTTAAATGCACAGAATGCCTGTGGGGATGATTACCTGCTGTCTTTACCAGCTACTGGACAACGTGGAAATAAGTATGCTTACTGTGTATAAATTTAGTATTTAAACACTACTAACTTTAATATGCTTTTCAGAGTAGGTTGTTACAGACAGTTACTTTCAAGTCACTCTACACTCTATGATGATGTGTATACTCCTGTCAGTGGATCCATTATAGAAAATGTTTGATCTCCTAATTCTACCATGTATTATTATTTCTTCCACCATCCCTGCCCCCTCCCTCAAGCTCTCTTCCTTACTGTCCTTGAGAGACTATACCACCAGAAGATGTTTGTGTGTAGAATAGTGTGTTATCACTTGTAGAAATATATGGCAGTGTGTTTTGTCATCTGCTGCCTTCAGCAATCCAGAAAGCTAGTCTCTTTTTTGATGGGCTGCTGAGCCTGAGCTCTTTACCATTCTCCTTGAGGTGTGGGAAGTGTGGCAGCCACCTGCCATTTTGTGGAGATTCCCAAGGTAAATGTATTAGAATTCAAGCCAGTGTCAGGTTTTCAAGAAAACAAATGAGAAAGGTTGTTAATAACAGGGATATGAAATAGGCTTCATGCATCCAAAAGCAATTTTAGCTGGTCACTTCAATAGGGATTTCAGTCAGGGCATTAAATGATTGATTGCTTATAGATGCACCCAGGAAAGTGAGAATTTCTTTCTTGAATATTCCTGGCCTTAGGCCACTTGTTTAAAGAATCTTGTATAGGCACTCATTTCTGAAAATAATAGCCTTACTCTGGGGGTGATGGATTTCTTGATGTACCTTATGACTCCCAGTTCTAAAAAGGGAAGATTTTTTGGTGCACCAATAAGTTGCAGTACACTCACTGGTACACAGATTTTCTTGTGAACATTTTTTTGTTTTTCCCTGCTTTTATTCTTCATACTCAGCAGCTTTATATACATTAACTTGCAGCATTTTTTCTGTGTTCTAATTGTCCTTTAGCTATATTGAATGAAAATTCACTTACAGGCTTAAGAAACGTATTTTGTAGTATTAAAGTTAGTCTGTTTTTTTCTTTGTCATGGGATGGGGTCCTGCAGGATGGCCGTGATCTCCCCAAGGCCCCTTTACCATGCCAAGTTGGCCCAAAACTTGATCTTCCCTTGGCCGGTAGGTCTTCCTTTGGGTCCCCTATAAGTTTTTACATAGGCCACACCCCCAACTTTTGCTTCAGCGAGCTTTCTTGAAGTCCACCACCTGACCTGTCCTAGGATATTATTCACATAAATCTGAGGTCTCTTCCCAGGCCTCTGCCCTGCTTTGGGTGATCGTTCCCTCCTCCGTATCTCTGGCTCCTTGGCCTGACTTTCTTTTCTGGGTTCTACTGACCCCTGAGGCTCACTGCTAACTCATGTTACCTTAGGCCTTGTGTCACCTGTGTACAGCCCTGGTGAACCAGCCGACAGGTCTCACTCCTGGGGCTAGCCTGTTCATCCTTCCCTGCTGTCCCTACGTCTGTCATGTCTCCTTCCATTGGCTGTCCCTGACTGGGTACTGTAATTCCTCCCTAGGCTCATGGTTTACAGAGTTCTCCCAGCTGAAGTCTTAGATGGCTCATCTCATCAGCATGATGCTCCAACCATTGGTCCCATCTCCTATTCCAGCATTCCAGGAGGGCCAGCAGGATCTCTTCTTGTAGGGCCGTAGGATTTGCCCCTACAGATCCCTTCTCCATGGTGCTTCTCTCCGGTTGCCCTGGTTCGGCCTCCTCCGGGCCTAGGTATCCACGGAACTTCACTTGTTCTGGAGGCTTCCGGCTCCCTAGAAGCATGGTCTTTAGTTGCGTCTCCACTCCCCTCGAGGACCCTTTCAATACATCCAACTCGTGGTGCTGTTCTAGGTGTTCAAACTTAACCATAATCACGTATTCTGCTAGTTGGGCTCCCAGTGTCTTCAACCTCTCTCGCATTGTGTTTGTGAACTTCACCGTGTGAGCCTTCTGTCTTTCACTGTGTGAGCCTTCTGTCCTGCTTCTGCCCACATTGCTATACTTGTTACATCTAGCATCTCCAACTCCCCAGGTTCTTGGACTTTTGTAGCTGTCTGACCACTTGTCACCCGTAGCATTTTCTTCTTTGCCTCCAATGCCTAAATTTTCTGCTTTAAGGTTTGCATTTGAAGCTCTAAATGCTCCCTCTCTGTGTTAGTCACTGCCTCTTTACCTGAGCTGTCTTCTAGGAGGGTTTTAAGGAACTGTACCTGTTCTCTAAGGTGGTCTTTTTTTGCCTCTACACTCTGTAACTGGGACCATAACCCATCGTCCTTTCTCTTCCTGGCCGCTAACTCCAGGGCCAGGTTTTGATCGTGCAACACCTCGTAATTTGTCATGCAAGCTTTTACCTTTTCCATCTCCTGCGCAATTGCCTTGCCCACTTCTTCTGTTTGGGCATAGCTTTCAAGCAGTTTGTCCCGTAGCTCTTGTGCTAGGTGTTCTGCACGTATTCACTTCTGCTGCCAGTCCTCCAACTCGTCCTGCAACCCCTCTATTCGGTTCTCCTGGCTGTGGATTTCTTTCTGTAGGATACCTGTTAGGCTTCTTGACACCTCCAACTTCTGTAGCATCTCCTGTCCCCCTGTCTGGGTTGTGCAGGCTTCAGAAGACCTTGATGTTCATGCTGTCATCTCCATCTGCAAATTATGCAGCTTCTCTTCCCTCTCCCGGCTCTTCTGGGCTTCATTCGCAATAAGCTGTTCTAGCGTGCAAGTTTTCTCCGCTTCTGCCGCTATCACGCACCTGAGTTCTTCGGAGTCTCCTTCCCTTTTCCCTGCTTGTACCCACTGCTCTAAAGCAGTGACCCTTGCCTCAGCTTGTTCTCTCTGGGATTGGGCTACCTCTGGCTCCCACTCCAACCATGACATTTTTTCCTGCAACTCATCTACCTGCAATAGCCAGGTGAAATTCTCTTGTCTCAGGCCCTTTATGACCTCTGCCTATGCCGTAGCTAACTTAGTGTGACTCCCTTACTGGTTGGGGCCCAAAGGCTTCTTCCCGTACAGTCTCTGGTGGTGGTGATTTCCCACTCCGCCCCCCTGTCAGAGCTCTGGTGCCACTGCCTTCCTCTCTCAATTCCTGTTTTAGCCCAAACATTGGTTCCCCTTCTCAGGGGCACATGGTCCTTCCCTGTGCATGGCCCTACTTCCCAGACAATGCACCAATTTTTCATGGAATGGGGTCCTGCAGGATGGCCATGATCTCCCCAAGGCCCACTTACTGTGCCAAATTGGCCCAATGGGCACCCTCAAATCTTGCCCACCACATCTTTGATGGAAAATATATATAGTAGGGAGGCTGCCTTTACAGCCTCTTGGACATGGTTTGCTGTACTCTCTGACCCTGTGGACTCCGGCTCCAAGATAGATGTCATAAGGGGTGTTTTGGGGCACCATAGCCTTATGGGCTATGTGTGGCTCCAGCTGCCCCTTTACCACGCCCCAAGCCTCACTGATGGTACTGATGTTGTTTGGTTTGGACCTTGTTGCAGTTTGGTCCCCTTGTCCTCCCTGGGCTCTCCATGGCCCTGTCTTGCTCGGCGCCTCACTGGCACTTGGGCTGGCTGCAGCCCTGCAAAGTGCTGTGCCCTCTCAGGCACTGGGGACTGTGCACCCCAAATGCTGCGCCTTCTCTGGTGCTGGGGTCGGTGCACCCCAATTGCTGCAACCTCTCTGGCACTGGGGTCCCCATGCTGCCGTGGGTCCCCTATGAGGCCTCCTCCTTCCCCCAGTAGCCTCACCTAAACCACTGGTGTTATACAATAATAAACAAAACACAAGCCCCTGGGCCGTAACATAGATTCAAGCCGCCTGGCTATAATGTCATTTAAACCCTACCGGGGAATGCTCCGTCCCCCAACAGTATCAGGAGCTGCTTGTGCAGTCAGGCCCCTCCCCTTTGCTTGCTCTGGGAGAGCTCCTTCCCCCTTGGCTGCTGGCAGGGAACTGCCCTCCTGGCCTCAGCCCTGGGGTTTATATATGAGCCAGGCCCTGCCCTTTCCAGTCAGCTGACCACTGACAAGTGTGGGCCACTAGCTCATTCTAGCTGCCCTGGTAACCAGCAGCTGGGGCTTCTACCTCACTGCTAGGGCTCTTCCCCTAGCAGTTTCAGCTCTTTAAAGGAGCAGGGCACCCTAGTGCACTGCAACAACCTTTTTTTTTTCCAGTGACAATACATGTGTGTGCATGCAGGCATGTAAGTACACGTAGGTAACTGCTGAGGATACCTATTGTGGAAAATTTAGTGTGAGCCCATGAAGTTTATCAAGAAGTTTTCATTTAATTTGTTGTAACATGAAGAATATTCTGTGAATGCATTTAGGCAATAGCATGTATTCAGTATAATACAAGCCAAGGCTAATGCATATCAATGTTTAACTCTTTTGGTATCAGGATTGATTAGATTATCCATGTGTTCAATATGTGTTATTTGAGCTCAGATTTCAGGCCTGTTCAAACTAAAAGTGTCAAAGAAAGTTGTCTATAATTTGCAGTTCAGTAAGCAAAAATAACTTGAGAAATACTGGCTTAAAAATAATAAGAGTTTTCTTGGATGAAGTAGTATGTCTTATGGAACAGCCTTTGCAGCCATTAGTAATTTTTGTTCAGCAAATGGGCATAATTAGAGTTACTGTATAAGCAGCTTATGACACCCATGGGTAAGATGAGCAGCTATTTAATTCAAATGGCACTAGACTTTGTCAGTTTCAGTGATATTGGCATTAAGGTGATATACATGTGCCTGTTATTCTGCAAGGGAACAGCCTGTTCTCGGCTTTTTGCACCTTGTAAGCAGAGTGGTTAGCTTTTCTTTACTCTGCTTCTTACCAGGTCCTCCTTCAGCCAAAATGTGCCCTTCTGTACCTTTGGGGGTTCCTGCCCAATCTCCAAACACTGCTGGGTCAAGGGGATTCCTCTTAATTGGTCTTTAAGGAGGTTGTGATTACCCATGTCCTGCCTACGTTTTGCTGCCCAACGCAGCAACTTGGACAGTGGGTGCCAGTTCTGACCCACCCCAATAGGGTGGAAAAGATCAGCGTACATCAACACAGTTGGTTCTGTGGTCTAGATCCCAACCAACAGCCTTACTTCCATAGGATAGGGTCTAACAACCCATTGGATGCAGGTCTTAGATGTACGTCACAATTGACAGCTGATTGGGGTCCACAAGCTGTTCATGAAAAAATGCCTGTCCAGAGCCCAAATCCACTAGGTTCAGGACCTGAGTATCCTCTGTCTTCACTGGAACCACATTGCCTCTTTGCTTCAGTGCCTCTACCGAACCTGGTCTGTGCATAGCTGCAATCCATCTATGGGTACTGGCTTCTCCAGTGCCATGGTTGTTCACATGTAAAGTGGACCAAGACCTCCCTTTTTTCTCATCATAGAATCATAGAAGTAGGGTTGTAAGGGACCTTGTAGATCTTCAAGTCTGACCCCCTGCCTGGGCAGGAGAAAAAAACTGGGCTCAAATGATCCCAGCTAGGTAGGCATCAAGCCTCCTCTTAAAGACCCCAAGGGTAGGAGCAGCACCATGTCCCTTGGAAGTTGGTTCCAGATCCTAGCCGCCCTAACTGTGAAGTAGTTCTTACGGATGTCTAATCTAAACCTACTGTCCAGCAACTTGTGGCCGTTATTCCTTGTTATGCCAGGGGGCGCGACGGTAAAACAAGGTCTCTCCCAAACCCTTCTGGTCCCCCCTAGTGAGCTTATAGACTGTCACCAGGTCCCCCCTCAGCCTTCTCTTGTGAAGGCTGAACAGGTTCAGGTCCCGCAGTCTCTCATTGTAGGGTCTGCCCTATTGTCCCCGGACCATGCGGGTGGCCCTCATCCTGGCACTACATTCCAGACAGAAGGGATCCATTTGTACATCCAAATCAGTAGCTTGCTTCTGTTGAGCCTTCCCTTGTCTGTGTGGGGAATCAGGGCAGGATTCCTGGATTGGGTGCAGGATCACCATCTGAAGGCCTTCCGACTGTCGGAGGCCCTCCCTGTTTTGAATTCCTGCCTCACTGAGCCTGTCCCTTTGGTCCCACAGCCTATTTCTTATATTCGAATTTGGCTGCAACGAAGTTCTTGACTAGACAAACTACCTTTGGCAAATCACCAAGCCAGTGTCTGCAAACCCACTCCTGGGTTATCACAGAAAATGTCTGGTGAAATTAATCCAGTGTTATTACCTCAACTGTTTCTGTGGCTGAGCAGGACTCTAGTTTAAGCCATCGGGCACACAAGTTCTGGAGGCACTGCAGAACGCTTCACGGCCAGAAGTCCAAGTTAAATAGTTCTCCTCAGAACGAATGCCAATATGTCTCTTTGGTGAGACCAAGGTGGTCTAAAGGTATCATACAGTTCTAGGCAGTCTCAGCTCCCAGCTCTGGTACCTGGCCTAAATTTCCCCTGTCAGGTAAGGGGCTAGCTTAGTGGCTCACTGACTACCCACTTGAAGGCTTCCAGAAAGGCCTCAGGATCATCATCTGACCCCATCTTTGTGAGGTTTCTGTGTGTTTGGGCTAAGACAGTAGCACCCACTTGCATGTGGGGCTTTCCCTTATCCACTAGCCAAAGCATGAATTACTGTTGCTCCTACACTTTCTGCTGAAACTTACTGTGAAAGCTGAAGCTGTGGGAACACTTGTTAATAGTGCTAACGTAGCCCCTCCAGCCATTTTAGCAAGGCGTCTGTTATCCATTCTTTAACTGCTGGTGTCTGAGACTACTGGCATTCTCCACCAGCTGTAAGCAGGCTGAAGAAGAATTTGTTCCTTAGCCAGACCTCTAAAGCAAAGTTCAGTTTTTAAAACAAACAACTCCCTGTCCTGGACACTTGCTTTTGCTCCAGCACAGTAGCCTGGCTCCTTTCAACAAGCTGTTCCTTTCACAGTTTGCTTACACTTCTGGGAGTTTTTAGGTCTCCCTGTGTGACAGTCCCTGCTTAGCCACAGCTGGGCTTTATTAAAAGGGCTGGCTGTTCCTCCTTAAAGGGGAGATCATCCTGTTACATGTCTCCTTAAGAGCATCCTTAAAAGGGCATTGTCAGGTTCAGAGCTGCTGATGGGAAGGTGTTGAGAGCAGTTGAGGTAGACTGGAAGGAATACTTGGCAACCCCTGGCAACATGTTGAGTAATTTTTACTGATCACCAAATGAGCTTGTTTATATGTGGCTTTCATTGCATTTGCTATGAAGTCTAGTCACTGGAGGAAAGGAGCCGTATCAAGTTCCACATACAAGTGAAGCTACAGTTTCACCAAGCAGTATCATAAACTGGGTTGTCAAGTCATCCTTTCAAACTAAACAGACAGATTAACTTTTCATTTCATGTCATATCCATACATAGTTTAGAGCTATGTACCTGAATTCACTTTGCCAGCTTTATCAGTCAAGTTTAAACTAGACTCAGAAACCTGAAAGCCAACAGTAAACCCTTCAGTGCAATGTGTCAAGCTTTTAAGCATCAGGCAAAACACTTGATTTGAGTATCTTAGAATATTCATGAATATGAATATTTGTTTAATTCCAAAATGTTGATCTTGTACCACTTAAAAGTCTGAAATATTCTAACTATAATGACTGAAAAGAGAAAGAACTACATTATAAGAAAATGCAAAATAAATAAATAAATGCCACAATAAAGGCAATGAACTTTTCAGCTACTCAGAGGTAATTAGTGCAAGGTAAAGTTAATGTGCATGAATATGTTTTTAATTCTCTGTTGACTCTATGCAATAACAGCAGGATGCTCACAAGAAGAAAATGAATCTCCATGATAATCTGTATGTATTCTTTTGAGTTTTCCAGGTGCTTGATTCCAGGTGGCAGATGACATAGTGCACATTTTCCTCTGGAATTTTAAAATACTAAGTGTGGAGATCACATGCTGAGATTCTTCTGCTCCTTGTTCACAGGCATGCAATTCTGCTTTCTTATAAGCATGTAGAGCTTCATAATACTCAGAATTCACCTATTTTTGCTCTAATTGAAGCCAGTTGGAGCAGAGTTAGATTAGTCCAGAAGATTTTAAAAATCCTTGCATTGGAAGTGTTACGTACAGACCTTAAAAGAGACTTCTGCCCCTGTGGGTATTCATACATCTAGAGATCACTTATTTGAGGGCATATACTTTGTGCACTGTGAAAACTCTTCCTCTGGACTGACTTTTTATAGTTGGTTGATTGTTAGATTTTTATCCCAGATTACTAACTCCTGTCTGAGATGGGGTTCTCATTATGTAAGTGGTGGTGCTGATATAGAACTGGCAAAAGAAAGATATTCTTCAAGCTAAGCAGCTATTTAGGGTCAAATGTGGCTCCCAGATAAGCTACTGTATTTCCTGTGAAGTTAAGTTCTGATTCAGCGGTGCACTTCAGCACATTTTTGAGACTTCGCTTTCAGAGCTAAGGAAGTTTGAGTTTCCTACTGAGTTTGGGCCTTAAAGACATGCTTATCTGGGGAAAGGCTTTGGTTTGAAGATTGCAAGGGGTTTTTTGTTTTTGTGTGTGTGTGTGTATCTCCTTTCTCCACAGCCCAGCCATGCATGGTGACTCTCTGGTGAGAGCAGGAACTAAGGACAAAAAAGTAATAAATTGCTACCCCATGGCATACCTGACTATTCCTCCATGCTAGCACCACAGCCTTTTAAATTGTTTAGAGGCTGTGAGAAGTGTCTTGTATTCTAAGGCCTTAGAGGTAACAATGCAACATATTTGTCTCTATAGAAAATCCAAGTGTTCAGTCCAACTATTGGGATGCAGTTTGAGCCTAAATCAGAATAAAAATGCAATCCCACTTCTGTGATCAGAGTTCATCACTGATTAGTTTGAACATGTAGTTACTGAAATAAGTACAAGCATCGCTTTGAAGTTACACACTAGTTTATAAGCTGGTTGCATGGCGGGCCAGTAGGAGGCACTCCTGCATTGAGCCACGCACCTCCCTGCGCCGGACCACCTTCCAGGCTCCCTAGGGGTGCTTCACGTCCACCTGTCCTGCTTCCTGGAGCACACTCGCTAGCCTGGGGGTAACGTAAGCTGCCATCACCCTGAGAAGGGACTGTCTTGGCCCTGTGTCCTCAGAGAAACACAGGCCTAATAGTCCTATGGGTACTCGACCCAGTACAGGCACTTGGGGCACTTCGCCAAGTCGGGGGCCAAAAAGGAAAGTCTCCCTTAGTCCGCAGACCTAAGGGGTCTCTTAGGCATAATTTAGACTCACCTCTCAATAAGTCTCCTACACTGGTCACAAAGAAAAACTTTATTGATTACAGGCGTAGGGCGAAAATAGGGTACAGGATAGAGCAATATCATAGAAATCCCATAGAACAAAACAGTCTGGCTGAGGTAGCCTTTTGATCACGCATCTCAGTTACTGCTAGCTATATATCTAACCAGATCTCGAGTAGCTTACTCACAAGCATCATCCCAAGGCTGTTGGAGATTCCCTCTGGAGGCAGGCTGTTCCTAGCTCATGAGTTACGGGGGAGAGAGCCAATTTCAGATGGTAAAGCTCCTCTCTAAGTCTGAGTCACCTGCATGGCTGCTGCCCCCTCCTCCTGGGCAGTCTTAACTTAGATAGCCCCTGTGACCTCATTCACCTGGTCCAGTGGAGGCCAGCACCTGTTGGCTGTTGGCCAACCAATTTGAAATGCATCACTAGTTCCCGGGCAGACTCTAGCCCACCAGATAGAAGCCCCAGGTAGCTGATACCAGTCACATAGGCAGAGGGAGCAGGTTTCCCCCCTCCCTCAGGAATGTAGCCAGCTCAGTTTACCTAAAGAGATAGGGTAAAGGTGTGTCTCCTCTGCTGAGCCCATCCTAATCACATTGTCACAGCACAGAGATTTTGGGGAGAAACTAAGGTGGCTTCCTGCCACAGGTTGTTCTTAGCATTAAGCAGGAATTGAGTGATTTAAAAATATAGTAATTTACAAGGCTAATCTCCCCGTCTCAGAAATGTTTGATGCATGTGAAAATAGGATTTTATAATACAGCTTCCCATGTTATGTCCAGGAGTTAAGTCCTCTCCCCTGAAAAAAAATATTTCTGCATTTCCTATAGTTTCATAGTTGGTAGGGTCGGAAGGGACCTGAGCAGATCATCAAGTGCGAACCCCTGCCATGGCAGGAAAGACTACTGGGGTCAAACGACCCCAGCAAGGTGTTCATCCAGCCTCTTTTTAAAGACTCCCAGAGTAAGAGTGAGCACCACTTCCTTTAGAAGATGGTTCCAGATCCTGTGAAGTAGCGCCTCCTGATGTCTAGCCTGAATCTACTCTCTATGGCCATTATTCCTTGTTACTCCCAGTAGTGCTCAGGGAAACAGGGACTCTCCCATTGCCTGCTGGTCTCCCTTGGCCAGTTTATAGATGGCCACCAGATCCCCTCTCAGCCTTCTCTTGTGGAGGCTGAACAGGTTCAGGTCTTGTAGCCTCTCCTCATAGGGCCTGCCCTGCTGCCCCCTGATCATGTGAGTGGCCCTCCTCTGGACCCTCGCCATGTTGTCCACATCCCTCCTGAAGTGCGGCACTCAGAACTGGATGCAGTACTCCAGCTGTGGCCTGACCAATGTCATATAGAGGGCAAGGATCACCTCCTTGGACCTGCTCATGATGCATCTGTGGATGCATGACAAGGTGCGGTTATCCTTCCTGACTGTGTCCCCACATTGGCGGCCCATGTTCATCTAGAAGTCTATAAGGACTCCAAGATCCTTTTCTGCCTCTGTGCTGATGAGAAGGGAGTTCCCCAGCCTGTAGGTATGGTGCTGGTTCTTCCTCCCCAGGTGCATTCTTCCAATTGAATCCCATCTTATTCTCATCCGCCCACCCCGTAACCTGTCCAGATCCAATTGCAGCCTGTCCCTCCCTTCTAGCTGTTGTAATTATTTTGCACTTGCTGTGTGTTATAATCTTTTGTAATAGGTGGCCATGTTCGCATACGTCAGCTAGAGATTTGCATAGTGTTTATGTAACAGGTGCTAAGTGAATAAGAGACTCTAGGGCGGCAGTATAGAAGAAACGTGCGGTTGGGATTTTCCACACGGGGTTTCTCAAGGGAAAGTCCAGGGTCTGTCAGTAATGTGACAGTCACTGCTCCGAGCCGATGAAGAAGTGCCACATGCGATTAGACCGCCTTGCATCACTGAGGGTATAAAAGACATTGCACTATGAACTTTGGGGTCTTTGCGCGCCCGACGGAACATACTCACGGATCGGTTCGAACTCAGAGCGACCTTCGGCCTGGCCAGCCAGAGGGGAGGACGCCAGACCCGCCTGATCCCGGCGACCAACCCCAGAAACACCTCGCCAGAACACAACAGCAGTCTCACGTGTTGCTAGGGCGCGTGAGACGTGGTGAGTGTGTGCTCACTGGTGGACACAACATCATTGATTCTGTTTTGTTTTGCACCTCGTTAATAAAGTTGAATCTGACCACCTGTAACATCGCAGAGCATGATCTGCTGTAAGCCCGACTATTGAAAGATCCTGTAACACTAACATGCCCACTTCTCCCTACATTCTAGTAACATGATGTGAGCAAGTCGACTAGCCGAGTTGTTCTGCTTAGTCGAAGTGGTCCCTCAAGGATACAAGGCGCTTACCCTCCGGGCTACACACACCAAACTCGCCTGCCATGACTTTGATGATTCCTGGTTCAGATGGACTGTGTGGCGCGTGCACATCCAGAAATGAGACCTTGTGTCCATCGGGGAGCTGGTGAGGGCTCCTCCACCCCTACAGCCTTGCTTGTGCCTCCGCATAGAAACCTCTCTACGGCTCCCTCTTCTAGTGTAAGTCCAAACCTCACCAGAAGTGGTGGAGGAATAACGTCAATGCCGCCTCTGCCTAAAGCGGCCATATCTGGAACCCCGCTCTCACTTCGAGCAGGGTCCTGCTTCTTTCTCTGGGGCCTTCTTCAATGGGCGTCCTCAGCCCTCCCTCTGGGCTCACCCCGCGATTCGACACTGTGAGCACGCCGCCAACAGTCCATCCGCCCCTTTGACCTTTAGGGCTTTCCCTTGCCCTGCTCCCGCCAGAGCCAGATGCTCCTGAATGTTGCGGTCAACCCGTCTCCACTCTGGGTCACCGCCTCTCGGTTGCGCGCCTCAGTGGAGCCTTACCGCTGCCCCAAAACATGCGGATCCGGTCTTGGGCGGCGTGCATCTGCCCCTCCGCCTCCTCACTGGTGTCCACCATTCGCGGTGGTGCTTCCGGTTCTGTTTTTCTCGCCCCTCGTTCCGGTGCTGCTTTTGAGCCCGCCTCTCCTGCCACACACCTGCAAGAGGTAAATGTTCGCCCCGCCTTCCGGCACCGGGGCAAAGGCATTCCTGTGGGGGGGCCAGCCCAGCGAGCTCCAAAGCCCGCTGGTTCACCTGCTCCCGCACACATGAGTTTCTGTTTTGAACTCTAAAAGTAAATTCTTTGAAATATGTTGCTCAGAAAAGACTCCTAGAGGTAGGCAAATGAAACTTGTTTCTCTCCCTGTTGGCAAGGGATGTAAAAAGGGATTCTACAAGAATGTCAGAAGTAACAGGAAGACCAAAGAAATTGTAGGTTCCTTTATGTAATGCGAAGGTAATCTAGATGATTACCTTCCTAAATGATGAGTCAAAGAAGGTTGAAGTATTTAATGTGGGGTTTTTTCAGTCTTTAAAGTCAACTACCAGATGATGAGTGTGGTTGGCAGCAAAGATGGGGAAGTAGACAAACAGCCTAGAGTAGTAGAACAACAGGTTGGGGATTACATAGAGAAGGTGGATGCTTTCATATCAGCTGGGTCTTTTCTGCACTTAGTTTCATAACAGAGTTTATTGTTATCACTCTGAAATAGGCATCAAAACTTGCTAGCCATAATCACTTATTCAGATACTTTTATAGAGCCATTACTGCAACATCTGGGCAAATCACAATTATGTAAAAAGAAGCAGAAATTGTAAATAATTTTTCCTGCCTCCCAGACCAACACAACCTGTGTATTTATTAAGCTGTGTCTATTTTCAGAAGTTACAGATAGAAATTAGATTTGTTTTGTGATCCATGGCTGTTCAGCTTTGTGGAGTGAGCTCTATCACAACCCTGAGTGAACCCCTCATTGTGGATAGTCAACAAAGTTTTTTAATCATTCCCAAACATTATATCCCATCTCTTTCTTAAGTCTTCTGAGCCTAACATACTGACACTGTCTCCAAAGCTCACACTCAGGAAACAGACCCCTCTTACGAATGCTGACATAGTATACTGGCACTCCCTCAATTCAGGAACAGATAGATAGATACCAAGGCACTGTATCCAGTTCTCTTAGCATTTGAAAGACCATGGCAATCTATAAAGAAAGACATCAATAAGGTTGCAAGCCTACATAAAGTTAATAAATCATGAAATCAAACTGTAATTCTTTAGTTTATGTAGACAAATTACCAAGATTTTACAAGCTCCTCAATCCATTTCCCAGGTCTTTGCTCCTGAGGAAGTTCACTCTTCTTCTAAACCAACCTTTCACCCTTCTTCTGGTAGATAGGAAAACATTGTGGAGGGAGAGGTGACTTTTCAAGGGACGCTCTCCCAAAGGGTTTAGATAGCAGAACAGAGAGCTCTGTATTTCATTAGGACCTGCTGCAGGATATGGAGCAGCCAGGTAATGTGTGGACAAGTTTTGCCTCTTATATCAAGATACAAGTGACATGGTCTTCACAAGTGAGCATAGAATCAATGAATTGGAAGAGAGCTTTCTGATCATTCTTCTGAAAGATCTGAATCACTCTGAAGCATCACTTCTGTAGATTTACTTCATTTGCTAGTGCAGACTTATCTTTTGCTGGGGACAAGTAGATGAGCAGGTTTCTCAAGGCATGGAGTACAGAAAATGTTGCTTTGGCAGCATAAACATGTGCTAATTTTGGAACCAAGTATGCAGTGGGACTCAGTGAGCACTCTATCCTCATGCTTCCTTTGATTTAAACTTAATGCTCCTCATCCATCCTGGTTTCCCTTTAATTTTTCTGTAAAACAACCTTGCATGCATGCTTCTGGCATTCTCTGCTGAATGGAGCCTAATAGGGATTTAAATTATTGATGAATGAAAGGTTAATTTTTAATTCCCCATCAATTTAAACTTACTAATTAGAATCCAATGTATTTTTATCCTAGAGATCTTCAACTAGCATAAGACTGAATGTGCCTGCACATTAAAATAAATATGGTGCCATCGACTTTAACTTTGCTGGGCCCAAGGTGCTAGATTAGTGAGAACAGAAGGGTTTTGTGTGGTTCTGTTTATAATTACATTGCAAAAAGACCAGGGTTGGTTTTTTTTATTTTGATTCTTATTTGTTTATAGATAATCAAAGAACAGTTTTAAAAATGTATTAGCAAATGTTAAAAATCATGGTCATTTACATGTCTTTGTAAATTTGCAAGGTAATATGGAACCCTGTGTATTGTAGCTATGTGGGTACATCGCTGGTGTATGTTAATGCAATCCAAGACATGAAGTTAGTTATGCAGCCTACATTAACTCAGTGTATGGGGGGTTAAGAGGCTCCAGTGTCATGCTATGGTAGGAAGCAAGGTAAGACCCTTGCATCAGTGCAGAGTTGTAAGGTGGCAAGATAATCTTAGACAATGGCTTTAGCATATGGTGTACAATTGTTGAGGTAGGGAATATTCAAAGATATTAAGAGGTCTTGTTAGTTAATGGCATATATGGAAGAGGTTCAGTCCATCTCCTTGGTCTTGTAGCTGTGACTAACAACTTAGCTAACATGTAATTTTTATACATGCCTGTCTTGGCACAACTCTATTAATGGTGTATTCCTATAAAGCAGTGATTCTCAACCAGGATGAGGTCCTTTCAAAGGTGCTGCAGGGAGCCACACATTGTTTATGAGATGTGCAAATATTCCCAGGATAAAACCTAGATATTTTAAACAGGAATCTATAGAGTTAACAACATTCTGATCTGTTGTGGTATTTTTGAGTTCTTTGCAACTAAACAGTCGCTCTATTATTTTTCCATAGTCAAAATATGAGTGAAAATTAAGAACTGGGATTTTCTGAGGGGTGCCTTTAAGCCTAACAAGGGGGTGTCTTGAGTCTAAAAAGGTTGAGTGTAGCAGGACACTGAGGTGCCTGCTACTTGTGGAGTAGCAAGGAAGAGGCACAGGTGCAGGTTGCTAGGGCAACCGGTGGGAGTCAGCTGACCAGAAGGGGCAGGGCCTGACTCCTATATAACTCCCAGGCTGAGGCCAGGTGGGTGGTTACCCTGCCGGCGACCAAAGGAGTAGGAGCTCTGCCTGAGTAAAGGAAGGGAAAAGCCTGAATGTGAGTGCAGCTGGTGATACGAGTGAGAGAGGGAACACTTGAGGTGCGGCTCCGAGGATATTTTAGCCATGAGGCCTGAATTTAAGTTATAATGCAGAGGCTTGTGTTTTGTTGTGTAGTTATACTGGAAGACCGGGTGAGGCTATAAAGGGATGGAGGAGGCCTCATAGGGGAATCACGACAGTGTGGGAGCCCCAGCCCCAGACAGTGAGCAGCCAGGAGCCCCGGAGAGGCAGCGGGCAGCACAAAGGCCTGGAGAGGCAGTGGGCAGTGGAAAGGCCCAGAGAGAGAGTGGGCAAGATAGACAGATGAATGTCCGGTCCATCAGCGAGGCTTGGGGAGTGGTACAGGGGTGGTTGGAGCCACCCATAGCCCATGAGGCAGGGATGTACCTGAACATCTGTATCAAACACTGATCCGGCATACCGCAGGAACCGTAGCCAAGAGGATGAAGGGCCTGTGCACCGTGTCTCTGGCCACACGTCAGATGTTGCAGACCTGAGCCACCTCACACAGCTCCCAGGGTCTGGATGCCGTGTGCCAAGCTACACACCAAGAGCCTAGCTGCTGGAGCTGTCCGCTGTGCCCTGCTAATGGAAGTCTTCAGGGGCGCTTCTGGGCTACTGCTTCACCCTGCTGAGCAGCTCTCCTCAGCTCTTCTAAGCCCCCTTCTTCTCTCTTCTCTGTCCCGGATGTGTTCCCTCATGCTGGGCACACAGCTCCTTTTATACTTTCCAGGGCCCTGACCCTGAAGTCTTCTGGACCTGTGTGTTGCAGTCTTCAGTCAGGTCCAAGGGTCAGTGGGATCTCCTCCCCCTCCCCTCAGGAAAGGGGCATGACTTAACTACTCTTGCTGCCTCCTGATTGGTGGATGGGCTCCACCTATCAAAACAGCAAGAGTTCAAGCCTGGGACTCAACCCAAGCTCCAAAAGGCAAGCCTGCTACACTTCTATAGAGACTTAGATTGAAGTGTGTGTGTAGTGTGTGTTGTGCATCCTATTCCTACTTTGTGCCTGATCTACAGGTTTGCGTACAATGTAAACTGTCTCCTGGAACTCCACTTTTACCTTGTGGGGCATGTCTTGAAGAGAAAAATAGAGGTCATAAAGGCGTTGGGGTTTGAATCAATAGAAGACAGAGGACTGAGGAGCAGAAGATCAGAATGTCCTCTATGATGGCCATCCTAGGGAAGGGAGGGCTGCTCTAGCACCTCCCAGCTTCCAGCCTGAGCCACTGCAGGCATGTGCCTGAATTTCCTCAGTCAAGAGGCATTGTCTGTATGGTTGGAAACCAGTTCAGCCTAGCCATGTTAGACTAACCTGCAAAGGTTGAATCAATTCAGGCTCAGGCTTTTTGAATGTCTGTCCCTAGCCTTGAGGGCAAGTAGCCCTGAGCTGCTTGCCAAGGCAGGTTTTTATACTGATGGGGCCAGCACAGGGCAGGTTTTTATACAGATACCTGGCCCCAGGTGCTGTATAAAGCTTTTATACAGGTGCTGGCCCCAGGCTCTAGCTCCCCCTGGCTGCAGATCTGGGAGGAGCTGGGCAGGGTCATTTTGCCCCAAGTGGCACAACTTGCCCCACACCAAAGTGCATGTCCAGGCACGTGTGCTGAGCTAAATATCCCTGGCGCAAATTTGTGGCATTCCTGTTTCAGCTCCTGCGAGCACACTTGCCTGCATGTATGGACAAGCCCATGCTGGCTCCTGTTTTTAACTTTGGAAGGTCATGGCTTAATTCTTAGTGTCTGCTAAATGGTGGCTGTCATGGCTGCATTATTTTGGTAAAGGAAATAGAAACTAGTCTGTCAAACTAGGTTTCAGCTAATTAAAGTGCACAAATTTAAATATATGTCTATGTTCATAAATATAATATTTAGGGACGGGTTCTGCCCACATATGTAACTGGCTACAGTGAGAGTTAAGTCTGTGTAGCTGGCCCAAAGCCAGAGTCTCACTTATACTAATCCCATTTTCTCACCTGTGAAAGTGTAAAGCAACTTAACGTGTGTATAACTGTAAGCTGATGAAAAGTATCCTAAATTCAGGTAGATAAAATGTACTTTATGGCATCTTTTCAGTGTCAGAGTGGAGTAAAGGGACTCAGCATGATGAAAACCAAGCACAGAGAACTGAAGATGATGGAAATATCTTTACTCCTGCACATTATCCAAGAGATGACACAGGGCACATCTACACGGGATTCTTTATTGCACCATAGACTAATTTCCGGCAGAGTAACATGTCACCATCTACATGCGCATAGCAATTAGGGCACAGTAAACTAATTTACCATGCTGTTGGACAGTCCCATCAGATACAAATGGTATTTGGCATCACAGTAAATTACTGTGCTTAAACCCACATGTAGATGGTGATATGTTAGTTTAATCTGGCTCAAATTGAACCAGAGTATATTCAGTCATGTTAATTTTGCATGTAAATGTACTCACAGTGTATAATTTGTACTTGACTGAAATGTAGGAATGCCAAATTTAGTACATTTTGTGGAAAATCACATTTTTGTAGAAGTGAACACTGGCTGCCTTGGAATAAGTGATAGTTACCAGCTCGGTTAAATCACAAAAGATCCTGATTGTGGAAATTCCCTGAAATACCTAATTTATTGTTGTTATTCCAAAGATCAGTGTCCTTAGTATGTTTGATATCAAATTCTTATGTGAATCTCTCTCAGGTGTTTCCAGCTACAGCTGCTTGAGTGCTTGAGGAGAGAAATCCAGTCTCTGCTGCTTTTGCCTCCCTTCTCTGGCTCTCTGTGCTTGTCTGTGTGCGTGCACACACATCTGCATGTGTGTGTGTTTCTTTGTCTTCTGTGAATCTGATGCCTAGGCTAAAATGATTGATATCTGCACAATTCTGTTGCTTGTCATACACAGACTGCCAGGATGCTTCTGCATTTGCATTTAATTTGTTCACAGCAAGACAGGCAGGAGACCTAATCGCTGCAAGTTAATGTCTTGCACGTTAATGAGATAACTGTTTGCCTCCCAGGTTTTAAGGTTTATGCTAGTTATATTTGTCAATCTGACTAAAACCAGAGTTGTAAGAAATAGCAGCTCTACAGTGAAATATTCTATTTACTTAGTAAATGCTTTTGCCTGAAGACAGATTGGTGAAGTAATTAAACAGCATTTTTTTCTATTTTAGCACATTGAGTTTTTCTGTAGTTTTTACAGTTAACAATATATCTTTGTCTGAGTTCTGGCTCAGTGTTACCTTGATGAAGATATTTAATTTACAATTTCCCTGTGCTTTTGGATCTGTTTCCATTTTTCTTAAAAATCTAAGCCCCAAATCATGTGTACCCCTACTTATTTATTTAAGTTCTTATGCAAAAAAATGCAGGAAATCTAGAACAGGAAATCTAAATACAAAAATCTCAGTTTTCCTCAGTGGTGGCTGGGAAAAGAGAACGGCGCCTTCTAAAACAGAGCATTTGAGCTGACTTAATTTTCAGAATCAAACAGCTATTTTATACCAAAAAAAGAGGACTCTATCTTTACTGCTGGTAAGTTCCTTCTCAGCAGCTTTTTACTACATCCTTAATGACAAGATAGGAACTTCATTAATACTATATTAATTTAAGTTCTAGTACATTATTAACCAGGGACCATGTGTCAATACAACTAAAAGGTGTCATTGGGTACGTTCCATCAATCTCATACAGTTCACTGTCAAATACTAATGTTTACATTAGACAACCTTTCATAGTTCTCACTATGGCAGGGGATGTGAAGGTTTAACACATTTGCTCATTACAAAAGGTGGTTGTGGTTTAACTAAAGGTGAGATTATTTTATAAACCAGCTAGTTAAACTGATCTAACTTTGCACATTAAAATAAGCGAAAGTGCATTAAAGCGCACGTAAAGACGTGCCCAACTTTGTGCAAGGCAATTCATGTTGGTTTAAAAGCTATTCCTAGTGGTATCACTCACATTGTCTAATCGATATGTTAATTTTTCTGTGAATGCTGTAAGTGTCCAGACAGGGGTTTGCTCTGATTTAACTAAATCAGTTTAAAATCAAATTTTAATTCCACATAGTGCAACTCCTATCTATAGTGGGTGAGAGCTTTAATATTGTTCAGGAGTTAAGAGAGTGAACCACAATGGAGTCCAGCATTTTTTGTGATGTTCAGGTTTCAGTTGATTAGGACTCAGCACATGACAGGCCTGCCAAGCTTCCTTACTGAAGGCTGGGTGAAGGTGTCTCATTGCTTTTTTGGCTGCAAACAGCTGAGCCCCCATGTCTCCTGGATTTTGGGCTGTGTTCAAGGTTTCTTGCTCAGCTCTTGCCTTGGTTCCTGCATTCACTTTGTTCTCAGCTCCTGGCCTGATTCTTGGCTTCAGGTCTCTTCTAACCCTAATTTTTTGTGATTCTTTAAAAATATAGTCTTCTGTCTGTATGAATAACTAAAGCTCATGTAATACATCTGTAAGTAAACATATATTTCTGTTTTGTGCACCATTTGTAATGCAGAAGTATGGGTAGCTTGAAAAAAAGAACACATGGTTAAGTTATCCATGGCAAATATTGCTGCTCAGTGGCAATGCATGGGGGGTGCACATGCATCTCCTGAGAGTGCTGGTGCACCCCCTGACAGGCCACACTTCCCACTTGGGCGATGGGCAAGGGGGGAAAGTGGGAGCGCTGCGGCCACTTTCCAGTTGGCATGATCAGCCGTGGGGGGACCCCCCTGGTTGCTGACTGGTTGCTGTGGGGGGCATGTATCCCCCCCATGACTAAGGTGGCACCAGTCATCCATGCTACTGCTCTGTTTTGTGAAATCCTGTAGTAGCAATACAGGTGTTTAAAATGCCCAGTTCAGAGAGGTCTGTCTTAAGGGCAGGTTTAATTCAGAACATTCTTGATGTTATTTAGGGAGTAAATAGTCTTCTCTTTTGTTTCCCATTATCAGGGGATAGGAGAGTGGTGGTGGGATAGAGGGTGTTGGGAAAGTGCCAATAAATATCCTCCCTTTGTTAGGAACCAAGATGAGCAGATTTGTTTGAAGCCTTTTAATGAGAGACTCTGGAAACTGGATATAAATAAACTGTGTTTGAAAATAGCATCTGTCACCAAGAATCATTTTCTACAATGCAGTACGGCAGCCTTGCTATTCATTCAGCTCACAAATCACGGTTGACCTTCGTATTTCTTAGAACTGAAGAATAAGCATTTATAGTACCATGCTGCAGAAGACAGAGAATCCCATTTAGGCAATAGATATGAAGATACAGAGTTGAATTGGTTTTTTATAATTCTTTAATACATGTGCATGCCATGTTTCCTAGTTAACATTATTTACTCAATTTTTGGAGAGGTATAAACTGTCCACAAATACATGTGCTATCAAAACAATAGCATTGCACAAATTCAAAGGGAAAAATTCTAAGTAATGAAAGCACATGGAGAAGTCTGGAAGAAAGTAGACATGGAATACTGACAGCTTTCCCTTCACGCAAGAACCACTTTTAGTTCACACCAAATGGCTTCGATGTCTCCTGATCTGCTTCTCTATCTACCCATTTGACCAAAATTATCCATGGCCCAGCAGCATATGTATGAAGGGCATAGGAGGGCATATCCCTACTTTGCAGAAGGGTGTGATCTATAACACAGACCTGAGCATTCCTTTTGGTACTCTCTTGAGCAGTAGAAAAAGGAATTCCTTTCTTGCACCTGGAAAGGAAGCTTCCCATACTTGATACTGTTTAAAAAATTTGAGGAGTCCGAGATTAATGATTATGTACATGGAAAATGAGAGGTTAATAAACAATAACAAACTGCCAGGTGCTGTTTCCTAACCCATGAGGCAACGGGATCTGTCACCTGTTGATCAAAGTTAATGGAATTATCTTAACAAAAAGATTGTTCAGGATTTGAAAATATTAGTGGCTTAAGAAGTTTCTATTCTATTAGCTTCTTGGTGTTCCAGAAATAAAGCCATTAGAAGGCTTGATCCCAAGCTGAGCAAAAGAATGAGGATATTTCTATTGACTTCAACAGATTCAACTCCTGGATTTTGGGCTGTGTTCAAGGTTTCCTGCTCAGCTCCTGCCTTGGTTCCTGCATTCACTTTGTTCTCAGCTCCTGGCCTGATTCTTGGCTCTGATCTCAGTTCTCACCACTTGGCTCCTGATCTCAGCTTTTGAGTTTGGATCTTCTGCTGCCTACCACAGAAAAGGGAGGTCAGAGCCATGTATTATGCCTTTGGCAACAGGGCATTAAGTGGACAGTCTCCCACTTAGAAAGGTCTACTTTTTAACATGGTAGGGGAGTCAGGCAGGCAGGCTGACATTGTGACTGGTAGGTTGACTAGATTCAGGAGCTCAAGGATTTGAATAGTGAAGATGTATGGAATTACTTTCAGTCTTAGATACTAACACCATCTAAGGTAAAAATTGGCAATTAAGGACTACAGACTTCCTTGGATAAGTACTTTAAATAGGAAATTGAAAATAACTAAATAATTTCCAAGAACTGGAAAAAAAGATTAATTGACAAGGAAAAAGAACTTTCAGAGATCAGAAAATGCAGACATAAAGTGAGAACAGCCACAGGCTTAGTTGAGGTGGACCTTGCAAAGAATGTTAAAATAAATACCAAAAGGTCCTTCAGTCACATAAACAATAAGAGAACAGGTTGGAGGAAGTGCGCTACTGTATATGTCTGATGGGTTGAAAGTTAAAGATAACCTATGTATGGCCCAAATACTGAATGAATACTTTGCCTCACTCTTCAGTAAGGATAAAGATGTAAAATAGAGTTATGGTAGGGACCCTAAGAGAAATAAGGATACAGTAATAAAACTTAACAAATTGGATATGACAGAAAAACTTAGACTATCTGTTGTGACAGAGGCAGGGGGAATGGTAATATTTGTTGAAGAATATTGAAATATTTGGCCTATGAAATATGGTTTGTTCAGCACCGAACTTTGAGAAATCTGTCAATTCAGGTCTAATGGTAAAATAGTGCCTAAGTATTGGGAGTCAAAAAGGTAAAAAATATGATTCAGGTGATTACCAAACTAAGTTTCCTTCAGTTCTATGCAGTGTCTCAGATCAGATATTATTGAAGAAAAAAATAATCAACCAGATGTAAGTATACTGAAAACGGAACAAAAAAAATCATGTCAGAGCAATCTAATATCCTTTTATGATGGGAAAACCTAATTTTAGATAAGGGCAATGCAGTGGACCTAATCTATCTAAATTTGAGCAAAGCATTTGGCATTTTGCTTCTCAGAAAATTATTAGCTAAACCGGAGATGGGGATTAAATTTTGTAGGGCAGATAAGAAATCAGCTAAAAGGGAGATTACAATGGGTTACATTGAAATAGGAGTTATCAAACTGGAGTGGTAACTTAGTTGCATTCTTCAGGGTTTTGTGAACCATCCTGTTTAACTTCTTTGTTAGTGACTTTTCATGCAAGTACTTAGTTTAGTATGCTTACAAAATTTGCTGATGACATTAATCTGTGACATACCACCAAAACAGAAGAAGATCAAATTATTTTACAAGGAAAAATTAGGTAACCTTGCAAGAAGAACAATGGAAATGGCATAAAATGTAATCGTACGAATTGCAAAGTCATGCAGCTAAGGGAACCATGCCAGGAACTTCCACTGTAAGATGAGGACTCATGTCCTGGGGCAATAGAAGAGGGGCCCAGTAAATCAAACCAGTATGATGGAGCCATGAAAAAGGCTAGTGCAATTGCAGAGTATCTTATGCACAGTATTTTTACCAGAGAGGGGAAGCGTTAGTAGTGTGGTATAAGGTTTTTGTTAGATCTCATTTAGAATATTGTGTATGGTTCTGATTGCCTCTGTTCCAAACAGATTAAACTGGAACAGGTTACCCTTATCTTTCTCTCTGCCTGTTTTATGGGAAGACTTTCAAAGACCTTGGCTTGTTTTGCTTAACTTAGTAGTGTCAAACATCTGACACATGGAGCTGCTTCATGAGGCCTACCGGTCTACCAGCAGGCTCAAACTTGACTAGTGGTGGGCAGAGCCTGCTGCAGAATTCACAGCCTTTAGTAGCAGAGGTCTGAGCAACAACTCTGCTGACATAGCCCTTGTTCACCCTGTGGCCACTGCCACTTGCACTGCCTCTGTGATGGCAAGCGACTGCTTTCCCCATGTTGCTGCCACTGGTATGGCCACCAATGTTGTCATGGTGTCCACTGCTGCCACAGTGGCTGCAACAGTAGTGGCTGCAATCGCTGCCCCATGCCAGATCCAGTCGGCTTGGAGCAGAAGGTGTGTTTGACATCCTTGGTTTAGGAAAATAAGGGTTGAGAAGGGATATGATAACTTTTTATAAATACATTTATGGCATGGATATCATGAACTATTTATCTGGATCAGTAATTCTCAACCCAGGGTGCCACAAGATCCTTTTAAGGCTTCTTTGGGGTACTGCACAATATTGTCATTGTTAGGTATGCAAACACCTATATGTGATTCATAAAATAAACCCACATTTCACATAGGAATCCATAACATCAAAAACAGTTCCGTTGTTGTGTTTCTGAGTTCTTTTGCAACAGAAGACTTGCTGTATTTTTCCATAGTCAAACAATGAGTGAAAGCTGAGCTGGCATTTGCTGAGCTATGATCCGCTCCCTGCACAATCCCACACTGTCACTGCCCATCCGCCCCTGCCTGGCCCCGACCCAACCCGTCCCGCTCTCAGAATCCACTCCTCTCCTGCCTATGTCCCCATCCCAGGTGCCGGGGTCCTGGCCAGTATCTCCATGGAGACTCCACCCATCTGCTCTGTCTGGCAGCCCCAGAACTGGATGCAGGGCAGATGTGCCAGGTTGCCTGGCATTGGGGCTGGGTCTCTTAGTGGTGACACTAGCAGCCAGAAGGAGCTGCCACTGCCAGGAAGCCAGAGTCTGGCTGCTGCGCTGCCCCTGCCCTGCTGTGCACCTAAGGGTGGTGGGACCATCCACATGCCATGGCTTGGGTTGCCCTCCCATGCCTGGGCTGAGCAGGGTTGAGGGACCAACTGTGGGCCAGATAAAATCCCTCCCACCCCGTGGGATAGTATAAGCATAAGATAGTAGTTTTGCTTTTTGGATGATTCATGCAAGAATAGCCGTGCTCCCCAATGAAATGTTGGCCCCTGAAGGAGAATATAGAAGCCTTTTGAAAGAGCTTCTACAGTCATCCACATTCTGAAGGCAACGCACAAAAAGCAACTCTGATCTGTGGTGACAAAACCTCGAAAGGTTTATTGTCCTCAGACAGTGCACCGGTTGGTCTGATTAACAGTAAGTCCAACTTAGTGAAGCTTGTCCTTCATGCTTCTCTAGTTCTCAGTGAAGTACAGGTCTCCCAACCCCTGCATTTATACTTGCATGCTACCCATCTTGTGCCAATTCTGGTCTCTCTCTCTTGAGATTTTCGTCTTGTTTCATTTGCCATATTTACACACCTACACTTCAGTTCTTGTTATCTCTGTCTTATTAGCGAATTCTTACTTTTGACATTTGTCCTCAAGGTTTTCTGTTCCTGTTTTCATAGTTTCTTCAGTGTCTTCTTGCTCATTAGTGTAGTTTTTTTCTTATTGGGTCACTAAGCTGTAGTTTAGTATAGCTTAGTACAACTGTAACTCCTACAGTATTCATTGTGTATTTTTCACTAGCTTTAAGAACTGAAGGAATTCTACCTCTTAAGTCATGTAACTTTGTGTAAACATAAAAGTGTGAGTGTGTGTGTGTGTGTGTGTGTGTGTAAACATAAAATGCTCTTTGTGCCTTTGAAAACTGAAGCAGAGAAAGTAAGACTTCAGGGAATCCTTTCGGGGGGGGAAAGGAGGAAGATATTTGAGTTACAATGGTGAAGGAGGATAGTGTGGAAATAGAACCTGGTATTGATCTATTGCCAGCCTCATTTAGGAATGAACCAAGACTGAGTAGCTTAGTCTATGGATACTTGTATTCTCCAGGTAGAATGTGAGCTTACTGTTCTGGGAGCCATAGAGGATGCCACAAAGAATGGTTTCCCCTGGCATTCAAATAATTGAGATAGTAGTGATGAAAGGGAGAGGCACAGTGAAAAATGTCTGTTGATAGTTCAGAATGAAGTATAGAGGTATGCACAAGAAAGACTTCATGCTGTTCAGTCTGCTAAATCAGGCATTCAGGAGTAAAAAAAGACCAGAAGTATGGTGGCCTATACAACTTTAATATGTCCTCTTGTTTGATACATTCTTTAATCACACAGTTCCATGCTGATCTTCCCCACAAGATCCTTGTTTCATTCAGTATATGAGATGGGCAGTGCACAGGCAGCTGTTCAGTATTACCTTTTATCTTTCACACTGAGTTGGAGGCCTCATGCTTGTCTTACAATACACCATCAGAGCTCTGCACTGAAGATAGTCATTAATTGCTTCGGGGACTTTTCTCTGCAATCTATCACTGAAATATCCAGGCCTTTCCAACCTCCAAGCCTTTGCAGAGCTCTCCTCTTGTGTCTCTGTCCTGATTCCCTGTTTTCTATTTGATCAAATATAAAATTGGAAAAAGGCAAATATGGTGCCTGTCTTTAACAAAGGGAAAAAGAAGAATCTGGGGCATTACAGATCTCTCAATCTGACCTCAATACCTGGAAAGTTCATGGAGCAGGTCCTTAAGGAGTTTATTGTGAAGCACCTTGAGGAAGACAAGATGATCAGCAATAGACAGCATGGTCAGGCCTGACCAGCCTGATTTTTTTCTATGATAAGGTGACAGGCTCTGTGGATGGAGGGAGAGCAGTGGGTATGATATACCTTGATTTAACAAGGCTTTTTACACTGTCTCCAACAACATTTTCATTAACAAGTTAAAGAAATACAGATTAAATGAAAGCATTTTAAGGCAAATACACAACTGGTGGGATCATAATGCTCAGTGAGTAGATATTCAAGCTAAGTACAGGCAGACAAAGCCCCAAGGGCTGAATTGATTCAGTCTTTGCAGGTTTGTCTCAGCTGCATAGATTGTACCAATAATCAAATCAACATTCACTTCTGATTCCAGAATGGCAACCACATATCTGAAGTGGCTCAGGCCAGGAGGTAAGGCATACTAGAGAACTCCTCTTTGCTTGGCTGAAGCAGACAGCTTGGGGAAGCAGAGGAAATTTAAGTTGGAAATTAGGAGGAACTTTCTGACTATAAGGGTAGCCAAGGCTTGGAACAGGCTACCTAGGGAATTTGTGGAATTTCCATCCCTGGAAATTTTCAAGAGCAGGTTAGATGGACACTTGGCTGGGATGGTTTAGTCAGTGATGATCCTGCTGGATCATCCTGCAGGAGTTGGGGGGCTGGACTGAATGACCTTGTGAAGTCCTTTCCAGCCCTACTTTCCTGTAGTCCTAAACTGTCTTCACTTCTAAGGCCCTTCCTGGGGTAGCCCAGCCCAATCTAACATTTGAGAAGAAGCAGATGGGTGTAAGTAGTATTATACCCCATTTTTATCAAAGGAGGAAACTGAAACAGGCAAAATGGGTAGTTAATGACTAAAAGTGAATCTTTGCTAAACCAGGATTAAAATGTGGGACTTGTGGCACTTAATTATATGCTCCATGCTTTAGACCCTTATGGACCAACCCTTTTTGGCAGGCGTACCGCAAGTTTGCCCCACACCCTGTCAAAGTTACACTCTCATCCTTTTCCTTTTTCCTTTCCCAGTCTGCAGCTCTGCTTTCTGCTCCCTGCCCTATCTACCACTATGCTGCCTATCCCTTCCCCAGTCTGTTGTGTGCCACATGCAGGTTGCCCAGGCCACATGTGGCACCCATGCTGCAGGATGGCCACCGTTGCTCTAGAACATATGGCCTTACTTCCAGAGCTACTGAGTACTATCAGTTCTCATTGACATGACAGTGGATGAGAGATGTGCTCTAGATGGGTTAGGCCTGGCCGGGGGCTTTGGTATAGGACAAGGTCCACATCTGGGTCCACATCTAAGCGTGAGGCCAGTACTGAGATGCTTAACCCTATCAAGACCAAGACATTGCTGGATATGGGCAGAAGCACAGCTCCAGGCACCTAGAAAGTTTACAATCAAGAAGTAAAGCAGGGGTTAGGCTGCAGCTGAGTAGAGGTTTTCAGAATCAAAATGATGGATTTAAATACCTAAATTCTGCACACATCCCACTTTCAGTGTATAAGTCCTTTTCAGGATCTGGTACCTGGGTCTAGATCATCAAAGGAATTAAATGCTTAACTTGTGTTAAAATCAATATATGTTGGGTGCCTGTATATTCCTAAGGATATAAAAGTCTTAGCTTGTATCTATATTGATTTCTTATCTATGAAATGGCATAATATGTTTTTACCCCTGAGCTGTTATGAGGATATATCCAGCAGTGTCTGATGCACTCAATACTTCTGTTATAGTAGTGAGATAAGCACCCTAAGTGCATGTCTGCTTCTATAAGGAGATGAAGCACCCAACATGCTGCAGAGCTTGAAGGCAGGATGTGTTTCTTATAGAGGACTGTTTCAGTGCTTGAATTCTGTAAAGGTTTCCTAATGTTTAGCTGTTAGTGCTAAAAACCTAGAAGTCTTATTTATCTAAATATCATTTTGTAGTTAGAGGAGCAAAGGCGTAAGAACATTTGTTTCCTTCTGGCTCAGTTTCAAACAGGGAGGCATCACTTTATCAAACTGCCTTTATTAGTACTTTAATTCAGCAAACAGAAATTGCTAAGTAAGGTTAATTTTCTAGCCAAAATGTCAATCAAAACTACGTGCTTCACATAGTATTGTACAAATTAACAACATTTTAACATCCCTATTGTAGTAATTATTTCAAGCATCATTCCTTATGACACAAAAGAAAGGGATGACTTTTCACTAAGGTCTGTAGACTCTAATTTTCTCCCCCTGTAAATGCATTATGTAGTCATCTCATTTTTGTCACTCTTTTCCTCTGGCTGTGCAATATTATACCACCGCCGGTACCCAGCTGGGAGATACCTTTAATGGTTGCTGGACTGGCATAATAGAGGGCAGAGAGGATGAGAACAGCCTTTGCTTACATGTGCAGGCAATTGGAGTGTTCAGATGAGCTGATGAATAGATGATGTGATGCCTTGATTGGAAACAAAGGTCACACGCTGATGAAGCTGTTCCCTGGTAGTGGTTAGCTGTTGCAACTGTTGCTTTCTTCTTTGCCTGCATTCAAAAACAAAACCTGCCTTTGCCTCTACAATGTTAGGCACTTCCTTGGCAGTGATATTTTGTGGCATGAGTAGTAGATTTCCAGGGCATCACAAAACAAGTACACTATGCAGAACTGTTTGCTAAATAGCAAGATGCAGCATGTCAGTAGGCAAGTAAAAAGGAAAAAGTTCAGCATGGAACCCCCAGTCCCTTTGCTCTCATAAGCAGGGCCAGATTAACAGATTGGCAAACTAGGCACATGCCTAGGGCCCTGAGCTGCGAGGGGCCTCAGTCCTTCCCTCCATGGCAGCACTGCGAATGGCCCCATCTGTCTTCCTTCCCTTCACTGATGGATTAACAGAAGGGCCAGCTGGGCCTGGGGCCAGGGGCCACTACCAATCAGGGACCCCTGGATCCTCATCAGCCAGCAAGTGAAAAGCTACAATTTTAAACTTGGCACTGTTTTTGTCTCCCCAACCCTTGGCCAACCAGTGGTGGGGAGACAAAAATGGCACCAAGTTTAAAATTGAGGCTTTTGCTTTCAGTTCCCTGCGAGCCAGAAGTGGGGCCCCTCCACCAATGGAGTGGGGTGGGGATGGGCCAGGGCCAGGCTGGGAACACCACACTGTGCCCTGGGGAGGCAGGGCCAGGAGCACTGCACCACGTCTTTGTGGGTGGGCAGTGGTGCTGGGAGGAGTGGCTACTGGGGGGGCTAAAGTGAATTTGGGGGGGCTATAGCCCCCCCAAGCCTCCCCCTAACACAGCCTCTGTGCATCTGTGCAGCTGCACCTGACACAGCTGGGCAGCAACTCCCTGCAGGTAAGTCTAATAGGGGGCAGGGGTGTGGGGGAAGGCAGGGGCATGGTGTGGGGCAGATCGAGGCACCCACTATGAGGGAGGGAGTGGGGCTGAGGTTGTGCCAGGGTGGGGAGCTAGACAGAGCCGCAGGCAGCGTGTGGCAATGGGGGGCGGCACCAGAGTGATCAGGAGGGGGAAGGTCCTATGAGGGGAAAGTGTGTGTGTGTCTGTGTATCTGTCTGTCTGTCTGTGTGTCCAGCGCTGCAGGGAGGGCCCAGGCCAGCTTGGAGAGCTCCCACAGGGGGAGGGGGCTTCCAATTTTCTGCTTGCTCAGGGTCCCAAAAATCCTTAATTCACCTCTGCTTCCCTTTTCCTCCCCTCCACTGGCCTTGCTGCTGTGGTGCCTATTGATTCTGAGCCCCATTCCCTGCACGCAGTAGCACTGGGGTAGGGGGTGGGGAGGTGGGGGTCTCAGTTGGGCTAGGGCCCATGCATTTATTTGCCTAGGGTCCAGTAAAGGGTTAAATCTGGCCCAGTTCATAAGGCTGCATAAAGACCTGCAGCTACCATGCTGAGCTAGAGCAGCTTCAACAGTGTGTGAGTGGAAGAAGGTAAACAGTAGCGCTGTGCAAAGATTTGGAGGAGATTTGGTCCAATCTGGCAGCTGAATCTCTGAATCCAATCGACACAGGAGACCAAAAAAAGGTCATAGAATCATAGACTCATAGAAGTCGGGTTGGAAGTGACCATGTAGATCTTCAAGTCCGACCCCCTGCCTGGGCAGGAGAAAAACAGGGCTCGAATGACTCTAGCTAAGTAGGCATCAAGCCTCTTCCTAAAGACCCCCAGGGTAGGAGCCAGCACCACTTCCCTTGGAAGTTGGTTCCAGATCCTAGCCGCCCTAACTGTGAAGTAGTTCTT
>NW_017728909.1:29134187-29146931 GCF_001723895.1 Crocodylus porosus | reverse complement strand
TGACCTGATCATAAAAGGCAATCAGGTTGGTCTGACATGACCTGCTCCTAATGAAACTGTGCTGGTTGCCCTTGAGCATCATCCCTGAAGCTGGCCCATCACAGATGTGCTCCTTGATGATCTTCTCAAAGAGTTTCCCTAGGATTGAGGTAAGATGGACGGGTCTATAGTTGCCCGGGTCCTCCCTCCTCCTTTTTTTAAAGATGGGGACCACGTTGGCTATCTTCCAATCTTCTGGTACCTGGCCCAAGCACCATGAGTGCTCGTAAAGCCGTGCCAAGGGCCCTGCAATAATCCCTGCTAGCTCCCTCAACACCCTGGGATGGAGAGTATCTGGACCTGCTGATTTGAACACGTCCAGCCCCTCCAGAAGATCTCTAACCTGGTCCTCCCCAAACTGAGGTCTGGAAGCATTCCCCTCGAGTCCATCTTGCATTACGGTGGGGAAGTCCCGGTCCCTGCACAAGAAAACGGAGGTGAAGAATTGGTTAAAAAGGTCTGCTTTCTTCTCTGGCGCAACCACCAGATTGCCCAGCGTATCTTGCAGGGGCCCCTCATTTCCCGGTGCTTTCTTCATCCTCCCTATATATTTAAAAAAGGACTTTTTATATTATCTTTGATTTTGGACGCTAGTCCTAGCTCTATGTCTGCCTTAGCTTTCCTGACAGACCCCCCATAGGCCCTAGCAGAGGAGGTATAGTCCTCTTTGGAGATAGCACCCCACTTCCACTGGTTGTACGCCACCTTTTTGGCAATCAGGCATTTCCGGATGCCCTTGGTGAGCCGGGGGGCTTTTGGGCACTCCTGCCTTCCTTGCTTCATGTTGGGATGGTCACCCCTTGGACCCTGAGTATCGTCTCCTTAAGGAATGACCACTCATCTTGGGCACTGAGTTCCTCTGCTCTCGAGAACCCCAGCACCTCTCTCACTAATCTCAACTCATTGAAGTTGGCCCTCTTGAAGTCTAGGGCTGCTGCCTTGCTGCAGGTCCTTGACACCTTACACTGGACGGTGAATTCCAGCAAGCGATGATCACTATCACCCAGGTGGTCAAGAACCTGGAGGCCCCTTACCAGGTTGTCGCCTGTGGCCAAGACCAGGTCCAACAGGGCATTTCCTCTGGTGGGATTGTGCACCTCCTGAATTAAGTGGAGGTCCTGTATCTCGGCCAGGAACCTCCTGGAACAGTCTGACCTGGCTGACTGTTCCTCCCAGCAGACGTCCAGGTAATTAAAATCACCCATGACAACTACATTCCTTGCCTTAAGTGCCTCTGCAAGCTGGCCCCAAAACTCCTGGTCCAGCTCCTCCCCTTGGTTGGGGGGTCTGTAGTAGACCCCCACCCTTAGATCCCTCTCCCCATGGCCCCCTTGTATCTTGACCCAGAGCACTTCAGCTTGCCCCTCCTCTGACCCCATTCTGCTGGCAGAGGATGTGTATTGCTCCTTGACATACAGCGCCACACCCCCACCTTTCCTTCCTTCTCTGTCCCACCTGTAAAGCCCCCAATGCTAACTGCCTAGTCGTGGGATGAATCCCACCATGTTTCTGTAAGCCCTATTATGTAGGCTGAACTGGCTATTCTGAGGGCTATTCTTTGTTCCCCATACTACGAGCATTGGTATATAGGCATTTAAGGCTTTGCCTAGCTGCGTGTGCCACACCCCGATTTGGGAGACTGTCTGGACCCCTGTTTCTTACCTGGGCATTCCTTGCATTTGTCACCTGTCTTGCTCCGGTGGTGTCTCCTCGTCTTCCTGTGGCCCCCTCCCGCGGCGAGGCTAGTTTAAAGCTCACCGTACGAAATCAGCCAACCCGGAAGAGAAGACACGCTTGCCTTAAAGAGAGTGGTGAAGCCCATCCCACCCCAGCAAGTCCTCCCACCCGAAAGCATGGGTCATTATCTAGGAACCCATGGCTGCCCCACCTGCCCCAGCTCCCAGTGCTTTAAAAAAAGCCCCACTCACTGGGTGCTGCTGGGTAGTGGGGCGATCCCCACTGCCCCATACTGCATGGGGAGGCTCTGCCATGAGCCCCCCGATCCCCACCCTCACTCCCCCAGCTCCCCTACAGGTGTCCCACCCAAACCACCTCTGGTCCTTTAAGAAAGAAAAAAAATGCCCTGGGACTCACTACTCCTGCAGTGGCCTCAGGGCTTTGGGGGGCTCATGCAGCACCCCCCATGTGGTGTGGGGCAGTGGGGATTGCCCCCACCAGCAGGAATGGTGAGTGCAGAAGTTATAGTAGGTGTTTGGGTTTTTTTAGTATATAATTTCTGTTGGTTTCCAGTTTCAAGATGGCAATCCCCGCTCCACCACCCGCCACCACCGCCCCAAAAGGAGTACTTCCAGGGCAAGGGGAGGGACTTATGGTGGCAAAGGTCAGGGATCAGGGGCAAGACTTCTGTTCCTAAGATGGGGACCAGGAGGTTGGGCAACTGTCAGGGGCAGGGCTATCCATGCGACCCTTGACAGCTGACCAAAACTCATTAAGCAGCCTTCCAGCTAAAATAATTGCCCACCCGTTTGCGTGCGTCTGTATGCTGCTAACTAGAACGGTCAATACAGTTCTCAGATTCTGCTGGCTTAGCTATGTGCAGAATATTGAAATATATTAAAATGTCAGAATCTTCATGAGAAATTCATATGTAAGGCAGAAAAAGTGTATATTTTAATAAGGAAGTGGTATCTAAATTTGGAAGGGCATACTAGGAGTAGGAGGATTTTATTTTCAACAGGTCAACACTTGGGGTTGAAACTGCTAGCACTTGAAATACAGTAAGGACAGCACCTTTTGTATTGCCATCTTCTGTTTAGATCAGTAGCTTGCATATTCAATAACTTTATTCCTAGGGTTTTATGTAGGCCTTTCCTTTGGTTTTCATCCATCTCCATATTTTGTTTTTTGGTTTGGTTTCTGACAAATTCAAAATCTCAGAGAAACTACTTAAGTTAAGTACAAGGTGTTTCAGTACAAGGTTTTGTTTCATAGTTTCATAGTTTCTAGGGTCAGAAGGGACCTTAGTAGATCATCTAGTCCGACCCCCTGCCATGGGGGTTTTCTATGATTCTATGTCAGAACCATAGCAAGTGATGAATATTTCCATAATTTCAAAGCAGGGTTCTATACTGTTTAGGTAATCTGAGTCTAAACCCCAAGCTGTTTGACATACTTCTGTCACTATTAATGGTTAGGAATCAGCTTCATCCTTACATCTGAATTTTGTTGGGGGTAGAGGGCGGCTCAGCATTTATTTTAGTTGTGATTCTTACACATAAACATTTGACTCCAGTAGTTCCATATTGGGAAGTAGTGGCAAGGTACAGATGTTACACATATCATGCATTAAGCAGTCAGAAAGCACTCTAAAGCCATAACTGAACAGATGTTCACAGCTCTTAGTTTGTATTTTTAAAACAGTGGATTGTGCTCTAAGTTAACCTTCGATGGATGTGCACTAACCCAAAGTGCTTTCTTTTACAGCATTTTATTGAATGCCTGTTCCAGATCCCATTGAGGATTAACTTAGAGCATGATCACTGCCATCCCAGGTAGTGTTGTGCAGGGCTGTGCTCCAGCCTAGGCCAGAGCTCGTTTGCTTGGCCTGAGCCTGGACTGGCCCTGCCCCCTTGGCTGTAACTGACCCTACTCAGTTACAGCCTCTGAGTCCGGCCTGGTTTGCAGCCTTGCGGAGTTGGGGGAGGGAAAAAGGGGGCTATTGTCCCCATAACCACCCTGGCTCCACAGCATGCTATAGCCCAGCTAGGGGCTTTGGGGAAGGGCTCCTGCATCTCTCTCCCCATAGCTGCCCCTGCCAGACTGCGTTGTGGCACAGCCCAGGTGGTGGGTGGGCTGTGGGGAGAGGGCTTTGGGGTCTCTCCCCACTACTTCAGCCCCTGTCTGGCTGGGAGGGGTAACAAAAAAGAGGTCTGGGGTCTCTCCCCACAGCCATTGCTGACATTGCTGACTGGCAGTGGGGAGTGGGGAGGCTGGGGACAGGGGCCCTTTGGGCAGCCTGCTGGGAGGCATGCAGAAGTACCCCCAGTGGCCAGTCTTGGCAGGCTCTGAGCCCCTACTCCTACTCCTCTCTCACAGAACAGTGAACGTCTGTTCGGTTTGCTTGCACTCTAACTTACAGCGCTTTAGGTAAAATGTGACAGAGCGTTTCTGCCAGGAGCTTTTGGAACATCTGTAGTTAGCCAGTTTTGCCTAGTGATTAGTGCACTGGACTGGAAGATAGATGTGGGTCCTCCACCCAACGCTGCCAACAGTTCACTAGGGGACCTTGGTCAAAACACATGGCCTCTTACTCTATAGCTTCAGTTTTCTCTCTGCAAAATGAGGATAATGATACTTCCCTGCTTTGCAAAGCACTTTGAGTTTTACTGAGAAAACATGCTGTATAGGAACTAGATCTTATTACTGAGATGGTGCCTTAGATCAGGACAGTATGTATAATTTACATATGTGTTCACTCAAGTGGCTCTGTAAGACCCTTTTAAAATCATTTGTATTGACTTACCCTCAAAAATGGCCATTTTACTGTCACTTTGAACTCATCTCATTGTTATTCTGCCAGTCGTCCCTGCCTGCATATTATCCTGTACTGCACCCATGAGAGGAATCCTGCACTTCAGTGTTTTATTGTACTAGCTTACGCCCTTTCAGGGGATCCTTCTGAGATTCAGTAGAGGGAGCCCTGCCATGTGAGATATCCATGTGAGGAATCAGAGAAGCTACCCTTTGAAAACTGGGGGTCTCTGCATTAGTGAACACTGATAGGTTGCATTCATCTGGGGACCAGTGGAGAGGCCACAATAAGAGGCATTGAAGCCTTTGAGATAACATGGAGGACAACGCAGTTGCCATAATGTTTTCAAAACTCCTGATCTTCCTTCTGGAAGTTGCCCTCCCCTAACCAACAGATATTAGGTAGATATTTAAGATCATGTTTGTCCTTTATTTCCATAACCCTGCCTCCCAATGAAATATTGTAGTCATATTCCATAAACAGGAATCCCAACTAAATGAAACCCTCAGAGTCAACCTGCCACCCCACCAGCCTTTTCTGAAGTACTGGACTGTCAGTTTACCACAAATTAAGCTTTCCTTACATTGCATATAGCAGTGTTTTTGCCAGATTTCGTTCTAGTAGAGCAGGGACAGTTATTTCAGTTGGCAGGCCACTTAAGTTTTGGTGAGCTGTCGAGGGCCACACACATAAAATATTTCAGCAGATATCATTTAAACAAATTATAGATAAAAACAAATCATGTATTGACAATCAAACATTTACTATAATGTATTTTAATATGTGTTCAGAAATATTTTGTCCTGACTTAGGTTTTGAATAGTCTTTATAGACATAATTGCTTAATAGGTCAAAATAAAGCCTTACTGTCATGTATCATGTGTGGAGTGTGTCTGGGAGGGGTGGGTGCTTGTGGGGGGGGGTATGAAGCCGATGTGTGTGTAGTGGGGAGGCTGTGTGGGTGGATGGGGGGGTGCATGTGTGTGGGAGGAGCTGTCCTCTTGCTAGGTTTCAGCAGCTGGCCAAGAGCAGGGGAAGGAATGGAGGGAGGTGGGCAGAGCTCGCCCAGGTGGTGCAGTGCAGGCATAGTCCGTCACCCCCCCATTCAGTCCATGGCTGCAGGATGTTCAACACCTCCAGTATGTGTAAGCATCATACTCCGCAGAACTTAGCACAGAATGCTGTACTACAGGGGTGGGGAAAATACAGCGCATGGGCTGGATCTGGCCCACCGATTGATTGCATCTGGCCCACAGCTGCCTCCTCAGTGCTCTGCATAGGATTGGGCCCTGCCTGCTCCTGTGTACTGCCCACAGATGGTTGTTCATCGCACTGGGTGAAAGGCAGTTTGGAGCTACTGCTAGAGCCCTGCAAGCTGGGGTAAGAGCCACCTGGGTGCAGCTCCCCCTCCCCCCCAACCTGGAGTGGCGCAGCATGGACAGGAGGAGAGGAACTGCTGCAGGCACAGGGAACCAAATGGTACCTAGCTTGCTACAGCAGCTGCAAGAACAGCCCTGTTGGAAGGCTGTGCACACAGGCCAGGGCCAGGACAATGCTGTCAGCAGGTGCAGGGTGGAGCATGGTGCCGGTTGGCCTGGGTGAGGTTGACCCCCATGTGGAGTGCTGCAGAGGCAGCCACGGGCCAGATACAATCAATTGGTGGGCCAGATCTGGCCTGCAGGCTGTATTTTCCCCACTCTTATAGTAGAGTATGCTGTGCTAAGTTCTGCAGAATATGGAGCTTTACACATACTGGGGGTGCTGAACATTTTTAAAAGAAAGTAGCAATATAATTCTGTTCTGAGTTACGTTTTGCCTGGTTAGAGTTTAGACACTGGCAAGCAGCATGATTCATTTAGTTTCTGCACCAGAGGCTAATGAGCAGACCAAGTGCTTTATTTATTTATTTATTCATTTATTATTACAAGGTCTCACCCAGAATTAAGCAGATTCCTGGCTTGCTATATACATATAACTGGAAGAAAAGCACCTGAGAAAAAAATTATTATGGCAGAGATGGACTCTCCACTCTGACAGCTGAGCATCCAGCCTATTTAAGAAGATAACTGCATGCAAGTGGCAGCTGTTGTTTAGGAAGGATCTGAAATGTGAATGGAGATTAAGGGTCATCCATCATTTTGCGAAGTTGGGCTGTAGACCACAGGTGGAGGAACAAGGTGTGGTAGGCTGCAGTTTGCAGCACAAAATTGTTGAATAAGCTCCCTTTTATTTAATGTAAATAGCTAGAAGTCAACAAAGCCTTCATCCTTGCAACAGGATTGGAAACTGATGGTTTGAGGGGCAAGAATATGCCTGACAAGAGGCTTGTTACACATAACTGGACAGTTCTGCACCCTGGGCAGTAGCGGAGCACAGGGCAACAGCTGCAGCCGGGGTCCCAGCAGTAGTGGCTGGGCCAGCAGCATGGCAGCTGCTATTTTTACAGTTAATGTCCAGGGCTAGTATGCCAGTCACCCCTCCTTAGTCATGCTACTTCCTGATAACATGTTGACCTGAAGTCCCCAAGGTTGCCTTGAAGAGCTAGAGAGCAAAGAAAATCCTAAGCTACTTTGGGCTGTGATAACTTTGCTCTGGTACTGTGGTGTTCTGCACCTAGATAGAAAATAAAAGGTGAGAACCCAGTTAGCAAGGAACATATAAACAGATAAAAGAATTTGTACTGCCACTGTCAGAATCCTTCTAAGTATTAGCATTACCAAACTCCCAAGGTGCTGGGTTCTTGTAGACAACAGTATTATCAAGATTTCCAAGCCCTGGCAGTACCACATCAGAGTGATGATATGATGACTCTGGAATGAGTCAGGTTAATGGGCCTCTCCAGAAAAAAATCTAGTTACACTAAAAACTAGAATTCATACAAGTGATTCAGTTGTTTTTTAAAGTGTTTAAAGATGTATTTTCCAGTTTGTTGGATACTGTTTTAAAAATGAAGCATTGTCACAAGGATGATAGTAGCTGAAAACATTGTGGTGGGAGGAGAATGATTACATGATGGGTTTTGAAGTCTGTGAAGTATGCAATATATAAAGTAAGGAGATAGCACCTGAGGTTATTAATATGTTGGAGCTATGAGCATGTCCAGCATGAACCAGATGTTCAGAGAAGGCTTAGCAACCTCAAAAACAGCTGGGTACTCATTCAGTTAATCAAAAGTCCGATCTGTACCTTCCTTCCAACCACCAGGAATCTTATTCCTTATTAAACTGTAATGGCCAGATCTGCAGCTGGCATAAATTAGCATAGCTCACTTCGAGGTCAGTGAAGCCTTATTAACTGAGGACTTGGCACTGCAGGTGAATGGGAAATTTAGGAAATAGACTATCTGGTCTCATCTCTTATTGCCATCTCTGTTGTGCAGGGCCTTATTTACATACTCTGATGCATCAGGCAGTCAGAGGTACTGTTTACCACAAAAATACAAGAACTGGAATTAGATTGAATTGTTAAATTCAGCATGAATCTAAATTGATTGATTGTGCAAGGCTTTAAATTACCTATTCAGCGGTCATAAGAAAGAAGTGTTTGGTATTGACAATTTAATTCTCACGTGTCTGTATTTGTTGCTCTTATGTTTTCAAAATGGGATTACCATGATTAATCTTTTCATGTCACAAGGGCTAGAGAGGCTCTGATGTAATTGGTTCATTGACTTTGTAATTTACAACCCAAGTTATGGCTCCTCCAGCCCTGCCTATATAAACATGTAATTGTTTTGCAAGATGTGGGGTTTACTGGTTTATTTGTGTTTTAAATGTTAATCTGCCAGTCAAAACAGCATCAAAGCTATTCCCACCGCTCCCAGTACTTATTAAGACCCATCTTGAGACTACTGGTATTTCAGGGTATTTTTTTCTCCCATTCTTTTTGCCATCTCTATGACTTCTAGGGTCCTCAAAGAGCTGTGCAGTTATATTGATATTAATATATCCATACCAATAAAAATATACTGTTATAATTAATAAAGAAATGTTTGGAGGTGATATTGGACCTCACATATCAGGTCTTAAGCCAACTGCTGTAAGAGATCAAAATGAGGCCTACATGAGGGATATATTATTTGACAACTTTCTTTTGGTTCTTGTATCTTCATCGGAAACAGGATGCTTTGTTATGGGTCTGATTTAATGTGGCAGTTTCTGTATTCCTGGTCTGTGATAGCTCCATAACCAGGAACTAAAATAAGGAGGATTAAAAAGAGAAGAGGAGCTCCTACAGTTTTGTGGCTTGGATAAGATGTGCTTTCCATGTCTGCTTCTTTAGATTTATGACTTGCCACTGCCCACACCTCTGCTGGAGTAAAATCAGGTGATAGCAAGTCACCTCTCACTTTCAGTTCCATTTTTTAATTATCAGATGTTTTGTTGTTTGGATTTAGGGTCATTTTTTTCATACTGCATTCATTGCTCCACAGTTTCTTACAAATCCGATCCACCCCAGAGAACGGAATTTTTTTTGCTGTGGTCTTCCAGTCCCAGTGGCATGTGGCTGCAAAAGGATGTCATGGCACCATTCCTGCCAGGTGGTGTTTTTAGCTGATATGGCATCCTTTTTTCTTCCTTCTGTAGCAAACATAAAAGATCCTAGTTTTACAGTTTCTATCCCCTATATATATTCTGAGGAAGAGACATTTTACAGCTATTAGAAGTTACTGACAGGATGTCACGTGGGAATTGGAATGTTAAAAGTTAGTGCAAGAAGCTGCTGTTGTAGCAATGCCATGTAGCAAGATGATATGATATACTTTATGACATCTGTGCCATCTGTCATGCAATGCCAAGGACATCAGAGAATGCCATTACCTGATGGATGATCATGCCTTGATGCCTGACATGTTTGGTCTTTGAATGAGATTATTATGCTTATTCTACAGGGAAAGAAGTCATACACTGATTATGTCATTTATCTTTTTCTTGGGGAGACAAATGAGGAGCCACCCAAAAAGGACTCCTAGTCTGCAATACCTTAAAATAAGATAGTTGTGCAAACAATGGTGGTTGCATACCTCACAGCACAGCAATACCAGATGACTTGATCTCTGGAATGAGGTTTCAGAAAGCTAGCAATACGCTTCCCTCCTTCTCAGCTCCATGGCACCCTCTGATAGATGGTCAATGAAAAATGCCTGTATGCTTACTTAGAAGAGGGCCTATCCTCCATTGTCTCACATCTCTTAAAGCAGAAGTGTCTCCACTGGTCTCCCAGCTCCTTTCCACAATAAGCAGGTGAGCTGCATAGATTTACCTGGCCTTTGTAAGCTTAATGACCTTAAAAACAAACATAAGAATGTTACTTAGATATCTTCTATGATAGGGGAAAATGACTGTCCGAAAGCACTGATAAACCAGTTGTCTGGATGCTCATAAATGTGCTTTAAGAATCCTTATTCTCTGTACCAGCACCTCCTTGCAGAAGAGTTTGGGGCTTGCCTTTTAGAATTCTCCCAGTAATGAATTTCAGACTTCAATGGCTTTCTCACAAAAAATAGGAGCAGAGAAAATGTGTGTTAAAACTTCAGATCACTCTTTTCCTGTGTTTTCTCCACAGCCCCATTTAGCGTTTTTAGGGAGGCTGTATTCCAACTGCTATTAACATCTTTTTTTAGCTAAGCTATATTCTAACTGGGGAAAACCCTTCTGTTTGGGTTTATTGTTTAGCTGACATGAGTGATCTCTGCAAATCTCATTTCTCTTGTTCTTCCTTAAAAAAAAAAAGCTATTAATAAAGTTCAGCAGAGGGCCAAAATCTCAGGTTCAAATTAAACCCACCAAAACACCAAAATAATTTTCAGACATTGCATTTAAAGTCAATGACAGATGCAAAGGTCAGCATGTGGTTCTAATTTAAATAATAAAAATATATTTTATATTTTAATAAACACATTTAAAATTGGTCATTTTAATAAAAAGAGCATAGCATCGGTGTTGTTACATGTATCATCTCATATTGTACTACTGTCTTTAATTAGAATAAGAAATACCATAATAAATATAAATAAATCTGACTATTAAATGCCTAATTCTGATGGTGTCCACTTACTGTATTCTTCAGCATAATCTATGTTCTCTGTGATAGCAAGGAGTATATGAGCAATACACTCTATGTTCTAGGATCATTTAAAGATTTAATAGAGCATGTTACAGTGGTAGAAAGGGAAAGAGGCATAATGAAATAAAATCGATAGTGACGCTAATATATACTGTCCAGTTAGCCCTGGAGTAGGGAAGGACTCTAGAAAAAAACAGAGAGTAAAGATAGGAGGAAATGTATAATCCTGGATCCAAAATACAACTTTTAAACAAAAAGATCCAGTAATTGGTAAGAAAAGGAGTTGTGCAAGGAAGCAATCTAGTCCAAAGCACTATATTACAAGGGAAGTTTATTTCTGCTGCAAACCCTAATAGGGACTACTGTTTAGGAAAGAAAAATCGCAAAGCAGCACCAGAGCCAAAGAGGATATCTTTGACGTGGTCACTTTTAAGGTGCAGAAAGCTAGCTCATTTGTGGTTTTATATAATACATGGTGCTTTGTGTGTCTAAGTGTGGAGAGGTAATGACATTAAGAGAGTGATGTGAAGTTTTCTTTTTAAAAACTTCTCCAATCACATACTGCCCTTCAGGGATGTCTTGTAGCCTCAATGGTAGCCTCAGGGTTGTGCAGAAGGATTATGATAGGAAGACACTAATATTGGGGAGATACCATTTCACAATGCTCAGCAGAGCTGCCTGGGGTCATCTTAGCTTCACGTTCTCTCAAAGGTATAGGCTCAAAATTCAAGCACTGCCAGTTGCCTCGAGGTATTCCATGGATGCTATTGGCATATTCAGCCTAGATGAGCTTGTGTGGTAATAAAATGTGCCCCAAACAGTTGCTGGCATGTTAATGTTATGTTTAACAGTAGATATACCACTTGCTATTGTTTTCACTAATGGAAAGATTTTCATGTTTATATGTTACTCCTTGAACTAAAAAAACAAGAAATAGCTAATATAGTTCCTTGTTGTCTGAGACCAGTACTTAACCAGAATGTCAGGTTTGATAGAGACTTCTTTCCTGACAAAAAAACAGCAGTGAGTTTTAATGAACACAGGAAAAATAACAAGGCAGCAGAGCAAGCGAATGCTAATGAAGAGGGATATGTCACAAGGCTTGCAAAGATTGGGAAAAGGTCTGCTTTAATGAATGGTACTATTCTACCATCTACCAGTGGAGGATCTACCCCCTTTTTTTTAATCTCCAAAGAGTTGTATATGAACCCCAAACTCATACCTGTGGTAAGTGTTCAGTGCTTAAAAAAACTTTTGCAGGTGATGCTCATTTGATTTTTAACCAGAACATATGGTTAAATCTTCATGCACCTGATTGAAATCCATCTGTTTTAAGGCCAGAAAGATCCATTATGGTCTCTAGTCCATTAGGCATAAAATAAATTGTACAATTTTACCCATTCCTGCATCAAACCCATAAACTTCTGATTAACCTTGACTCACTTGAACACAGTGGTGCTCACCCTATGGCCCACAGGCTTTATCCAGTCCCTGAAAGCTAGGGACAGACATCACAAGTGATCACAAACTGGTTTAAATCTGTAACAGAACAGATGTTCAGTGCACATAAACCAGTTTGAAAATGGCTGAAACTGGTTTTAGATAAACCTGGTTGAATGTAGTGTCAGATTTAACTGATTTTGGTTAAACCGGTTTATGCAACATCTGTCCCAGACCCCCTCCTAGTTTAAGTTAAACCAGAGTCCCCCAGCATCCCAGATGCTTTGCAGCCCTGGGCAGGGCTCTGCTCTCTGCTCCAGAGAGCTGGGCTGGTGCCTCTTCTGTACTCTGTAGCCAGAATAAGGGTGGGGTGTGGGCAGATGCTGGCCTGCCAGGGCCCCTGAGGCAAATTCCTCCCTCCATCCCTTCTCACCCTGCTGGCAAACCCTGTGGCCTACAGCCCTTGCCTGCAGCCAGGCAGGAAGTGAATGAATTCCTCCTTCTGTCCCCTCGCTCCCCTGGAACCCTCAAGGGTTTGGCTGCAGTCTCTGCAGCTTGCCTGCAGGGAGGGGGTTAAGTCCACAGCGGTCCCAGAGGGTGGGGAAAGAGGCAAGCTAGTTCCCCGTGTGCAGATCCAAGCCCTGCACCTGTGAGCCGAGAGCCAAGCCCTGCAGGACCAGATCAAGAGATGGGAGGTTTTGGCAAAG
>NW_017728909.1:29106842-29134176 GCF_001723895.1 Crocodylus porosus | reverse complement strand
AGATGCAAGCTGTGCATTTCTAACAATACTCCATTTCTAACAATATTCCATTTCTAACAGACCTGCCACTCATTATGCACATGCGCTGTAGTTGGGAGTTTAGGGAACAGGAGAATGTTGCAGACAGCTTTACCAAAGAATGCAGAGAACTACATTTATATTACAAAGCAGAACCTGTAAAAGGTGGGAATACTTAGACAAAGCCTTGCTGAATGCCTGGCTGTAAAGAGACACTCTGCCCTCAGGATCATGTAAGACTTATGCAAATGTTTCTCTTGTCTTCTTGCTTTATGTGTTGAGTTAGACTAAGTTGTGTATGCTGTGTTTTCCTGGGTTGTATCTTAGCTTAGGCAAAGATTTTTGGTAGTTCCCTGTTGTATGCTTGAGGTTGCAAATTGCTGTGTTCAATACATGCTTGCTTCAGTAAAAGGACTTTTTTTCCCCACCCTCACTCAGTCTGGCAGCAGCTTCCCCCACCCCAACTGATGGCTGGCATCCCATGTGTAATGCTAGCCTGGGCTGGTGCCTGGCCATGACCCCTCCACTCCAGCAGGTAGAGGTGAGAGCCTTGGAGGAAGTCTCTCTTCCCTCCCCTTCGGCAGTGGCTGGCAGGCATGCTCTATTGCACGCCACCCCTTCCCTCTCCCTCAGCTTCTGGCTTGAGTCACTGCAGGCACATGGCTGCATATCCTGATTTAACAGAGAATGTCTGTCCAGTTATTAATAGGTTTAAGCTGTGCAGCTCAGACTAACCTGCAGAGATTGAATCAATTCAGGCTCGGGCTTTTTGAATGTCTGTCCCTAGCCAGAGAGACTGGACACAGCCTGTGGCACAGGGTATCATCAATAAGCAGCTTGGCCTAGCAAATCCCCTTCCCTGTCTTGTGCAGTGCTGCTGATTCTCCCTCTGCAGCCCTCCACTTTCTGCTCTCTTCCTCACTCTCTGCATCCTTCTTTCCATCCCCCTCCCTCTGATACTGGCAGACACCTTCTACCCTTCTCTCTCCCATCACCCTTCTCTACAGGAGGGGAAGGGTGGCTGGTTGTGTAGCCAGGTCACGAGTACCTGGCCCACCACTCTGAAAGCTCCACTGCTCAAAAAGATAAACCATATATTTATTTTTATTTTAACATTTGTTTTAATGGTCAAGTAGTCTTGCTGTTTAAAGAACTGAGTTTTTTCTAATCTGAATTTGAGTAATTTCAGACCCTGGATCTTATTATGCCTTTGTCTGCTACACTGAATACCTCTTGCTTCTGCCTGGGCCTGAGCTGCCTTGCATGCCTGATCTAGTGTGCAGGATTGCAGCCCACAGGGCTCCCCACTGCATAATACAGTTCTGGGGGCTGGATCTGTGGGCTATGGGTTGAGCAACTCTGGTGTAGACACATATGAGCCATCATCAAGTCATGTGCTAAACTCCTCTTGGAAAAACAAAATAAGCAACTTTAGAGCACTTATTATAACACAGGTTTTCCAGCCATCCTTGTAGCTTTTTTTCTGAACCCTTTGCACCCTTTTTTTTTCACTATGATGTATAAACACAAACATTGACACATTATTGCAGCATTGTTCTTATAAATAGCATATGCGGATGAAATATCATCCCCTGCTTGGAATTGAACTATTCTTCAATTTTATGCTTCTAGTGGCTTCATTATTACTTTTAGAAGGTTATGGGAAATGAAGAAGTTGGTGATTTCTTTGGTATTCTGATGTAATCAGGTCCCTACCTGAATTAAGTATTAGGAGGGGAACCTGCATTCATTTTGTTTGCACCTCTACTTTCAAACTTATCTGAAACAAGATTTATTTATTTGCATATGGGTATTGAGAGGAATGTGGAGTACTTAATTTGTAATATATTTTATATAGCTAGAACAAGCAGCAATCCAGATAGGGTGAGGAAAAAGAAAGGAAGAAGCTTCACCCATTACTTGTGGGGGCCCATGTTAGAGGGACTCTAAACTTTACAACCTCTGTGAAAGGTAATCAGTGTGCTGAGGACCAAGTGGTCACTGCAACACTGAAACACCAGCAGGTCCAGTACAGAGAGAATTTATTTCTCCCTATCATTAGCAGCCACAGAACCTGTCCTTGACGGAACAGCAGCCGTCCAAGGAGAAGGGGCTGGACAGGACAGAGTCAACAGGGTGCCATCCATAGGATGCTCTGCATAATGGCCTCTGCTGCTCTCCCTTCACAAAGGTCTCTAGAAGTATAACTGCTCACACCTGTTATGATGGGAGGGAAAGCAGACAGTCCTTGTTGATTCCCTCATCCATCAGCTTGCTGTTCTTGAAGGGATGTCAAAGCAGTTCAGGCATCTCATCTGGCTCTGGAGGCATGAGTTTCCAACCTCCAGTTAACCCAGCTGTAAATAGATACCTGTGCATTTGAGCTGGGAAGTCAAAGACAGTCAGACATGATTAGGGACCTTCCGAATTCATGGCAGACTACATGACAGCTTTTTTAATCTTACAGGTTCCCCTGTGTACTCCCTCCCCACCCCATTGCTGATTAGCTGAGTGGTCCTGGTGCCCCTGCTACTTGCTGCTGACTGGCTGGAAGGCAGAACTGGTGCCATATTTAAAATTGCAGTTTTCACCTCCCTGCTGATCAGGAGTGAGCAGTGGGGCCCATCTGCCAGCCACCGGGGTGTTGGCACAATGAGGAACCTGCAAAATTAAAGGATCTGCTGCACAGCCCACTTCCTCCGTGAATTCAAGTAGGTCCCTAGACATGATGCCAACCATGTCACAACATTGTAAGCTACTGATTATAAAAACTGGTGTGTTTTAATCACAGTAGCTGAATGGGCTGTTTTACTTGGATAGACCTTTAGCCTGTATCTTAATGTTTTAAATAGGTTTAGCTTCAATGTTTGCTAAACTGATTCCAAGTCTGCTTAGCTAATTGGTCTCAGCTCTGAAGCACCCAAGTTTGTGGGACAACACTGACTATTCATGTTCTTTCTATAGTCTGACCCTCTCTCACATACCTTCCCAAGAACTATATACATCTGCTTCTGCCACTGCTCTCTACCATTCCTGCTCTCTGTTTATGCAGCTCTCATCAGCAAACTTACTAAAACAATCCCTCAGCTCAGTTATAAACCTTGTGATTACAGGTCTTCCTGTTTTAAAGAAGTGTTTCCAAACAGGAATCCATCGGGATAGTTTAATTCAGCTCTGTCTGCAGTATAATGCATTATAGTTGGGCTGCATTTCCACTATTAAATTACATTCTTTATATTTATGCATTCATGATTCTCATTGTTTTACAGCTTCAAAATTCTTCTGTTGGAAAATGTGGAAGTTCAGAAAAGTAGGGGACAGTAGAACAATAGAGAGGAGAAAAAAGGGAAAACCGAGCACCATTTGGCTGTGATTTTTTTTGAAAACTTAAAGGAAAATCTTCATCCAGTAATTTTTTTTAAAAATGCCATGAAACATAACAGTGAAAATTACTTTTTTCCCTAAAAATACATTTTTAGTAGTTTTTGATCAATTCTACGTTTGGAGATGACATACATGGGAGTTATAAGTCTAATTCTAACAAAAGTGTCATTTTTTTACAAGAATTAATCATGGTATTATTGTCTTAACATGACATGAAGTCTCTAATGAGCTGATTTAAACACTCTATTTAAGTCAGTTCAACACTGACTCTCTGATATGGCCTGATTCTGCAGTCCTTGGTTGGAAAATCTCCCACTGGAGTTAATGGCTCAGTTGCCTGAGTAAAGACTTCAGAATAGAGCTCTTAACTTGGAACCCACAATTGGTAAAATTAATCATGTACCAAAAAAAGCACTTGCCCATGAAATAATGTTCTATAATGCTTTCCTTTATCACTACATATAGGACACAGACCAAAATGATATTTGTTGCGTGATTGGCCTCTTGAAAGCACTCTAAAGCCCTGAACAAACAGAAGAGCATGGCTGCAGAACCCTCCGATCATGTGACAAATTAACCCTCATTGTATGAGGATTCAAATGAAGACACTCCTAAGTGGAGCAACTTCATCAATTTCTGTCTGCTTCAGCTGCAGCAGCAGCTTGGCCTGTGCTGCTGTCTTTGGGTGAGAGGGGGAGAAGGCAGGGGAGGGAGGTCTCTTCTGGAAGAGAGGTCTCTTAGGCAACTGGAGTGGGGCTCAGAAAACCCCAGAACAACCTCCCTTCCTTGCCTTCTTCCCGCTCCCATCCAGAGACAGCAACAGAACTGAGAGAGTCCGGGCAAAGCCAGGGGAAGAGACACAAGGGAAGAAGAGATGCAGGGCAAGAGCCAGGGGAAGACGTGCCCTCTCTCCCTGGATTGGCTCCAAATTGGAGCCGATCCTCCACCTTCCTTATCCAACAGCTAGCATCTGTTGGATTGAGAGGATTGGTCTAACTCCAATCTGCTCAGGGATGCATGAAACCAGCTGGAGGGGAGAGACCCTGCTACATATGCAAATTAAAGCTTGATAGCAACCAGCTATAAAGTCAGTACATATTTCAAAGGTCTAACTTGATAGCTGGTGGGAGCTTTTTATGGTATGATAGGTACTTTGCATGTAGAGCTGTTCTCAAGATAATTGCAGAGTTAACCAGTTAATTGTGCAATACCTGTAATACATAGAGGGGGCCTCAGACATAGAACAGAGTCATACACCTGATGCTTGTAAGACCTGAGCTTTTCACAGTTTCTAGTGAGAGACAGGAGAAGCAGGGACAGGTATCTGCAGAATTAAACGTAATTAGTACGAACAGATGAAACCAGAAATGTGGTTCCAGATTTTGTTTGTTTGTGCTTGTTGGTGTCCTGCGTCAGGGCTGCCACTTCATACACTGCATAAGACTGCAGGAAAACATTGGTACAAGAGATATGAGCTTGCAAAGTGTATCGACAAATGGAAAGAGCCTCTTTCTGGTCCTTGCCATTGCAAGTACCCACTTCTGTTGATACGATTTTCATCTGGGAAACTGGTTGCCCAAAAGCAACTTATTCAATTTGCTTATAAATAATATCATTAAGGTAATATTCACCTAAGTGGATTTGCACAATCTTTATCAATTGGGAACATTTTTAGGTTCAAAATGAGTAGGTCTAAAATTCAAATTAGTTTGACCGTAATCCAAAGGAAGAGTGTTGTTAGTATTCTCTACTTCAATGTTTTTTTAAAAACTGATTCATGCCATTTGCAGACATTTTTTAATTTGCAAATTACTTTTCTATGAAATGAGCAGTAGCTAGATGTTATTCAGCATGTTTACTGGCACAACAAGTTATGCAAACATTGCCAGACAGGAAAGAGAAAGGCAAACACATCAGGTATCTGTCAGAAATGGGAAAGTTCCATTCAAGGAGGGATTTCACCTTGTTTTGGAGCTTGAGCCCCTCCTGGATCCATTACTGATCTAGTAATAAGTTGATAGGTAGCATGATGCCATCTCTCTTGTATCTCAGGGCCAGGGACACTTTTTTCTGTGTCAATTTTTTTTTTTTTTTGAGTAGCCCTTTATGATAATATGAAGAAACAACATTCTTGCACTTCCTTCTATTTTGGACATATAAATAGAAAATATCTGTCTCTTCTCTCTCGCACTTTCTCTCTCTCTCCCTTTACGTAAGCTTCAAAGTTGCTTCTCCGTAAGTTTTAGAACATGCATTCAGCCTCATAGTATTCAACTCAGAATGAGTTTGCATGGCCCTAGCATGTCATTGGAATATGCCACAGTGGTTTGCAACATGCTGGGCATGTTTACACGAGACACTTTAATCGTGATTAGAGCTAATTACCATGCAGTAAGTGTCACCTTCTACACATGCAGACACTCACTGCAGAGTAACTGGCTCTACTTGCAAGTAAATTTGCTACCCGTAAATACATGTAGCAAATTTACTCATGATTCATTACTGCATCACGCGGCACATGTAGATGGGTAACTGGGAACAAACTTGCTCCTGAGCAGCAGCGGGTGGGAGATTGCTCCCTGTCCCTGGGAGCTGCCTGCTGCTGGGGCACTGGCGCCTGGGCAGGGACCATGCCCCAGCAGGAGCCACTCCCCAGTCGCAGAGCAGGGGGGGGCAACAGGCTCCCCAGCCCCCACAGCAGATTTGTTTCTGCATCTGTGCACGTATCGATGCCTGCCTGGGATGGGTTTACTGTAGAATAATTTGCTCTAGAGGAAACCATCCCCAGGGCAGATGCATGTGTAGACATGCCCACCATATCTCTCTTCATCCTCACCACTAAACCAGTTTAAAAACATTTGAACTGGAAATAGGCTTAAAATAATTTTGAAATTCTGCAAATTGATCTCTGAGAGCAGGAGGGAAGGATCAGAGAGAGTGTGCCAGTGGGTATATCTACATAAGATGCTACTGCGTAGTTATTACTGTGTATTTATTTAGTACTTGTATAATCAAGTACTAAAATAAATGCACAGTAACCAGAGTTACTGCACAGTAGCTCCAGTGAATACCTTTTTAGTGGGCAGTATTGTGCAGTAGCCTAATAATGCTGCACAGTAGCAGTACTAGGAGTATTAGCATTGTTGGTGTTGTGACATGCTACTGCACAGTATTATTCAGCTACGGCACAGTCAGCGTCTCATGTGGATGAGCCTTGTGAGAGTCAATTTAGTACTATAAAATGTCCTAAAAAACAAACCCAACCTCCCCCGCCAAAAAAAAAATGAAACAAAACAAAAAATGCAAACTTGTAAAACTCAAGAGTTCATGTGAACTTCCTGTGAATGCAGTCATTGCAATTAAGGGAATTGTTGATTAAGCCGGACATGCCATGCCATCCAGGTCAGCCTCTGTTCAAATGCTTTACTACCTATGGATCTTCATACCCAAACGTGCTAGAGCTCTGTAACAAGCCTTCTTTCGATTCCTGTATGCCCACCCCAAATGTGCAGTTGATGTGCAGGCAGGCTCTAGCGCTGCTAAAATAATTTTTATGGTAGCAAGAACCACCTGCAGACTTTTAAAACAAGCAGTAACATAAATTAATAATTAGTCAAGGTCAGAATTATGGTATTTCTGCTGCCTGGTCCAGGGTTCACCTAGTGGTGGAAGGACAGCCTGCAATTACTCCCAAAAAGAGAAAAAATGACAGGAGGAAAAGACTAATTTGCCACCCTGGGAAATTCGTAGGATGGTTGGAAAGTGAACCTCTTTCTTTCTACAACCTCATACAAGGCTTTAAAGGAGGGAGAGGGTTACTGGTTATGTCATAGGCAGAGGAAAGGAGCTGGAGGTTTTGGGAGTGTTTCCTGAAGTTGTAAGAGTATCCTAGTTATTACATATCTGAAGCAATTAATCCTTTCACTGCAGAGGTGATAAAAACCCTGCTAATGTTGCTTCACGAGCTGTCTTCTCTTTAACTGCTAGCCCCTTGTTACCCATTCCCATCTAATATGGAAATTTTTTTTTCTTTGCTGTCACCAGTCCATTCTCAAATTTTTTATTCTTCAACTTAGCAAATATTACACATTTCTCCAAAGCATCTCAGAATGTAGTTGGTATGAAAAAATAGCTAAAGCAAATTAGGCCCCTTTCTGCAGTTACTTACATGCTGGGTGTGTCTACACGAGACACTAACTGTGGAGAGCCTCATAACAATGTACAGTAGCATGTCACTCAAAAACAATGCTAATATCCTACTGTGCAATAGTATTAGGCTACTGCATAGTAAGCATCACTAAAAACCTGTGTACTGGCATTATTGCGCAGTAGTGCAGGTACTGCACATTGATTTAGTACTTGGCTAACCAGGTACTAAAGTTAGGGTGCAGACAGAAGTGGAGCTCCCAGCTATAACTCAGAACAATTTTTGCAAAGCATTCTCAGTTATGACATTACCCCAGTGTGTCTGAGCTCTGGATTTGTATTATATCTCTAATCTCCCACTTGAAAACTAAGATGAATTCATCCTGGTGGTTTTAATTTGAAAGGATAAAAATCCTTCATTCACTCAAAGAACAAGCTTTGTAATTCACAGGTTAAAACTGGTGACTTCGAGTGAATTAACTGCCTGAGTATTGGGGTTTCTTTCTCTAGTACATGAAAAATATTTGGTTGTTTTTAAGAATATATGGGCTTTTTTGTGTGATGCTGAAAATATGGTAAAGCCAGCCAAATAGATTTATTTTTTAAATGTCTTTTAATTTGACTTTTGGCTTATTCAATAAAAATATCATTGGTTTTACAAAAATCAGAATCACTTTCCCAAGTGATTATAGAAAGTGGGAGTGATTCAGATGAGTGGGAACTGAGCTATGTACAAATAGTCTTGCCCCCTGCAAAGCCAGTGATGATTGTGTTTTTATGGGATGAAATTATTTTCTTATTCTCAGATTATTTGCTATAATAAAGGACAGCAGTGGTGCTGTTTTGTCTTTTCAGTGGGAAAAATGTCATGTTGTAAGGGAAGGGCTGACTCTTTGGTGTGTGGAAAATTTTACATTGGGATGAAGTAAAAAAATTCACGATTCTTTGATTCAGTAGGACTCCAAGAATTGATCTGATTTAGGAAGGGGTTCATGCATTCCCTTAGGATCATGAACCTCCAGAAAACAGAAATCCAGTAATATTTCTGAAATACTTGGGCTAGATGATGGAGCCTCTGAACAGGAACAGACATCATTTCTCAGTGACAGAATATATGCCTTTCTGAGTGCACAGTGGAATTATGGGACTATGCTATCCCTAGCACTAACCTATGGACAGGGTTTATGATATCACTTCCCCATCCGTTAAAAGGACATCTTCCTCTTGAATGTTCACACTGGCAGGCAGATTGCCAACCAAACATGTAGCTTGGTTGGCAGTGTGGTGCTGAAGCATTTGAGGAGGAGCAACATAGACCTTATAGTGGTCCAAGCCACGTTCACGTGAGCACATTTTATACTTATAGAATACACAATGACTCAATATAGCTGCATGCATGATACACACTAAGGGAGGCATCAAAGCATCTAGTCTCGTCTTCCATATGTTATAGGCTATAAAATTTCACCAGCTAGCCCCAGTATTGAGCCCTCCATTTAACATGTGATGCTCTTCCTGGCTCACTGCTGTGAGCTAGTACAAAGAACACGGTGTGCTCCAGCATTGCCTATAACTTCCCTACAGCATACTGGATGGGAAATGGGAGACATCATTACTGCCCACAGTTGAGACATTAAAACACCATAATAATCTATCCTAAAGGAGGGCATTTAATGGTCTCTGTTACAATAGCAAACTATTCTGGAAAAGTCCTAATGAAGAAAATTGGGGTGAAAGGAGGGAGGACCTTAAATGTACATGTGTGTGAGTGGGGAGGAAACACAACCCTCAGACAACACATCAGAATGATGCATCCTTCCCTAAATCCACTTGCATCTTACCATGACTCATGAGTCTTGAGGATGCCAGTGAGGAGGTGAGTGCTGCATGGAGTAATCCATCAGCTGCATGTCAGACATCTCAGAGGAAATATTTCATTACTGAGTCACCACTAAGCAGCAGGCACAAGATCTTCATCAGGTGAGGGGGTCAGAGCCATTTGTGGAGGGAGGGTGGAGTGGAAAGTGGAAAGACAGAACAAAGCCCATGACCTTTTCCATTATTACGTGCTATTGTTCAGGACCCAAAAGGAGTAGATTCACAGTATTTCCAGAAATCCCTAGGGAACTGAAAAAAATTCTGGACTCAAAATACATTCTCCCTTAGGGACTTGTTTTCCTCCATTGAGTTCAATTATTTCTTAAAGGTGAGAGGAGTGGGTTAGTTCTCCAGGGATCCTATAAATATGTCTAACTAGATTTCAGTGTGATGTATATTCCCAGTTGTCCTATTAAAAGCATTCTGTTTAGATACTGAAACCATTTTCCTTAATAAAAATACCAGTAGCTCTGCCTGTAATCTAGGTATTACTGAACAGCTTACTACTGAATATCTAAACAGTATTTGATAATGTGCAAATACATGAGGTTTTAATATCTCAGTGGTTGGGATTGACCCCACTGATTTATTTTATTTTTTTTTGGTCTATATATGCTGCAGACATTATGATTTGTATCTAAAGGTGAAAGTGGTAGAATGTGGAGTGGAGTTATGTGGGGAAGTGGAAAAATCTAACAGGTAAGTATTGATATTTGTAGTTTTCAGGTTTCCTTATGACTAGTTATTTTGAAATGAGAATTATGAAAACGTTACTATTGCTGAGTACATAATATTAGAGCTCTGTGAGCTTGAGAATGGAAGACAGTTTTGATGAGGTAGATCACAGAAGAACTGAGTAACCATGGTGGAAAAAAATCTGCCAAATTGGGGAAGTGGTGTGAGAGCCTTATGCATCACATAGGAACCAGAAAAAGACTGAGATGGAAACGGAGAGTCCACATGAAATGTGTTCCTAAGCTGCTATCCATTCACCTTAGATATAGATGAGGCAGTCTGAAGCATGTGCAGGGAAACTGGGTCTTGTAACCTGACCTGGTGGTTATGGAAGTGGACCAGTAGTAAGAAGAGCCAGGCTCAGCTAGTGGTTTTCCCACTATTAAGTTGGTTAACTCCTGTGTGCCTTAACCCTGCCTTTGTCTCTTTTTGGAGCAGATGCTGTCTCTTATAGGGTTTTCAACCTTTTTTAACAAGTGTACCCCTTCTGTCTCAGTTTCAGCTCATGTACCCCTTTATATTAAAATTATTTGCAGGAGCTGAGCACATGCACGCATACCCACCCTCAACAGGGGGCTCAGACAGTAAAGAAATTCTTCCTTATGTCCAGCCTGAAAAGGTCGAACGGTTATAAACTACTGCAAGACTTTTTCAGGCTGGACATAAAGAAGAATTTCTTTACCGTCCGAGCCCCCAAGGTCTGAAGTGGCCTGCCATCAGAGGTGGTCATCCCCTAGGGCACTCTGGTGAACAAAAGTTCCCCCCAGATACTGGTGGTCACCCCTGATAAACTTATAGGACCCTGCGCTTTTCCAGGTTAAAGAGCCCCATGGCTCTCAGCCTGTCATTGTAAGGTCTGTTTTCCTGACCTCTGATTATGTGCATGGCTCTTCTCTGGACTCTCTCAAGCTTCTCCACATCCTTTTTGAATTGGGGAGCCCAAAACTGGATGCAGTACTCCAGCTGCGATCTCACCAAGGCTGAGTACAAGAGGAGAATGATGTCCTGGGATTTGCTTGAGAAGCATCTATGGGTGCAAGCCAGCATTTTGGTCACTTTACTAGCTGCAGCATCACATTGCAGGTTCATCTTGTGGTCAACGATGACCCCCAAGTCTCTTTCTTCTGTAGTGGTAGCCAGTGTAGCACTGCCGACTTTATAAGGATGCTGTAGGTTTTTCCTCACAAGGAAAAACACCATTAGGTTCTCATCCGCCCATTTGCTGAGCCTGTCAAGGTCACCCTGGATCGCCCGCCTGTCTTCTGGTGTGGATGCTTTGCCCCAAAGTTTGGTGTCATCAGCGAACTTGGCCAGTCTACTTCTGACCCAGTGTCCACATCATTAATGAAGATGTTGAACAATATGGGTCCAAGGACAGAGCCGTGGGGGACCCCACTTGTTACAGGGCACCATGATGATTGACTTCCGTCAATTACCACCCTCTGCGCCCGACCACAGAGCCAGTTTCCCAGCCAGTGGATTGTGGTGGAGCCAAGGCCACAATTGGCCAGTTTCGCCAAGAGGTGATCATGGGATACCAGATCAAAGGCTTTTTTGAAATCAAGATATACGACATCAATCTCTTCCCCCTTGTCCAGGGGATAGGTCACCTGGTCGTAGAAGGAAATGAGATTAGTCAAGCAAGACCTACCTGCAACAACCCATGCTGGCTATCCCTTAGGATGTTGGCATTGGCCAGTCCATTAAGGATGGCCTTTTTAATAAACTTTTCTAAGGTCTTCCCCCAGATAGAAGTCAGGCTGATGGGCCTATAGTTTGCCAGATCCACTTTCCTCCCTTTCTGGAAGATAGGCACCACATTGGCCTTCTTCCAATCTTTGGGCACTTCACCAGAGCGCCAGGTATTTTCAAAGATTTGTGTCAGGGGCTGGGCTATGATGCTCGCCAGCTCCCTGAGTACCCTGGGGTGTAGATTGTCAGGGTCAGCTGATTTGAAGGTATCCAGCCTCTCAAGGTATTCCTTCATGAAGTCAGCATTGATGGAGGGCAGGGGATCTCCCTCACCCGGACCTCTCTGTCCCATAGTGGGCATGGGCGTCCCATGGGACTGACGAAAGACCGATGCAAAGTACCCATTTAATAGGTTGGCTTTTTTAATAGCTCCTTCTTGTCCAGTTAGCAGAACATGACCCACTCTCTCTCTCTCCTTGTTTTATCTTTTTCTGGTGCCTCTCCCCAGCAAGGGTCCTGGTTCTTCAGACTCTGGTATGAAGACACAGCAAATACACAGGTCCTTCTGTACAATCCTGGTTGTAAATGTTCGGTAATTTCTCAACTAAAAATATATTTCTTCCTTTCCATTGTGTTGTCTGTTGTTTGCTTTATCAATAGCTAAATTCTGTATATTGACAAGCTGGTAAACTTAATTATCTGCTGTAAGACTTCTGTGCCATTGTTCTTAGCTTTGGAACTTTGGGAGTGTATAGATGAGACAGGGGCCCTAAATTGAAGCAGTGGGTTTTAAAAAACACCGCTTCAAATTAGGGCTGATTAAAACCCCGTGTTGTGTACATACCCCACTGACTTACCTGCCTGTGTGGCAGGGAGGGGAGGGCGAGTTGCTGGCAGGCGGTGTGGTCCCTGAGCTGTGGAGGGTGGGATGGTGCTTCCCTCTGCAGCAGTGGCTGCCCCCTTCCCCAGGCAGTACTCGCCCGCAGGCACCTGGCTCAGGTGGTCCCAGGTGGCACCGCAGCCACAGAGGGGCCCCTGCACAGCTCAGGCAGGCAGGCAGGCTCCAGGGGGAAAAAAAATTAAAAGATCAGGCTTGCCACTTTTCTTGGGTGGAGCCTGCTTTCCTGGGCTGCTGCCAGGCTGCCTGCAGGGCTTCCTGCAGAGCTGCACAGAGCCCAGTGCTTTGCTATGTGGCTGTAGAGGCAGCAAACTAAAACTTCTCAGAGGAGTTTTAGTTTGCTTCACCCCAAGTCATTTAAGGTGCATTACACCACCAAATTTCCTGCAGCGGCTGGAAATAATGTGCAATATGCTGCCGAGGCATGCAAATACCAACACCATTAAAGCGGTGCAAAAGCATTTAGCCCACTTTAAAGTGTCATGTACACACTCCCCTCGCTTCATCTACACATGGCCTTTGACAGTATTGTATATTGACAAGATGTGTAACAGGTTTTATGACTGTCTCTGAAACATCACTTACCAGACAAAGTAGACCATTGGTCTGTGAGTGTTGTCTACAGCTTTGATGCTATTTGGTGTTGTAATCTGTTACTGTTGGACATAGCCTTATTCTCTAACAGGATCCTTCTGAAATTTATTTTAGTCTAAAAATCCACATAGTAAATGTAGGCATGCTCATATCCCATGGTAATATCACTAACTTATATCTGGCCTTATACAAGAATGGATTTACCTTGAATGTTATATTAACATATTAGGCTGAGCAGATCATTTAATGCATTCCATTGATTTTTCCCTGTAATACTTTGAAACGTAAGTCATAGCTCTTACCTTGTGTACTGTACCTATTTGATCTAACATTAAAATGCCATATGCATGTAAGGTTACCTGGGATATCATTATGAAATCATACAAATTTCCATGATCTCCCAGGACTCTGCAAGGAATATGGTGTCACAGCAACATTTCCCAAATTAAAGCATAATTACATTTGGAAACTGATCTAATACTTAAAATATTATGCAGCTGGGGGAAACAATTAAGACAATAAGAGAGAATTTGGGGATGTTTAGGGAGGTGGTTTGTGATTACTTTTTTGTTAGTATGTTGATATTCTTTGGATTAAACCAAGTTGAATTCAACCCCTAGCTGGAGCTGGGCTACAATTGCTTTCAGTCTAAAGCCAGGTTAAAGAACAGAACTTATCATCTGTCATTACCATGTGAAAAGTTCATCATGCTTTAGTTAAAAAGGCATGACATCCAGAAACAGGCAACTAGAGGGAGCTTCCTTAACATGATATTCTTTATCACATTTATAGAAAACCAGTTTTCAAAAGCACCTATATAAGACAGACATAAGTATCACTGATTCTTATTTTGGTTATTTCACAAATCCTTTGACATTAAGTTAGAAATCTAAGTTACAAAGGCTAGGTACAGACACTCAAAAAGCCTGAAGTGGAATCCATCTAAGTTATGTGGTTTTTCTATAAGCACCATAGTTTAGATTGGTAGCAAACATATTCATCCCTTGAAAGGGGGAAGGAGAGGGCAGATCTTAGACCAGGTTCCACCATTTTTAAACCAATCTGTGTGTGCTGAACTTCTGTTCTGTTACAGATATAGACTGGTTTCTGATCACTTATACTAGTAAAAGTGTAATGTCTATACCTAGCCTTAGAATGTAGTGTTGAAGCCCATTCTAGAAACAAAAGTCCCATGGACTTGAAAACGATTTGCGTGCTATATACCCCTCCAGTCAAGACAATGGATGCAGTAGGGCAGCAGGGAAAGTTTCCAAGGTAAAAACTCATCCTAAATTACACAAAAATATACAAAAATGATAGGTAAGGCTAGGGGAAAAAATACTAGATTAGCTCCATCTTCTTACAAGGAAAGATATAGTTCACCTAATGAGGAATGATTAGCTAGTGTTAAAACCCTTAACTTTTGCTGTTTGCAGTTTTTCAAACACAGGAAAAAATAATTGTGAATATTGCTAACTGGGACAGGCCTTGAACACCAATTTTTTGGGTACAGATTTTCTTTTCATTATTGTTTTTTTCTGAGTTACCCATTTGTATTATAAAGTTATAGTGCAATTAACCTCTGCCCATGAGCAGGTACAATAATTCGTCACTGTTCAGAATATACAATAGATTTTCCTTATTCTCAGTAGGGGAACACAATAACTTTTCAGCTATCAAATTCTCATTCTTATGCTGTTCCTCAGGTGAATACAAAGATTTTGGAGTATAATGTTCAAAAGCAGTTAAGTAATTTTAGAAGCCTGTTTTGAGTTACTGAGGCACTTGCGCTTTTTAATGAGAAAGATTTAGTAAGAACTACTTACGAGAGTAAGGGAATACACAAGTAGTTCATGAAATGGATATTCCTTTAATTCAGACATAACAGCAGTGCCAGAAGAGTGACTATTGATGCCAAGTATACATCAATACACCATGGTGTATTGGTGAGAAACCCTATTTTAGAGTGTTTCAGAGAACTTAGTCATATCTTTAAATATGTTGATACAACACTGATTTTGCTTTGTTATGTTTTTAGGGTCTCATGACTCCTTTAGCTTCTATATCGATGAAGCCTCTCCAGTTGGACCTGAACAACCAGAAACTGTCCAGAATTTTGTCTCTGTATTTGGGACTGTGGCAAAAAAGTTGATGAGAAAGTGGCTGGCAACACAAACGATGAACTTTACTAGCCAGCTGGGAGCAGGCATACGATATTTTGATCTCAGAATTTCCACGAAACCTAGAGACCCTGACAATGAGCTTTATTTTGCTCATGGTTTATTCAGTGCTAAAGTCAATGAGGGCCTTGAAGAAATCAATGCATTTCTCACTGACCACCCCAAAGAAGTAGTCTTCTTGGACTTCAATCATTTCTATGGGATGCAGAAGTACCACCATGAAAACCTGGTCCAAATGCTCAAAGACACCTTTGGAATTAAAATGTGCCCAGCTATATTTGCCCATGAAGTAAGTCTCCAGTACCTGTGGGAAAAGGAATACCAAGTGTTGGTATTTTATCACAGTCCAGTGGCTCTTGAGGTACCATTTCTTTGGCCAGGTCAGATGATGCCAGCTCCTTGGGCAAACACAACAGATCCAGAAAAACTGATTCAGTTTCTCCAGGCGTCAATCACTGAGAGAAGAAAGAAGGGCTCTTTTTTCATATCTCAAGTGGTTCTGACTCCGAAAGCTAGTACTGTGGTAAAAGGGGTTGCCAGTGGTCTGAGAGAAACAATCACAGAAAGGTAAGTGTCTGGATGGCAATGTGCATTCAAAATGATTGTGCTCTATCTGTGTGCCATTAACACTGCTTTTATAATCCTTATTAGGAAAGATTTAGCAGATGCATTTTTTGTTCTCTTCTGTGATGAATTAAGGTCAGAGCTCAAGGGCAGGCTCAAAGCGTTTAATGGAAAAGCAATGGAAAGGTGAGAGGGGTTTTTTCCATCTCGAGGGAAATTCAGTATTAAAGCTTAAACGATGTCTTGGCTTTTTTTAAATATTGTTCATTTATTTTACCGTGTAACACTCTAATTTTGATTCAGAAAAATATAGTTTTTAGAAATGAGCAAGTCTCTGCAATAATTCAGCCAGAGGACAGGTTTCTATGCAAGCATTGGTTTCAGCTACTGGAGAAATGGTTATTGTACTTAGTCAGATGATGCCAAATCTCCTTGCTTTCACGCACTCTATGATAGGACATAAGAATCCTCTGTTTATTTGCATGTACTATATTAAATGTGCCTCCTCCTCCTCCCCTACCCGCCTTCCTCCCAAATCCCACAATCATCATAGAAGGAGGCAAGACTTCTTCTGGAGAGTCGTCATTGTTGTGCAGAGTGATCGTAATGGGCTATTAACTCTTGTATTACAAGCATCAGTATCCATACAAAAAGTATATTATTTGAACCTAACTCTGACATATTACAGTCAGTGTTCAGAAATGACTTAAAGGCATTATATATCTTGTGTGATATATCCCCACCAAATTTCAGATTTCCCATTGTGTTACTACTAACATGCAGGATCTTTTCTAATAAATGTCACAGATTTTTAAAAATGTTACAGTTGGGCATAGTGGCTTGTTAAAGTTCTGTAGTCTCTGGAAACATGTAAATCTGTCTGGATACAGTGAATGGCATAGCAATGTGACATTACTTCTCCCTACATCCTCCTTCCTTTAGCCCAAATCCTGCCTCATTCTTGAAAAGATCTCAGTTGTTTTTATGACAGCTTTCTAAGACCACAGCTGACTGGGGGAAGGGGTAACACAAACTTTAGACAGGAAGATAAAGTAGCCAAAAGTTTACATCAGTTGAAAATGACTGCAGAAGTGCTTGGACAGCTTAAGGCTCTGAAGAAGGGTATTGAATACCCAAAAGCTTGTTCAACAGCGCTCACAACTATCCAGTTAGTCCAGTAGAAGGTACTGCTAAAAATTCTTGCCTCTTGGGCTAACTTAATGCATTGTCATTGCTCTGTGGATTAGTGTGTTTACAGGCTCCCTGCACAGGGATCATCTCTTGCTGAATGTCTGGATAGTACCCTCCTTTCTTTGCTGAAGCTTGTTATTTGGTTATTAGAGTTGAGCAATCATCTAATTTATTTTAGGTGTTAGCGTTTTCTGAAAAAAATTTAAGTTTTTTTAAATTTTAAAATAACATAACTGACAAGCTGCCAGTGGCTCCCAAACTTTCTTTCTCCCTTGCAATTACAAGAATTTTTTTTTAAAATTGTGATATCTATATTTTGAAAAGCACAAGAATCCCCCTTTTCCTCTGCATACAAGAGTTTTAGAGCAACTGGGGGGGGGTGGGGGGGAGTCACAAGTGGATTCATGATGTAATGTTTGGCTGAGATTTGCATAATCTGAACCTCTGGGCTCCAAGCAGCAAATTTGTACTTGAAACCTGAGTCCATTACTAATGAACTTATATGAAATATGAGCAGATTCTTGAGCAGAACTATCTGATGACCATCTCTAAGTTATGATGGAGATTTTCACAGAATCCACAACTGAGGAATCTGGTCTAAAAAGATTTATTCTCCCCCCCTTGTTCAATTACTCCTACAACAGCTGCAAAAAAAATGGAATTTCAAGATGTTCCCAGGCCTGTGACATATTACCTGCCAGGAATAGTCCGTGGTGATGAAATGTCATTAGTTAATGCTAAAACAGAGTGCAGTTGGATATATCCTTTGGGAGTACATTTGAGATATACTGAGTAAATCGCACTGAATTTACTGTGATAACTGCTTTGAAAGTGAATATAAAATATATTCCAAAGCTGCTGCTCATATGACTGTGATCCTGTTCAAAAATAGATAGATGAGCAATACAAGGAAACAAAAAACATTACTATGTATAGAATCCTTCCTATCACCAGTGCATGCAGATTTTTACTCATTTATAAGCACATAATCCTTAATGTCAGTGCATTGGCCCATACAGGCAATGTTCATTATCCTGAACTAATTAGACATATAATTATTAACTGGTAAATCCTTATTCTTCTTTATTCCACCTTTTGTGAATGGCTGTCTAGTTCATTTTATGGTATGGTGGTATCCTGATTGATTTTACATTCACTTGTTATATATATAAATTAACAAGTAATATATATAGTGTGAACATGTTTACACACATGCACATGCACACACACACTGGGTACTTGGATAAGTTGTAGCATGCCTGATTAGTAGTTTTAACCTTGAAAGCTTTTAGTGCTGGGGCACTTTGGTTTTGCTAGCAGGATCAAACAAGAACTGGGAGGAATTTTTCCAATGAATACTAAATTCATTCAGTAGGCATGTGTAGTTTCTGGCACTGCAAACCACTTGCCCAGCATATTAAAACATACCCTGCACTGCAAATTTGCAGCTCAGCAAAATCTGGGTGGAAAAAAAAGGCTGTGAAAGAAGTAGTGTAGCTTAGGCCACAGGAGCACGCATTAGCTGACACGGAGGCTTGCTTCTCCAGAGAGATGCTCTGGCTGCTGACCAGTGTCTTTCCACCTTTAGTTCCAGTCTGGCTCCTCCAGGATGCCAGGAGCCGGGAGAAGCAGGGAAAGGGCAGTTTGCCAAAAGTGAGGCAGTTTGCCCTGCACCAGACTGCACATGCAGGGGTTCATGCAGCAGCAAAAAATGGTGGCACAAATTTGTGCCACTATTATTTTTGCCTCTGCAAGCACACACCCCTGCATGTGGGAACATACCTTAAAAGTGTAGTATGTTGTCCTAGTGCATTCCAATTGCTCCTATCTATCAGTGACACCTTTATGGTCTGTCAAGTCATTTACCTCTGACCTGCCTGGAGTCTCAAAAGCAGTGACAGTGCTCAACCATTCATGATTGTGCACAGTCCCTGTTTCTGCTATCTTTTTGGCCAAATCCCTCCTCTGGATTTGCCTCTTTCTCATCTCCATCCCCCAAAATATTATGCAACCTTATTATTATTTACGGAGGGTAAAACTTTATAAGGTCCATTTTTTATTTCTATTTTGATCCCTTAGGGATTCATTTGCAAAATATACCTTGACACTTAGGCAACAGGCAACATGTGGGCACGCTGCAAAGTGCTGTATTGGACATGGGCATTGCCATAGTAGTCTGGATGCTGTCTTAGTACATCTTCCACACTCCTGAGACCTTGCAATAAAAAGAAAAGAGGCTATTCGGTAAACTACTACTCCCCTTCCCACTCTGCTTCCAATAGACCTTACCTCCAATGCAGTGCCAGCCACATCTATTGCCCTGGTGTGGCTTTGCCTGTTCAAACTGCAATACAGCAGTCCTTAGTATAGAGGAAGCTATAAAGTGCATCTGAGCAGTCCTTTTTGGGATGATAAATGGTTTTATTCTTTTCCTCCCCTCTGGTATTATAGCAGATGTACAACATAGGAGGACCATGGCAACCTAGATAAAAGGAAAGTCATCTTATACCCTCCTAAGATATATAGTTCAGTAGCAGACATACCAGGTCTGTTTTTTACTGATAACGTTTGCTTTAGGGGCTTTTCTGTTGCTACCACACACAACTCCCTCTGGGATAATAAACTCAAAGAAAGAGAAACTATAACATCGCCAATCCTTTTGCCCCTCTGTGCCACACAGAAATGGAAGAAAGCCATTTTTTATAATCTCCTTCCTGTTTTAAATTCAGTGGTTTGGAATTTTATACAGCAACATTTGCCATCAATGGTTAAATGACATGGTTTGTTCACATGATTGCACATTATCTTTTCTTGGATGTGATGAGAAAATTTGAACACTAACAATATGCTTTCATGCTTAACATTCTGTCATGCAAAATTTACATGCCAAGAAATAGTCTTTGATTAGCAAACAGTACACACCAAATGAATTACATTCCCTCTGCTTATTGAATTAACTTGACAGTAAGGCAACTTCCTTTAGAATAGCTGAAAAAAGGTTGTGAAGCAGCTTTGCACTTTTCAGAAAGGTTTTACTTCGCATCAAATTTTTGGGGTTTTTTTTTTACTTTCAGTGAAATTGCCAATTTTATCTCTGGTAAATGACATTGGAGGAAAGCATGCTGTTCTCATCCTTGCTATCTCTGAGGTTGAAAAATGTAGGGTAGAATATGGTATGTCTCCTAAAGGACCTAAAAATGTTGAGGTAGTTGTACTGCACTGGAAGAAAAGAAAAATAAGGCACAATTCCAACCAGTTGTTTTTGTGAGGCAACACTTTACTTACAAATTAATCTCTAAGGGTAATGCACCCTGTAGCACACATGATTACATTCTTGCCTACCACACTAAAACTGTACTCTTCCCCCTTAGCAACCAAAGCAAAGACACATCCTTAAGAACCTTTTGAAATTAAAACCGAACCATAATAAATAAAAAAAATAGATAATCTAGTCAGAGGTGCCATCCATGGTGGCTGTGGATCAGACCGAGTTTGGAGGGAGGTGGATATAGAGGTATCTATAGTCACCTATAGGAGGTGACTATAGATGTCACTATTTCTCATCCTAGTCCATTTGTAGCATCTAACAGAGTAGGCTGTTGCCTACTAAAGCTCATGCCTCTGAACCAGTTAGTCTCTAAGGTGAAACTTTGTCCTGCCTTCTGCCACTGTAAGATGTTTTTGAGGCTTTGCGATGCAGGCTGTGCAACCTTACAGCGCTTGTAATCCAGACATTACCACGCTTGAGCTTTTTTAAAGTTTGTTTGCAACAAATGGTACCAACGTTTGACCAAATTTACTGATCACATTGGCATTCTACACTTCCACCTTTCTACCTGGAGTCTGTGTCTGCCTTGAAGACCACAGTGGAGTTGTCAGCATACCTAGGCTAGCTTTAAATGCGCTAGCTCAGTACTGAAAGTTGTCTAAGTGCTGCGGCATGGCACTGCACGTGGGTTAATTTACCCTGCCAAGAAACAGCGTAAAAACCTGTGTTACACACACAGACTCCCTCTCTCCGCTCATTTTATTGACTTCAATGGCTGGCACTTGTCTATTTTATTTGTAACCAGAACTGTGGTTCCGTATTCTGGTATATGTAGTTTTAAAAACAATGCTAGGGACCCAATCCTTAACATTTCCTTTCTTTTGTTGGCAACAACTATTTAGTTCTCCATGACTGACAGCCATTTCTCCCCAAAGATGTGTATGTTGCCTCACACAACAGGGCCTGGATTTCAGTCAGAGAAACTAGGAATTGTTGTAGCACAAACCCTAATAGAAATCCTACAAATTACATGACAACTTATAATTGATAGGCATGCCTGTGGTGTTCATCACCGTAGCATCTGAGCATACAAGTATTTCAATATAGTTGTCCCCCTTGCAAGCTTGTTTGTTTGTTATACACCATAAATTTGGGGCAGTACTAATCAATGCAGTGCAATATAAGAATAAGATTTTGTTAAGCCTTGTTTAGGAAAAGCTATGTTAGGTATCTAAATATATAGGAAAAAACAATTGGTTATAGTGCCAAAGGGAAATTATTGTAGCGATCAATAGTCAAAGAGTTAATATCTAAGGATTTTTAAAAATCTGGTATATACATGATTTATGCAAACATAAAAGGTACAGAAATACATATTTTGCAACCATTTTGCTCTCTTAACTATCTTCTATATAGATATATACACCATTTCATCACTATAATATCTGAGCACTTGTCACCACAGGAGCTAGGAATAAGGGGTAAATGCTTTTCATTATGAAAAATAACTTTGTGTTCATCTTGGTTTTACCCTGGTGGTAGCATATATTCATTTCAAAGATTAGATCATACATGCCTCAATACATGTGGTTGCTACAGCAAAATTGCAAGTGGCTCATTAAATCAGTTGTGCTTTCTTTGATCTGCCTGATCTTACTAGATAACTATGGAAATCGTACAACTAATAGATGCCAACAAGCCCTGACCTCAAAGATCAATGCATTTATCAGCACACCAGTCTGGGTGCGCCCAGCTGATTTGTATGTTTGCTATGAGAGACAGTTCATTGACTGTTTGGCCCTACTTCTTTTCAGTTGTGGAATACAAGATAAGCACTAATGCAATTCAGTTTGTTAAGGATTCTGGCTGAAAGCCATGCTCCTGAAAACAAAATAAAAGACATAAAACCATAATATAAATCAGAACATAAATAACGGAAATGCAAATATAATAATAAAATAGGGCCAACAATTCTAAAAGCATTATTCCTACTCCTAGAATTAATTGAGTACAAATATGTTGATAAATCTGATCATGAATCCATAAAAATGTTGCATAGGTCCACATTTAACACAGTAAAAAACAAATCTAGTGATAAAGTTTATCGGTCATATCAACAGTAAAGCATGTTTACCGCTGATTGCTTCAGCCTTGTAAGCAAAAATTGCAAGATGGTTTACTAAATATGGATCTGTTTGCTGGAGAAGCCATATTAATTTCTCTCAATTTGAGAAGTAGGTCAATTTCTGCAAGAAACGTGATAAATAGTTTCTCCTTATGTCATTATATAAAGGACATTCTAAAACATAATGAATAGTATCTTCCAAAACTCCTAGACAGGGTGGGCAACATCTTTTAGCCCTTGGAATAGAAAGTCTACGTTCAGCCAAAGCAACAGTGGGCATCTTTTCAGTCCTGAGTATAGTCAAGGAGGTTCACCATTTATTGTTGAGACCTAGCTGTAAATACTTTTCTCCCCCCATCTAATTTCCAAAGAATATATAGACAGGCAATCAAAACCGCAAAATCACTCTGCCTAGCAATATCTTGGAACCTCTGGAAAACCTAGACTTTATCTGTGGGGGAGAAGAGTCTTTTATTGTCTCTGACATAGTGTCCCACCCCAGAAAATGAAAAAGTGCAGGAGAGAAAAGCTAGCCAGGGAGAATGGAAAGATTATTGATGTCTTCTATATAGCACAATTCGAGCAAGTGAGACGGTACGAGAGGCAGGATTTTAAACTAGAATCCCACCATTCTAATAATAATATTAGTTAAAATAGAATCTAATCCCATCTTGAATCTCAAGAATGATGCAGGAGTTGAAGGAAGAGACCCAGAAGAGCCCTAAGAAACTTATTCTGAGGTATGTCTACATCATAACTGCTGGCATAGCCCCATACTTCAGCACCATACAGGATCTGAGACACAACTTTGGCTTTATATGCTAATATGGGAGCTTGGACAGATCGTCCTGCTGTGGTCTCATAACATTTCTTTATAGCCACTGCTGACTGGGCTGCCTTAGTTTTAACCGACTGAATGTGGTGTTTCCATGATGGAAAAGCTGTAAATGATAAGCACTAATATTTATTCTCTAGGTGGATTTCTTGTATAGCTGATAATAGCATCCTTCAGTATGAAAGGAATCCAACACTGGCTCAAACAAACCTTTAATAAAAGGTCAGAGGATGACTTCCAGATCCCTCACTGGCGCATTAGTGCTCACCCACAGCAAATTATTCAGCTAGTTCAGGACCAGATACACAGACACAAGGTAGGGCAGGTTGGCACCTTAGGGCATTTATACATATGTTCTGGGAGTGGGGGGAGGGGGGCTACTTTAATTAGAGCAGCTCCGAGAGCCACTCACATTAAAGTGCCCGGACGGTCTCATGTATGAGCATCCCCAAGCTGAAAAATGGTGGCAGGGTGCTTAATTAAAGCTTGTCAAGTTTTAGTTACTCCTGCTACCATTTTTTGGCATGGGGATGCTGATACATGAGATACTGGAGTCTGCTGGAGCACTGCAATTACCACGCTCCAATGAGCTATGATTACAGCATGTCAGAGCAGCTTTGCTGCACATGTATATGCAGTGTGAGAGACTACTCTGAAACAAGGACAACAGAAGTCACCTGGTCATCACCTACAGCCCCCACCTTGGACAAAATATTAACTACCTCTAGTCCCTCCTAGAAAATGACAGCCATCTTAAGGTAGCCTTGAGGAATGAGTCAGTTCCAGTTTACAGACAATTCACCAATCTCAAATGATCTCTCTTCAGCAGCAGACTACCTAACTCTAATTCTCAACAAGCCTTGCTTTGGACCCAGGTGCCAGCTGTGCATCAATACAGGTCACATCATCACTGGACACATAAAATGAAACATCCAGGGTTCATCCACCTCCTCCTCTACTAGTGTTATGTATGCCACCACCTGCACAGAGTGATCCTCTGCTGTCTGCATTGACCAGATGGCTCAATCCCTACATGAAAGAATGAATAGGCATTACATTGACATCAGTTCTAGAAACACACACAAAAGGCTGTATCAAAACTTCAACTTCACAATAGTTGTGTCTAAACCAAAAACATTAAAAACCACCTTGAATGCAAAATTGCAGCACAAAAGATCTCCCACAGACTGTATTGTGTTACACATAGTCTCAGAAGAGACTCTGGATTCTTATCCCATTATCTGGAGTAGGTTTTAATTCCAGCTATTTATTCCTGTGTTCCTTAATGTGATGCCTACTGACCTTTTCACCCAGTCTTTTATATCTTTCAGCAGTGTCCCCTGTTCCTTTCCTTTGTCTTTAAATTCCTCTCTATTTTAAACCCTTTCTACAAGTCCATTTATAGCATCTGACAAAATAAGGTGTTGCCTGTAGAAGCTCATGCTTCCTGAACTAGTCTCTAAGGGTGTGTCCAAATGAGTGGGAACGTGTGCTTCGAGGCTTTTGCACCTCAGAGGCTTTTGAGGCACTGCAAAACACATGTGGCATACATCAAAAGGCTCTCTGCACTGCATATTTGCAGCACAGCAAAAATTAGGTATTAGGAAATCCCAGTATCTAAAAAAAAAGGCACTGAAAAAAAGCAGGGCAGCGCACTTGTCTCCAGCATGCACCACCTAAAACCAGAGCCTGGCCGGCCAGTGCCACACTCTGGCTGCCAGCCTGGCTTGTTATGCCTGGATCACCACTGCTGCGGCCTTGTGAAGCCAGCTCAGAGGACCCCTTAGGTGGGGGGCAGGAAGGGAGGTTATTCCCCCCTCTCTCTGGTGTCCCTTGGAGGGGTCAGGAGATGGCTTATTCAGTTGCTTGTCCCAAGCAGTGAGTGAGCAGTGGTGATGGCAATCAGGGCGGGCAGCCCCTGGCTGCAGTCCCCCAGGGGCAGTGGAGGTAAAGTGGGGAATAACCATCCCCCCCCTCCCTCTGCCTCAGGGGCCAGGCCAGGGAGCATCTGGCCACACCCAGCCCTGTCACTACAACAGTGATGGGGGAAGGCCTGGCAAACCAACTCAGGTCCCTGCTGGTGGGGCAGGGAGGAAGGAGTTAAACCCCTCCCTGGCCAGTCCAGCCAAGGCTACTTCTGGGGCTGGCCATGCCTCTGCCACTGGAGCAGCCAGCATGGAAAAGTGAAGGTCTGTGCTGGTGGGACAGGGGAGGGAGGATGGGAACAAACTTCTTCCCTGCCCCCTTCTGGGGCCAGTGTCTGGCCAGGACACCACCCTTGCCTGTCCCTACTCCCAGCCTACTGTGACTGGGAGCAGAGGGATGGGCCCAACCCTGCTCCGCTGGAGCAGAGAGCACAGCCCAGACAGCATGCTGGTTTAACTTAAACCAGGAAGAGGTCTGGGACAGACATTGCATAAACCAGTTTGACTGAAATCAGTTAAGTCTGACACTACATTCAACCAGGTTTATCTCAAACTGGTTTCAGCCATTTTGAAACTGGTTTATGTATACTGAATGTCTGTTCTGTTACAGGTTTAAACCAGTTTCTGATCACTTAAACCAGTTTATGTGTAATGTCTGTCCCTGGATGCAATATGTGAATCAGTAAATAGAGAACGCAGCATGGAGAAAGTCCAGTTACATCACTATGTAGGAGTCTCACATACACAGTAATCAGTAAAATCTTGAGCCACCATTTCTGCCATGTATTGTTCCACTAAATGGGAGGCAATAATGCTTACCTCACCAGAGAATTGCAAGGCTAAATCCATTAATGTCTGGGGTGCTGGGAGACTCTTGGATAAAAGTCATAATAGGAGTGAAAAAAATACTGTTTTTATCTGAGCATGAACCATAAAGAGATTTCTTTCACTCCTAAATCCTGGAAGTGGCTAACCCACTTTTATTGAATTTTTCTTCATAAATTCACTCCAAGGCAAAAGCTTCATTATTCCATTTTCAGCTGGAATGAATTTTTATGAGCAAGATATAAACTATTATAATAGAAGTGTATAATGGAAATGCTTCTACAATTATAATGATAGCATTGTATATACTATATTGTATTACACCGTAGCTCTACCAGACATGCAAGCAATTACAGCAAATTGTCTTTCAATGTTTATTTCAAATGCTAAGACAAATAATAAAAAGATTCATTTAAAGACATTGAAAGATCATTTAGTGTGATTTGACCTTTAGCAAGATTTTAATGCTGCCATTGTAGATATGAGAGTTTTAGTAACTAAGCAACTGTCATCTAGAATATATTATATCGTAAAATGACATTAAGAAATGAAGCTGACTAATTGGTCCCAAGCAGTTAGCAGCCATGGTGAAGAATCCTGGTTTTCTCTGATTTAAAAAAATCCCCAATTTTTTAATTTAAAAAATAACCCAAATCCACATTTTTCTTTGCTCAAAATAAAACACTGCTATATATATATATATATAGTTTCTCTCTGGAGTTTTTGACAAAGTTAATGCAGGGCTGCTACTTAGTTTGGTTTCTGCAATCACCCTCTAGAATAGGGGTATTGAGTCATCCAGAGAAGAAGGCCAGAAACCCATATTTATAAGCCAGAATATAAATTTAGGACTTTATTCAGGACATGTGCTGTCTCCAGCAGTATAAAAAGCTGTCCTGTCCTGGCCCCATCAGTACAAAAAGCTGCCCTGGCAAGTAGCTCAGGGCCACTCCCCATCATGAGCTTCTGGGGCCCAGCCAATTGTACCCAGGGACACTACCCCTTGTGCCAGCTGGACTGCTGAAGCAGCCCTGAGAGTTCCCTGCACCTTTTATCCACTGCAGCAGTCTGGCAGT
>NW_017728909.1:29101870-29106742 GCF_001723895.1 Crocodylus porosus | reverse complement strand
GGGGTTCAGGGATAAGATGGGGGTTGGGGCCAGGCAGGGAAATAATTGGGGGGGGCTGGAAAAGCAGACGGGGCTGTCAGGGGTCCCCCTCATGATCCTTTCCCCTCTCCTCCAGCTCCCCAACCCCTTACTTACCAGCAGTGGAGCCTGGGTCCAGCTCCCAGCTGCTGAGTCCAGTTCCTGGCATGCTTCAGCACCAGCACAAGGGTTAACCACAGAGCATCTCTATGGAGGACCCAGCGTTCAGTTGCCCCACTTTTTTCTGTGTGGCTTTTTTTGACCCCTGGATATCCAGGGGTCTAATTTTTCTCATTCCTGCACATGCCTCTTGCAGCATCTCAAAGGGGTTTGAAACACTGCAAGAGGCACGTGCAGCCTCACCTGGATGCACCCCACACAGCAACAAAGGACTTGGACCTCCAGTACAGCTCAGATAGCATTCTTCCTAAAACTTAGGCTGCTTATCACTTCTATCTCTACCTTCTCTGGGTCTAGAATGACTGGGAGCCAGGACAGAAAAGTAAGTCCAGCCTGGGGACTGGAATAAAAGAAACTCTCTGATATCCAGACCAGAACTGGAAAGGACCCAGGCAAAGTCTATGTTGATGTTTTGGAAATAATAGAAATGCTTCTGTATTAGAGGAAGGCAAGACTCCAGGAATGGTAGAAACAAACAATAACACTGGAAGACCAAGATTGGAAAGGGCCCAGGGAATTTGAGGTAGAGGGATGAGTGAGACCTTGTAGGGTGACACTTATACTTTACCAGAGCCTAAGCCAGGAATGTGCCCAAGTCTCTCTCTCTCTCTCTCTCCTTGGCAAGTCACAAAGACTTCATATGAGCAGGTTGAAAACTACAGAAAGAAGAGTGAAAGGCAAAAATGCCCATGTTCTGGACAGTAAATGCAGCATCCTTAAGCTCAGATAGAGCATATGAATTGGTCTGTCACAATTTCCCAGAATACACAAAAAGCTGGCCCTAGAAGGTTAAAGATCTGAACAGTTATCCACAAAACATGGCCTTTGTGTAGCAAAGGAGCATTTAGTTACTTGTTCACATCTTTATTGTCATATTTACCAAACATTGGGAGGCTGTTATTCTTTTGTCCCACTGCTGTCTTCCCTCCCCTCTGTCCTCTCCCACCCACCCACACTTCTAGTTCCTTTCTTTGTATTTGTTCACTGTAGCAACTCCCAATTTCCCATCTGTGGACTTTGCTCAAACTCCCATTCCACTAAGTTGATCAGCGAGTTTGATCAGTGAGTCAATAAATGCTGAATTGTTCATATTAATACCAAAGTGTCATCACTAAGCTTTTTAAGGCTGATGGTTCAATGAGATTAATAGGGGATTTGTCTTTCTGAGACAGTTTCAGGCTATCTGCACACTGAGGCAGGTATCACTGCATCACTTTCACAAGGTCACCTTTGGAAAGTTCTTGCAGTAGCAGCAAGAGCTAGTCACTTTTTTATTTGAAATGAAAGATTATATTCTGAAGGTACTGAGTGTACCACATGAACCTCATAAACTCATCATGCAAGACAGTTCCAGCTGTTTGTTTGACTCTCCTACTCTAGAGGTGAATGAGGACAGAAATCAATTGGGAGTGATGGATGATTATGGCTTATGATGACTAAGGAACTTGAAATTTAGTGACCTTAAAACCACTCATCACCTAAATTGCCTACTGTATACATTGAAACAGCAGATGGGGATATATTTAGTACATAATGGTACTCTCTTGCTCCATGGCTTCTGATAGATTTTTATTCGCCATGCAGTGGTGGTTGGGTGGAATTGCTGCCTGGCCTCTTTAGATCAGAGAAGATACAAGTCCAATTGATGAATGTAATTTGTTGAGAGAGAGAGAGGCTCTTTTCCACTGTGCCGCATGGTGTAAGAACCCTCTGGAAGTAGCAAGCTATATGAGATACCTTTTACATTATTTTTCTATTGTGCTGTTTCTGATGAGAGCCACATGTTAACTGTATCTTGAAACTGTATTTTCCAGCACAGGCAGCACTTTCCCTCATTTTGTAGTGACTCTCGAAAAGGAGTGCATGTCTTCCTGGCCGCAAGGTTTAATTAATGTAATTTCTGCCTAATAAAATTCTCCACAGGGCCCCAGTGCTGCTCACAGCTAAGACAGAGCAACAAGCATGCTCACAAAACTAAGCAGCTGTGATCATAAGTGTCTATACTATCTTCCTTATGTTGATTACCCAGAAAATGGTCATTTGTCTTTAGGGTGGTGTGGCTAACTTTTTCAAGTCTGTGTTCAAAGCTTCTTCCTTCAGCCAGTGGGTATGCGTGCTCTAACACTGCTTGCTGACAGTGTCAGCACACTTTGGAAGAGCAGGTGATGACCTCTGTACTATAGCAGTTATAGATATATCTCAGTTTTGCTCCAGAGAGGTTTCCATTTTAATTATTTTTAGCTCCTCTGAAGCATCACTGTCCATTCTATATTGTCTACTATGTATTTTTAAAATCTTTTTTCCACCCCACTACCAGTTAATACATCAGGTGGTAGAGAAGAAAACATATAAAAATGTCAAAAAATGTATTTTGCTTCAAGCATCACCTGCTTCATTTTGGAAAAGCTAAAATCTTTCATTTCAGCATGTTAAAAATGCGACTTTCTACACATGCACCCATACTGCTCAGTAACTATGGCGACTTACATCAACTTCAGTGTAAATCTGCAGGTAGCAAATAATGCAGGTAGCAAATTCACACCTAAGTAATTACTGTGTAGTAAGACACATAAAGACACTTTACTGTGCAGTAATCCTGTTTCTGTGGACTGACTTGGGACTAACTTTAGTCCCAAGTCAGTCCACACACAGTGTTACTGTGCCTGCATGTGTAGACACTAGCATAAAAGTCGTTTGCTGCAAGGTTATTGAGTAGTAAATGCACATGTAGACATGCCCTCTGACATTTAATTTTGAAATGACATTTTTTGCTACATAAACTACTTAAATTTAAAGAGGAAAATGGTGGTTTTAAGTGTTAAGCAAAAATGAAGTGGATTGTGTTTTATTTGGGTTGAATAAGAGGGGACTCAGTAGCAGCTTACTGCTATATCAGGGGAATACATCAAGGGCTTGGCGAACAACTGTTCACCAGGCTACCCTTGGGGAAAACCAGGAGTAATGGCCAAAACTCCTGGAAGACCCTTTTAGACTTAACACTAGGAAAAACTTCTTCATGGTTTGGGTGTCCAGACTGTGGAATAAACTCCCTCCAAAGTGGTATAATCACCTACCCTGGAAATCTTCAAGAGGAGACTGGACGGTCACCTCGCTGGGGTCACCTGACCCCAGTTGTCTTCCCTGCCTAGTGCAGGAGGGCTGGACTCAATGATCCAAAATCCCTTCTGCAAAGGGACTTCTGTCCCCTAACAATCTATGAATCCAAGAACAAAGCATTTGAGTGGACCCAAAGATCAAATACTTTTGGTATTTTCATTTTTGTTGAAAAAATTTAAAAATTTGTCTTGGTTCAGTCATGGAACCCAAATATCCATTATTCACCCTCCTGTTTATGGTTGCCACTTGATTATGTTTTTCTTACTGGTGTTTCCCTGCATGTGCTCCCAGTGCACATCAAAAACACCATTCTAAAAAAGCCCTTAGAAGTGCTGAGGATCTTGGAGATTGCCTAAGTGCTTTGCCCCATCAGTTGAAATCAGCAGGAAAGTTAGTGCTCTTGGTCCCTAAGTTGGAGACAAGACACAAGTCTACATTTCGTTAACCCCTGTAGTCCAACAGAGCTAGTATTAGAACTTCTGGGAAACTTGGGCATTTTCTGAAGAGAGGATTGAGCTGGCAGGGTTTGGAATTGTTGTTGTTATTTTTCCACTGTGAGTTTGGCTGTTCTTTTAATTGCCAAATTACCAAGGTGAACTATTATATTTGCATATGCCTTTAAATGCTGTATTATTGTTCCTTTGCCAAACAAGGAACTGTAGTAAACAGCTCTATGTGGTACTGTATGCTTGAACCCATTTGTGTTTATTTCTTTGTTCTTTTCTTCCTTGCATTGGTGTATAACTTTATGAATTGATGCTTTCCTAACTCTTCTTTGTGGCAGAAAGCAAAGGAATTTAAACCAGGCAGTTTTATCAAGTAGGATAAAAATATGCTTTGCTTCATTTTCAATGGCAAAGGAATCAAATATAGGTAAGATTTAGATACTTTCAAATTGCCTGCAGGTAGCTAGTAAAACTAATTTATTTCACAGTATTAATTGACAAAACCATCTTTTATCTATTTAATTAAGTCATTTAGCATAATTATATTATTTGTTTCAGAGGAAACTGGGCAGCTGCCTATGAAACCGTGCAGTAGACATTCAGCTGAGTGATGTGACAGACAGAAGTTTTCCAAATAAACTCTGTTTTCCAGTTAGCTGGTGCACTTTATTGGTGAGGGAACATAATCTTCAGAAAGAAGCAAAATAATCCTATTATTATTTACTCCATCTCAGTTATGTTCCAGGATCCTAGACTGATTTGAATATGGATAAGTAGCCCTTCCTCTAATGAACTCCAATGGACTCCTTATTTCTCATTCTCAGCATCTACTTGAAAGATGCTTTGTAGACATTGTTCCTTTCTTCACCTGGCCTCCGTTTTACTTCTGCTGCTGTGACCCTTAGCATTAGAAAGAATGAGGACCTTACAAGGGAATTTCCTGTAGCCCAGAGGTATGTGATTGGTGCTTAGTTGTGTGTCCCCATCACCTAATGAGGCATTAGGTCATGTTCAGAGGGGCCGCCACCTATAAGTTTATCAGGGGTGACCACCAGGATCTGGGTGAACGTCTGTTCACCAGAGCGCCCCAAGGGATGACGAGGTCGAACGG
>NW_017728909.1:29061477-29101695 GCF_001723895.1 Crocodylus porosus | reverse complement strand
CCCAGCTGACTTCCTGCCCTTTGGGCAGGGGGCTGGACTTGATGATCTCCCGAGGTCCCTTCCAGCCCTAATGTCTATGAAATCTATGAAATCTAAGATCCCTAGGAAAAATCCCAGTGGACTCGATAAGAATTTGCCTTGAGAGGAAAACATTGCTCTTTTGCCTATATAGAATCTGTGCTTTCCAGTCATATTGAATGTGTCTTTACTTTAGATTAGCACAGGCAATCAGCACTCAGTTAATATTGTCTGGTTATGATAAAGAACCAGACCTCAGCTACTTTGAGGACAAGTGTTGTGCTCTTCCTTGTGTGGTGCTAGGCCTGCTGGGGACATGTCCTCTGGGTCTTTGTACTGTCCTAAGAAGAGATACTCTATAATTCTGCTTTTTTGGACACACCATAGTTGTGGAAAGGCATTAGAGAGCTATCAGAGCCTCAGTGATTTAGCCTTCATCCTTACTGCACACTGAGTGGGTTACTAGCTTGAGTGAAAGATGAATTTGGGCTCTAGGCCATAACCCTGTCCAGACCACTTAACCCTGTTTTAAGACTCCACCAAACTGAAGTAAGAAGGGGTTTTTTTTATGGTGGATAGGAAAGTAGACAGGGAAGGAAGATACCCAAGACTAACTCTACAATGAAGAACCAAGGCTAACTCTACAATGAAGCATACCTTTTAATAACTGACAGTAAGCATTAAGGCAGAAGAGTGTGATGGGGGAGGTAGTGCAGAACAAGAATGGTCTGTGTTCAAAATTGATAAAAAACTACCTTGTCAAAATGTCCTTTTAAGGTCAATAAGCAATCACAATAATCTGCGTATAATCCATCCTCCCTTCTATCACTGGCACTGTTCTCCACATTGCATATCACTGCTGTTGACATTAGGATACAGAATGACAAATATATCTGAGTAGCTTTTCTTTGAGCAAGTCCTAGTTGACATGGATTTTGAAGCACTAGCCCTGGTTTCATTAGGTCTTGCATCACTGCTTCATTTTGAACCCACCCACATGGTTGACCACACTAAATGTTCCACACTCAATTTTCCACATAATATTCTGTCAAGGTAAATTCAGGAAAATATACTTGCATCACTGACTCCTGGTGAAAGGGAGAGCCTTCACGTTCTGTGTTCTGGTGACGCAAAGAATGGATGTGTCCTATATACAAAGTATTTTATGATCAAAGAGACTGCCATGGCCTGCAGCTTTACCACCTTAGGCAGGAGGTTTGTCAGGTTTCGTAAGCTAAGCAGGGTTGGTCAGTGCTTTGTTAGAAAGCTCCAGTGGAGACTCAGCAGCTGCAGAAGTTGATGTTGGGAATGCAGTAGCAACACATTCAGAACACGTTTACAAAGTATTGTGAACAGCTGGAGTTCCCATCATGCTCTGAAGAGAATGCAGTCAGTACAGAGTCTAGGCTCACCCCTTGCCTCGGCTTTGTCCTCATTGGTATTCAGAAGAGCATCACCATGCTATAAAACAGTTTAAGGCCCCAGCATAGAGAGAAAACTTACCTTTAGTAATAAAGATTGGTGTGATTTCTACCATGTGTTAGTAAAAATATTTAAAATTCTAGTGAAGACAAAGCAGATGGTAGTTTTCATCTGTAATACTGTTTTTGTGTTAGTTTTTAACTCAGCTTGCCACTACGTTATTATTAAAAAATTGCCTTGTCTTCAATAGAATTTTACTATATATTATGTGGTAAAAATGAATTTTTTTTCTTACTGTGGATATAGCCTCACTGACATTTTTATATATGTTATGTGTGCCCCTTATAGCTCAGACACTCAGCACAACTTGCTCAGCAGCAGAATTGATCAAAAAATCTAGACTGAAAAATTTTTCTGCTGAAAAATGAGGCTTGTTGGGAACACACATTCAGGAAAGTGTCATTTATGGTCATTATTTAAATGTTGTGGGAAATTTCAAAATAAAAAATATCTTTTACTTTCATTTTGAATTGTGTTATGGCTCTTGAAAAACAAAGTTAGAAATTTCAGATTAATTTTTCTTTTCTTGTTGCTGAATGACGACTAAAGGTGTTTGTTTGCCCTTCTCTTTTGTCTTTCTTCTCCTACTCTGTAATTAAAAAATTCTCGCTCTTTAAAAAATATTAGTGAGAGAAAAAACACAAACATTGTGGCTTTTTTTAAAAAAATGGGGAAAAAAGGTGGGGGGGATTCCAGATTTAAAATAGTTCTTAGATCTGTGGAAAACTACACTGACCGCTCGGTGCAAAATCAAAGCATAGTTTTCTCAGTGAGGCTACTTTACTTTCTAGTAAAATCTTACTTTGTCATTGTCAGTTGTATCTTCTGTGATCTTATGAGATGCTTCCTTTGGTCAGGTTGTCCATGCTCTCCATGATACTGTGAGATAATGGGGGCAAACCTTTTTTGGCAGGTATGCCACAAAATAGCTCATACCCTCCACCGACTTCCCCCTCTACCCCCTCGTTGGTCTCAGCTGTGGTGCTAGTGCATAGGGCTATGCAAAGTTTCAGGTGGTGATTCGATTCGGAGGAGATTCAGCCTGATCTGGTGGCTGAATCTCTGAATCCAAAAAATATCAGGAGACCAATTAAAAGGTCTGACTCAATTTGAAGCCATTGCTGGGCTGGAAGAGCAGGCAGGGATGGGCCTGGGTGATTGGGATGAATTGACTCGGGCCACTGATTTGAATCACTGTCCCCCGAATCAGCCAAATCTGAATCCAAAGCAAATACTAGCCACTTTGCACAGGCCTACTAGTATAGCTTCCCACCAGAGAAGAGGTGTGTGAACATCCTTATTGCTTCTACTTTTCCCTGGTCCCACCCCCTCTCTACCCACCTGTGGTATGGGTGCAGCTGCAAGCTGTTCATCCCTGGTGCAGCTCCCCACTGGCTAGAAGCTGTACCAACATTGAAGCCGTGGAGAGGAGGGTGCGGGGGGAAAGGAAGCGGCAGCAGTGTGGGTGCAGCTTCCAGCCAGTGGGGAGCTACGCCAAGGCCAGGCAGCTTCTAGCTGTGCCTGTGCTGCAGCTGCATCGCTGGGGGGAGGAAAGGTGGGGAGAAGTACCAGCAGTATAGATAGCTTCCAACTGACACAATGCAGCTCCTCATTCCTCAAGGCCAGTGTGAGTGAAGGCACAGGCAAAGCCCTCTGGCTCTGTGAGCCTGATCCAATAGCTCTGCACCCAGATCCAGCCCACAAGCTGTATATTGCTGACTCCTACCTTGGTGCAATATATACAATGGCTGCCCACAATTTCATTCCAAAAACACAGGCCATCATTGTCTTCCAGGGATGCACAGCATCCTGAGGGGATTGGAGAGGAGTCAAATTTATCTCTCCTCCCCACACACCAAAAGGAGCACACTCCATCAGCTCCCGGATGGTGCGGTCTCTGAAGTGCCGCAGCTTGCTTAGGGAGTTTGTGCCTCACATTGTGCCTCAGGAGTTTCAAGCCTGAGCCAGTGCTAAATACTACAATGTGATTGTGTCTGTCTGCGTTATTGGCTAGGCCAGCCACATGCAATCTTATTTGACCATGTTCAAGTCCCTGAAACTGATTAATTCATTTGTTTTTCTAACATACAATCATCTTAGCCTTAAGGCAGAGTAACAGCAAACAAGCACAGAAGAGGAAGACTTGCCCACCCTTTGCATTAACAATATTTTAGGACTTCAGCAGAGTGGACTAGGATCATATTAGCACCTGAATCCTAATAGGCAGAGTAGGATCTGCCCTTATGTGATTAGGTATTTTTCCTGCTCTATGTATATTTTATCTAGGATCTTCATACATAAAAGATTAATGCATTTAATAGGAATATAAGCCACTTGGCTCTGTGTAAGATGAACTCCAGACATGACATGATTTAGAATTCCTCCCCAGTAAAGAGTTGTACCAGCCAGCTTTGACAAGATGAAAGCACTTACCAGCAATAGTAAATCATCTTGCTAAGCAAAGGTCTTAATCTTTCTATATTCATAAATGATAGAAAAATGTCCAGCCAGGAAATAGAAGTATAAATCTATTGATAAATTTGATAATAACCCAACATGCAGGGCTGATTCTGCTTTCATTTAACCCTGTTTTATTTCAGCATGACTGTTGACATCAGAGTGAAGCTATTATAAAAGCTTTAGTTTCTTGCACCTTGAAAACACCAGTCAAGTGGCTATAAGCACAGAACAACCTAACAAGATTTCTGCTTTGGTTTTTCTTTAGTTCCGTGGGCTTTTAATAAGTGGGTGCTCTACAGAGGTGTAAAGCTTTGGTTGCTGATTTGATTCGGAACAGATTCGGCCAGATGCCCACAAAGAAGTCCCCCTCTCACTCCAAAGCCCCTGTCCCCATGAAACAGGGGCAAGCCACCCTGGACCAATGGGGGAAAGCCACAGACAAAGTGGGGCACATTGCAAGAGTGAGTGAGGTCACCCAGAGCATTGGGGAGCTGCTTGGTCTGGATGGCCAGCCCTTTTCCTTTGTGGAGCATCCAGGGTTCAGGCAGCTCGTGGTACTCATGGCCCCATCCTACCAAGTGCCCATACTCACTACCTTTAGGAGGATGGTGGTGCCTTCCTTGTATGATCATCAGGTCATCATGAACCCCCTTCAGAGGTGGAATTCCTAAGTGATTCCTGGTGGTGCAGTTAACAACCTGGGAACTGGGAAGAATCCAGCTTTCCCAGCAATCCAGCTTTAGAACTTGACTAGAGCACTTCCTGTTTCTCAAGGTCTACTTTCTCTCTCAGGCAGGTATGTTCCAGCTCTGCTAGTGGTTATATGTAGTGGCTGACAAAAATCCATACTATTCAAGTCTTTAAAAAACTTAACTCAGGCTTGTGCATGGGAGGGACTTGATGAAGGGAGGGAATATCTGTTAGTTGCAACTAGTCAGTAGCAGTTTATCTGTGATGCTGTGCTGGAGGAACATGCTATTTCTTGCTTGTTTCACTGTGCTAATACTCCTGGACGTGCACCACTATAACAGACAGCTAACAGTCAGCAGAACCTCAAGGGCATCAGATGCCTGTGAAAGGCTTGGCAAGGCAAACAAGGCATGTCATCCTGTGACAGTGGCCCCTGGGCACAACATAAACTATCTCTTCATGCATTGGCAAGTGTTAACAGCCAATCGAAAAAGCATGTGCATGGTGCTCTTATTGTCTGTTTCTCTGCAGTTGCTCAGGATGACATCGAAGGTATCAGGCAGGGGAGTACCAGCTGGCTGGTAGCAGAAGGGCCCTTGGTATCTGGCTTGGGACGCTGCAGAAAGTACCTGGGCCCCTGCGTGGGGAAAGTTCCTGGGGCTTAAGAATGTTTGAACTCAAGCTCGTTAGTGCTGCTGACCATGGTCCTGACCATGGTTGTGGAGAATGGCCTGATAGAGCTGTAGCACAGCTAGGAAGCACATGGCAGTTGATGCCATTTGTAGCCCTCTGTGTAATGTCCTGGCATTTGAAGCAGCACTACAACACTCTGGTGATTCCTCACTGCCATGTGGGATGGCCATTTCATAGACATCTTTGTTCCTGTGATTCTTACTGAGGGTTTCCTGGACCTGTGCCTCTCCCCAGACCACAAGATGGTAGTGCTGGTCCAGATGTAGCAGGAATCTCCAAGGTTACTAAGGTCTTTTACTAAAGTTACAGGGAAAGGAGGCATGGATAGGCTTCCAAAGTATTGAATGCTGGTTGATCCTCCAAGCAGAAAATGGTGGAATGTGGTCATGAGCTGTAATTCAGAGTGGGAAGCAATGTCCAGCCACTGTCACCTGAACGCAGAATAATGCAGAATAGCCTGGTCTGAAAGGACACAAAGCAGTTTACAGGACAGTGGGCTAAATTGGGGAAGTGTGTGAAAACTTCCTGATTCCTAACTTTCCTGCTGGTAGGGCCAGGTTACAGCACTTTTGGAGAGTGTGTCATTTTTAAAATTTGGAGAGGCTGAATTTCCACTGGCCTAACTGTGAATAATTTGTGGCCATGGTCTAACTGTGAATGTGGCTGCACACCTAGAGAGGGCCAAACATAATGTGAAGCTAAATAACTATGGCAATCCTCACATTTCACAGTTGAAAAAACTTACAGGCAGGTAGGTTAATGCTTTCAGCTTTGGTCTAATTCTTCTCCCTTTAAGACAGTGATGAAGTCACCCTAGATTTCAATAGGAAGATAATTAGGCCAACACTAAGCATTTTTGGACATCTCATCCAGAAAGTTTAAGGCCTAATTAACCCACTAATGTGGGTGTCTCCCTTTTTGATTGAGATTCCTGAGATGTACATAAAAAGTGTCAGATCAATGGTCCATCTATCCCAGTAGCCTGTATCCAACAGTGGTAAGTAGCAGTTGCTTTAAAGGAGGGGTGGCCAACACCCAGCATGTAAGTGTGTCACACAGCCCCTGTTTTGTCACTTGAAAGATTCAGCAGAGAGCAGGGAGAACAGTACACATAAGGCACAGGGGAGAGAGAACAATAGATCAGACAGGGGAAGGAGATCAGAGTGGCACTTGGGGAGAGGGCAGGGCTTGCTTTGTAGCACCCTGGTGAAAAAGGTTGGCCCCCAGTACTTTATAAGAAGATTATTAGAACTGAGGTGTGTGGAGTTGATTTATCTGCTGTCACGCCACCCCAGTCAGTAGGAGTAGGTTACATCCTTAGTTATGCAAAGTATCTACATTTTTCACTGCCCAGTTTGACATCTCTAAGAGCAAGACCCAGTGTTGGAGTCCTCAAAACCAGCAGGTACTTTTGCAAAATATACATGGCAAATCAGCAGCAGCTCCAGAATTCAGGAGTTCTTAACACCCTCACCTGTGCTCATATGACTAAAGGTAGCTCCAGTGAACCATGTATTTCCTCGGAAATAAACATTTTTATAGAAGAGGGGTGAGCAGAGAGGGAAGAGAGCCTGAAAATCTTATCACAAATTGTAAATATCATTTTGCCCTGAGCAAATAGAACAGCTTTGGTGAACTGTGAGACATATTGTAACAGGGGCACTCTGTGATAGACTGTTTTGCAATCTGTACATGAAACCAATTCTCCTTCTCTGGATTAGTCATTGTAGTGGTTCCACACTCTCTGAAAAGATACCCATTGTCTTTCTTTTAGCAATCAAACTCTCATTAATAGCACGAACAGCCCTTTTGTTTTGCATTTACAATGCTGCTTTTCTTCCTTGCTTCCCTTGAAAGCTCTGCTGAGAGGAATGGATGTTTCTCCATAGGAGGCCCCATATTAGAGTGCTGCAATTGTTAATGCTCTGTCACACTGTCAAGGTTTTATGACTCAGATATAAAAAAAAAAAATCACTCCAAGCTAAAACAGCTGAAGAGCAAAATTTCTCTTTACCAAGTTGTAATGCGATTAGTTTTGCCACATTTTATTTCTGCAAGCTGATAACAGGCACTTTTAATTTTGCTCCCTTAAGTGAAGATAGGAGCCTTTTGTAAATATAATTTGACAGGGTGTTAGGTGTCAAATGGACTTTGATACTTAAAAAGAAGTGACACAATGTTCTTCAGTTTTCAAACTGGCTAGGCCTGAGCTTTAAATTACTGTCACTGGTTTTAATTCCTGTCCCTTTGTACCAATATAACTTCATGGCCTTTAGACCAGCTATTACTGACTTAAACTAGTGGTAGGGAGAGGCATACAAGAGTATTTTTCGACTAAGGATAACGTTCACAATCCAAAATTGTACAAGAGAACAAGTCACCCCCTATATGCAAAGCAACAGATATTTTACCCATTTGGTTTTCAACTCTGCTCTAAGCCTTTGGGCTTTCAGCCCTCCCTTCTTTTGCTTTGACTTTATCAAACCACCAATACAGTCTTTCCCCTGAGTACCTTCTCAAGGCTTGGGGAAAGCCTATTTTAACCCCTTGTTCACAGGCAACATTGCTTCTTGCCACAGGAATTGTTTTTTTATTTCACACTAGTAAATCAAAGATCCCATTGAAGTCAATAAAGTTACGCTATATAAAAACCTTAGGATATCAGTCAGGCATAATATGTCACATTTGTGAGACTTGAGGTAAATGATTTCTTCTTCTCTTGCTTGGTTTCTTTCTGTACAGTCTATCTCAGTTGCCTATATTTCAGCTGCCTATAGATTAATGCAAGCAGCATTTAATCAGCTTGTACCTAGGTTCACATTTTTATGATTATCTTTGAATCCTCAAAGGTACAAAACTACTTGCTTAAATACAAACTTTGAATTCTATAGTATAGATGTCTGCAAGGAGTGGGTTCCATAGCAAATTCCACAGCCACAGACTTAATATCTCAGTTTGAAAGGGAAACAAAATTCAGGTAAGGTTCAGAAATTCATCCACACTTTTCAGAACTTTTGCAAATAGAAACAAACCTCTACATTTTGAAAATTTCTTCCACTAATTTATATATGTCACAAGCACAAACAACTTGGCCATTAATTTGAAATAGCAGTAATACATTTGCACAGTGCTTTTCACCATCTAAGTATGTTAGAGCACTTGTAGCCAATGATTAAAATGGCCTCCCAGGAGCAGTGCAAGCTTCATCAGCAGATGAACAGTCTGCCAGCGGAGGTGGTTCAAGCACCTACACTGAACACCTTCAAGAGTAAATTGGATGCTTATTTTGCTGGGATCCTATGACCCCAGCTGACTTCCTGCCCTTTGGGCAGGGGGCTGGACTCCATGATCTCCCAAGGTCCCTTCCAGCCCTAATGTCTATGAAATCTATGAAATCATTCATCATGTTCCCACTGCATCATTTACAGATGAGGAAACTGAGGCATAGGGAGGCTAAGACACTCAAAATAAGTGAAGGCCACGAAGGGAGCCAAAAGCCTGGACTGCCTATAGTTTTGGTACTAATGTACTTTGTCGAGTGTGACAGTTTTTTACTGAAGTAACTATATTGGTATAAATCTTAGTGTGAATACAGCTATACTGGTATAAAGGTGCTTTATACCAATATAACTTATTTCACTGTCCACATGTGACAGTATAGCTGTGTTCCCACTAGGCGTGTCTACATGAGATTTAAGGCATCACCACCTACATGTGCACAGCATTTACTGTGCAGTGGATTATTGTACTGCCCGGTTGCCTATTACCTGTAAATAAGAGTAGTAAATCAACCACACAGTAACTACTGCACAGTAGTGCACATGTAGACTGCTGATCAGAAGCATATTGATCCTGGTCAGCCCAGACAGCAAGGGGTAAGGAAACTGTCCCTTCTTCTGGGCAGCTGCTTCCCAGCCCCAGGCCTCAGTTGGCAGATTGGGGCACAGGGCTGGGAAAATGTCCCCTCCTCTAGCTGCTATATCCCAGCCTTGGTGATAGGACAGCTTCCCCTACCCCCCACAGGCTAGCGCCTGACTCCGGTGCCCCCTGCCAGCCTGGGGATGGCACTCTGGGGAGCCCAGAGTGTCCCCTGGCTGGTGGAGGGGGCACAGCGGGGCTAGAGTAGTCCTGCATTGAACTGTTCCCCTCAGGCATGTAAACACCCTGGCCAGGAAAGCTTACTGCACAGTAAGCTTATAGTGCATTAATAGCACATGTAGATGTGTCTAAGAGGGATATATTGCTTTAATTATCCTTATTTGGCTAAAGCAGTACAGCTTTTGTGTCACCAGTGAGACTTCCTGGGGCCTAGCCAGTACCCATACTGCTGAACTATAATTATTTTCAGTTTAAGGTTAGGAATGCTTGGCCTGATCCTGCAGTTAGATTTTTGGCCAGGGGACAGATTCCAGATAAGCTCAGTGAACGGATACATAGCTGGGGTCTGCAGCTAGCTACTATAGGTTAGTAGAGATTTCATTATGCCCTGAGCAAAAAATCACTTTTTGTTGATAATAAAATAACATGCACTAGCACCATGTTATCTACTGGGTTTCTGTGAGCATAAAAACATGTGGGTAGCTGCCACACAGCATGGTCTGCATTTTCCTGACTAAACCCCTTAATGAGGACAATTACTAGTTTGAGGCATGCAGAGACTGGAAATTACAGTGAAGGGTAAACAAGTTTTGTATTGCCATCACAAAGACACCCCAAGGAACATTAAACCAAGTTTATTCCCATAATTGCTGTTAAGATGGGTGAGATATTTGTACTAAAGTTGAACAACATACACAGTTTCTTGTAACTGTTAATGTAGTCCTTTTCAAGGTGGCATTGTGGGAGGAGGGAAATGTGTCCTCTGCTTTCCACGTACATTTCATAATGTGCAGAGTAGATGAGAGAAACTTAAGATAGCTTTGGCCTAACTCTTAAGTTGGTGGAGTTGCATCAGCAACAAATTTGTCCCCATGTATTTTGCTGCCTTTGTTTATTCTCTATAGGGATATGGAAGTGTTCTCTCATGCTTTGCTTTGCAAAGATTTTTTCTAGTCTAATTGACTTGTATTGGAAAACTCCCACTAGACAAATATAAGTCATTTGAAAACAAGAGGTTCTTATGAATTTAACTGACAGTGTGAGAGTGGGAATTGTATGTTCAGGTTCATCCTGAAGCATAAATGAAATTGGCTAGCTAATGGTAGGTCAGTTGAGAAGTAACCTTAGATAGGACTGAGTTAAAAACTACTAATCAAAATAGGAAGTATGCCTCTATGGTAAAGGTTAGATTGGTAAGAACCTAGGAAGGAAAAGGGAAATATACTGTCAGGGTTATAGGCACTTTATAACTAGACTAGTGTGTACCCAGTACATTGTCACTAAAACATTTATTCTGCTATCACATTTTCTTTATACACAGGATTATCTCAAGTAAGCCTTCACACAAATTTCCTAGGCCAATTGCGAGCTCCCTGAAGGCTTGAAGATAAAAGATGGTTAAGCTTGTAACGAATGATCAAATACACATCACACTGGATGACCTGCACCTGGCTGCATACTTGTTACTGCAGTCAATTAGTACTTGCTAGAGTTACTAGCAAATACTAAATGACTGCTCAGTAACTTCCATTAATGCATAGTCCTGGTGGCGCACAGGTCATTTCCAACCCTGGTGCACAGTAGCAACGAGCTAGTGTGCCGTAGCTCATTGCTACTGCACAACAGTGTCAGTGTTACGGTTCATGTCTGCCAACAGTACGTCATCATAGCAATGAGCTACTTCATCATAGTTCATCGCTACAGCAACATAGTGTCTCATGTAGACACACTCACTGTTGATCAATCCAAGTTCGTTTGTTCTCAAAACTTCCTTCTCTCTCCTGTGTTTGGCTCTTTGTTGATTTTCAGCCAAACGTGGTGTTGAATTTGCAAAAAGTTAAATTTTAAAAAACCTTGAAATCTTTAGTAAAGTGGAACATAGCAGTTCTGGCTAAAAATGTGCCCCAGTCTATAGCAGCTTTTCTACTCTTTTCAGTCTTACCTTGCAGCTGATCAAAAGATTTAAAAGTTGTTTGCTTCAAAATATACCCAGAGAATCCTAGCACAAAACTTGGGTTAAAAAAATTAAATAAATAATTAAATAAATAAAAATTTTATAAAATTAGTCCACTTCCCTTTTTGAAATTATTTGCTGAATTGAGAGTAGCTTCAGAAGGGTGGCCAAATGCCCTTCAATTGAAAGAAGAAAAAAAAAAAAAAGTCATGGAAGAAGGGTAATCCTAAGAAGCATGTGATCTTGAGAGGTGCATCACAATTACAAATTTCATTGAAGAAATACATGAAAAATGTGGTATTTTGTGAAACTGCCTCTCATGTTTGGTAATATTCTTTGAACAGCTATCTGCATCAGTTTGCATTTTCAGGTTGTCAATATGTCCTAACACTGACTGTGGTAGGTTAGCACCTGCTTTATCGAGTCTTTGACCTTGACTTTTGTTGACAGTCATTACAAAGGCTACTCAAATGGGAAATTGCCTCCTTTTAAGATATGCAGGAGAATTGTGTCTTATGGACATAATATGACTCAGCAAAACTACACACTTTCCAGTAGCCTCTGTTGTTATTACTAAGTCTATAGTGTTTTCATAAAATCTTTTTACAATACATCTTGTACCATTTATTATGCCAGTTTTTTTATTCATATTTCACAATGGAATCAGAGTCATTCCCACCTTAAGCATGAACCTGTGGGGAGGCAAACCACTTAGTGTAGATAATGAACACAGTACCAAGGATATCCAATATCTGACCAAGTTTCTCAACAGTTTGCTACAGCTTACACTTAAGTGTATACTTTCTTTTCCAATAATTCAAGTAATTGCATTATCATTTATAGCATTGCAGTGTTTGTTTTGGGGGTAAGAATCACAGAATTTGAATTACATCTGAAAAGTCACTGCCATTGATGCACTCAATTAAGTTGTCTTCTTTTAAAATGCAGTTTTCTGATAAGATCAGAGCAGAGCAATCTCCATATGTAGACTCTGTCCCTCTTGAGATAAGCAGGAAATTCATCTGCTGCAGCTGTTGCTCTCATGTTATGGTGAAGTTTCAATATTTTAAAATGTCTCCACAATGGCAATGTTGTAAGGCAGTTCTCAGTTACAGATGTGCAAGAGCCACAAGGAGCAACAAAATCCCCTCGTAGAACAATTACTTTCCCTCTGCATTTCAGTGTTTATTACATCATGCAAGATTGGTCAATGCATTTTAATACCAAAGCAGGAGGCATTAGAACCCTCCTCCTTTGGGATGCGGCAAGTAGGCTAGTGTGCCTGCTGCCTGGCTTTGCTTACTTGGAAGCCCCTCAGTCAGTCCTCTTAATACTGATAATAGTCTTTGACCCCAAAAAACAAGTAAGTAAAGCAAAACCTGAACCTTTCTTCGGATTGCATAAGAGAGGCCCTTGCAGCTCTGGCCCCTTCTTAATAGAAAGGTCTTGTGTGTTCCAGGCTGCCTCCTGGCCACAAACAGCTCCTTCTCAACTTGAGTTCCTTTTTCTTTCTCTGCTTATGCTTTTAATTCCTAGCTAATCATCCACTTTTGGACTCCTGCTCTAGTGCTGATTTCCTCCCTTGAAGAGCCAGACTGCCCTGTTGCAATAGGTAAATGTTATTCATCAGTTACTCATGTGCTTTGGACTTTGAAACCTGAATTGGAAATTTCAGTTAAATTCAGTGGAAACTTAGAGCAATGATGCACTGTTCTCTTTTAAGTAACATCACAATACTACGAGTCCATGCAACAGCAATAAAAAAATACCTTGCATCCCTGGATCAGATAGAATACAAACCTGTACTGCATCATGAAGTTTTTCTACGAATAATGCTTTAGGACCTGTTTCAGGAGCTTAAACAGAATTATAATGGTACCCACTACTATTTTTTGCTCCTTGTTGGGCATAGCATACAACTGCTGGCCAGCAGTGTTTTTATCTCACTGGGTGCATCTACGCATGCAATTAATGGGCCTGAATTTACTTTACAGTAAATTCAGGTGCATTAAATTATCAGGCACGTGTCTGCATGTGTGCCCAGGTCTACAAATGCAGGTCTTCAAGGCATCTGCGCACACAGGGAAGTGGGAGCAGATTTGCTGCTCATGGCAGCAAACTGCTCCTACTTTCTGGGGCCCTGCAATGGGATTCTGCCACCACCAGTGAGAGCTCTAGGCTCCCCCTGGATGCTAGCTCAGAGGCTGACAGGGAGCACCAGGCCAGTAGACAGCCATCTCCTGGCCAGGGCTGGGATGTTATACCCTTCCCCCAGGGGCTGCCTGTTGCCAGGGTGGGAACAATGTCCTCCTTGCCTTGCAGCAAGATGCTCCTGGACCTGGCTCCCCAATCAGGGGCAGTCAGCTTGGAAAGAACTGCAGGGGAGAGAGACAAGTCCCATCCCCCTGGCCTGATGCACCAGTGAGGCAGCTAGCACCCATCTCACTGCTAGCTGCCCCACTGGTAGATCAGGGCAGGGGACTGGGACCTTTTGCTTCTAGCACATTGGCTCTTTTGATCAACTAATCAAGACATGGGGCTGGGACCTGCACCTGACCAGCCCCCACCTTGCACATGTTTTCTGCTCAGCTCCACAAGTGTGGACCTGGGTAGAGAACAGGCTGGGTACCAAACTCCCCAACCTGTTCCCCACCTAGCTCTGTGCTTGTGGAACTGAGTACAGAACAAAATCCCCATCCTGTTCACCACCTAGCTCTGCATTCATGAGAAGCTGGTGCTGGGAGACACCACAGGGCCAGTGTTGAGAGACCCTCATCTCCCAGCTGGGAGACCCTTATATCTCTCAGTGCCAGTTCCGCAGTCATGGGGCCAGCGCTGGGTGTTCCTTATCTCCCAGTGCCAGCAGCATGACTTCAGGCCTGGTACTGGGAGATAAGGATCTCCCAGCCCCTGCTCCATGATGGTAATCTTGTGGACTTCGTGTGGTTCTCTAGGGACATGGACTGAGGGTCCAACCTAATGGCTCTATCCTGTCTCAGAAAAGAATCAAGAAGGTTGCAGTGCTTCTCTTTCCAAAATGAATTATAAGCTCAAAAAGGCTATTGGTCATTCCGTTTACAGAGTTGAGAAAACAAAAAGGTATTACTCTGCCATACCTGTACTGCAGAAATCAAGGCATTTCCATTGTCTCTGACCCTGGTGAACATAATTGTACATGTGAATGGGGAATACATTTCAGGATCTCCTAAAATTCAGATAAAGGTCTATTCTGTATAGTGACCCTTCTTGAGGATTGAGATATAGGAGCTATAGACAATACAAGAAGAATGTTTTGGGGTTTTTTTCAAAGCTTTCTAGGATGTGTCAGCCAAGCTTTAACAATTATGTGATGTGGTGCCCCAGGATGTCCGTGATACCTCTAGGGCTTTTCAGCCGTGCCAATCCTGACCCATGGGCACCTTCTTTCTTGCCTGCCACATCTTGCTGTAACTATAATAGATGAGGAGGCTGCCTTCAAGTTTATATTGTTGTACACCGTGCTGATGGACCCCATTGAACCCTGTGGGTTCTCAGACCCTTTTTGGGTCTTGCTCCAAAATGGATGACTCTTAGGATACCCTCAGCCTTATGGGCTAGATGCATGACTCCAAAATGCCCCTTTACCACACCCCAAGCCTTGCAGATGGCATTCACACAGTGTCCTTCTGAGGCCTTAGTTTCACTTGGGCTCTGGTCATCACTGGGCTCTCTGCAGCCCAGTCTTTCTGTCTGCACCCCTGGTGTTGGGTTCGGCTTACCCCCAGATACTGCACCCACACTGGCACTGGGGTGCCCACATGCAGTGGGCCCCCAATGAGGCTGCCTTCTTCGACAATAGCCTCAGCCCAATCCTCCTGTTTACAAACAGAAATCAAAATATGAGCCCCTGGGTTATAACATAATGCCAGCAGCTCAAGGTGTGCTCTGTCCCTTTAAATAAGTCTCCCTTCCCCCAGTACAACATGCCTTGTAAGCTAGGGTCTGGTGAGCTCCTGAAGTCTCTTAATCTTACCAGAAGCAGGAGATGGGCCATCAAGCCTCTTCACTTAGCTTCCTCTAGGAGAACTCCTTTCCCCTTGGCTGCTCATAAAGAACTCCTTCTCTGGTCCTAGCCCTGGGGTTTATAGATGCCCCAGGCCCTGCCTCTTCTGGTCACCTGACCACCTGCAGGTACCGGCTAATTCCCTCATTCCTGCTTCCATGGTAACTTGCAGCTGAGGGATTCCTGAGTGACTGCTAGGCTCTCCCCCTAGGCAGTTTCAGACCTTAAAGGAGCAGGCACCTTAGTGCCCTGTGACACTTCCTTCCTAAGATTAGGAGGAAAGCAAAAGGAATGCTTAACACTTTTGAAAACCCTGCCCACTGTACATGTCTTACTCCTTTATGAATAACTCTTTTTCACTTTTTCTTCCTCAGAGCTCTTCCTGCAATGATGCAATGGGTCCGGACCCAGAAACCAGGAGAAAGTGGCATCAATATTATCACTGCAGATTTTGTAGAACTTGGCGACTTCATCAGCACTGTCATAAAACTCAACTATGCGCTGGATGAAGGGGAAGTTGACACTACTTGATAGTACTGTAATATGTTTGCTGTGCATTAAATAGATTTTAAAATGTATTAGAAAAATATCTTGTAATGTTCTGATCTTCCTATAACACTGAATCGCTGAAGTGTTTAGGGCTTTTTGTGGGTGGGCAAAAGGGTAATGTTTTCATTGATTAATCATTTTCTATGTTAATAAACCCATGCATTTTCATTTGACAAGCAAAACAGGATCTATTGACCAATTTAAACAAAATAAATCACTAACATCTTTTCCATGAAATACCAAATATAATTTCTTACATTTGACTTACATTCTTACAAATATCTTACATTTGACTTTATTAACAGTGCCAAGAAATTTGCTATATACAGAATGAACAGCTATATATTGTTCTCTGTCTACAAAGGGAATTCCACAACATAAACATTTGTGCTGCTGACAGGGCAGTATATGACCTTGATGTTTTTAGTCCATGTACCTCATCCATGAGACAACATAGCTGATTGCATTTATTAGTGGACATCAGGTTTACTGGCCTTTGTGAAACAAAGTAAATATGAAGTCATGCCTTCAACATTATATGGTCAACAGTAAACATAGCCACATGAGGTAGTCTCTGCAGAGTATCAGCTAAATCTTGGTCACCTTTCATACACAGTAGGGGATTTTCAGAAGTGCCTCTGCTCCTGTTGAAGTTAAAGATATACAGTATTGACCTAATTCTGCTCTCATACAAGTCAGTGGAAGCTTGTAATGGGCTTCAGGGGGAGCAGGATTAGGTTAATATTGACCACTTCTAAAAATCCTTTCCATGTGTGGACCGATTAGAGGTCTGATAAAAGGTATATTGAAGTCAACAGGCCATTTTCCCATAGTGAACATTGGATCAATTTTTAAATCATTAGTTTTCATATGCTTAAAGTGAGCAGGATTTGGTTGTATATATAGGAATGTGCTTTCTGTGGGAATACATCTACAAATTAAAAACTGATTTTTTTAATATGAAGGTGCAGTATACATTCTCTTTCAGGCAGCTATAAACACAGAATAGTTATCTGCTGATTTAAACAATGGTGCCAATTCAGGAATGAAAAAAATGTTGTATTAAAGAGTGCAAGAGTTCAATGAGTAGCAGCTAACTTCTTAGCCCTTTCTGTGTGGCTCACAGTAAATCATGAGAAGACGTATGGACTGCCTTACATGGCACTAGTCATTCTATTGTTTAAGAAACATAAACAACTCTAATACATGAAAATGTTGGTGAAGCATAGCAAAATAAGAGCAGTGTCATTGTAGGGTTTCAACAACTCAGAACTGGAATACAGTTGGTTGTATGTAGTATATGTAGTGATATGCATGCATGTCATTTGTTAATGCAAAACATACCATGTCTACAGATAACAAACTACACAGCAGTACAAGAAGACTGCTCTTGATGGGTTAGGCTTCATAAGATAAAACTAAGTGGCTTCTTTACTCAGTCAAACTTCATTTGATATGGGTTATCTGACCCCAGCAGTCTTTCCTGCCCAGAGCAGGGGGGCTGGACACAATGATCTCACAAGGTCCCTTCCAGCCCTAAACTTCTGTGAATCAATGAAACATGATTGAGTAAGGAGTAAGCATGGCGTTATTCTGCTCTTTGCTAACCTCCATCTAAAATATGAGGAACATGACTGTAAAAGAAGAAAATAATGTCACTAGACAGATGTATTTTTCATTAACAAAATACTAGAATAAAATATATACATGTTGATATTTAGTACTGGGAGATGTGCTGGAAGGGGTGTGTGCATGTATATATGCAGTGAAGCCAAAAATATTACATGCATGTACAGGGTAAAATATCCACACATTCATAACTATATCCAGGTTTTAGGTATCAGAGCAACAAATGAAAGAAGGTAGATATACATCATCTCTTTCATTAGTGGTCTCTGTGTAGTGATTAGGGCTATTTGAAACAATAACAGTCAAACACCAAAACTGGGTCAGTTTAATTTGTTTATGAACCCCAAACTTTACTAAAACTGACTAAAAAGTTTGCTGAAGTTCACAAATGCTCTTTCTTCCAACAGAAGACAGAGAGGGTGTTATAGTTTTCACCCAAACCAGACAACATTCTGTAGGGTGTTGGGCTCAGTTTTGTTTTCCATTTACAGACACTTTCAAATGAAAATTGAACAAGTATGAAATAATCAATTAAACATAGCAATCGGTTTTGCAGTGCCCAGTGCATATTAAAACTGCCACATTTTGCACAATTTTTGAGGCAGTGCCTTTTTCTATAAAACAGGGTGTCCCCGGTGGTGTCAACCTACAAATTCTTTGTTTACTTCTTGGAGATATGAGTTAGGAAGCTGGTTTATGAGCCTTTTTTCATTTCTACTGTCATTTTTTCATTTTTCAGTTATTTGTGGTCAAACATTTTAACTAAATGTGAATATTACATATACATATTTTGAGCTTTGCTAATATTTAGGGTATGGCAAAACATAAATCTAATTTGCTTTTTAATTTGTAATCAGGTTTCTAAATATATGTATTTGAGAGCCACAATATTGATTTCCTCTTGGAACCCTGAGACAAGCACACATACAATGCCACAAAAAGGGTTTCAAATATATAAATATGTTCTGAAAAGAGATGTTTTAATGTATTTAAGAAAAAAAGTATATATATTATAACTGTGTTGTATCTTGAGCTTATTGGCATTGTTAAAATGTTTGCTTAGCATCAATATTGTCATTTGGGTGCTGGAAAAAAAAAGTGAAGCAAAAAAGTCCTCTGCAGATAAGGATAAATCATGATGTTTCTCCATGAACAAGGAAAATCTTTTTATTACTCTTGGTAAAATGCTCAGAAATCTGTCAGACAAATTATACATTCATTCAGTTTTATCTTATTTGTAGTGCAAAAGCATAGCAGGGCAGGGACTGTGGGTAAACAAACTTGCCTTAATTTTTTTTTAAAGAATAGAAAAGGAAAGGAATTTGAAAAATATATCCCATTTGTTGATGTTATAAACTGTGATGGGCAAAAAATGTAAGCATACTGTCCAGGCACAAGCTGACTTTCCTTAGAGGTCTTTGTGGAATACTTGCCAAAAATATATCAGAAAAGACCATGACATACAGATGGACGATCTTAGAGCCCAATTTATCAATCATATATTCACTGACTTCAACAGAAGCAGGAAATTTACCTGAAGAAGTACTGCTGAATTGGGCGCACATTGGTTCAGTTGCTAGACATGCTCCATTTAGTTTTTTTCTGCATATGTATCACAAGGAATCCTACATGGAAAATAAAATTACTATAATGTACTCCTAAGAGGAAAGAATCTAGCTAAACTACTGGTCATCATCATTTCTCCATCTATTACATGTAATTTCAGAGTTCGTACTGTTAATTAATTAATTTGTTAATTAATCCCATTGTTCCCCTCTTATATGCATGTAACCCCTCAATGCATCTGTTAAGGGGGGGTTGGACATTTTTCTTGAGATTACTGAATGTTTTCTTTCACGCAGGCCTGAAAAATTACTTACTACTGCAGAGCACAACATAAATGAAAGAGCTTAAAGAAAATGGGGCATATACTCAGCTGCTGTAAACTGGTATTACTACATCTACTTTGGTGGAGCTGATTTAGACCAATTGAGAATCTGGCTGGCAATCTCTGATTCTGATCTGGCTAGCTATGATCATACAACACTGGTTGTATAACACACTGGTTTCAGTTGATTTATTCAAGACTTATGCCAGTATATATGAGATCAGTATCAGACTAAATAGGCCAACTTCTGCTCATTTTTCAGTGATGAATGCCACCTGAAGTATTGCTAGTGTTGAAATCAATGAGATTACAGTTAATAGAACTGAGAGCAGAATTTGCCCCAGTCGTTTTATAAATGTAGTTTGCACATATATTCTGCCATTCTAGACCCTCATGGTATTTGTTTCTGTAAAAGAATATACATGTCTTTATCTGTGTGTACATCCTGTATGTTGGACTCAAATTCTGCTTTAGCTGACACTGGTATAAATCCAGAACCATTCTATGGACTTAATAGGAGTTACCACGGTATAACATTGGTGTAGGTGAGCACAGAAATTAGCCACTGTGTATAGTATATGGTATATTGTGAAGGAGGTAAAAAAATTCTGAAAGCTAACTGGGAACTATCAAAAAGAGAAATCTGCTGAGAATATAGCTCCATTGTTTATTCTGCTTACTGTACATGGAGTGATAAGTGTTACCAACTCAGTAGGCTGTAGGGGAATTTCAAGAGTTCAACTAACACCATTTTAAACTGCTAAACTCTTTTTCGGTGAAGCAAAAGCTAATAGTGTATATGATGTGTTTGCCATATCTCAGTGGTAGCTTCTGTGTTACATACAGTCAACATTGTTCTGAATTGTACATGTTTACCTGATGACAAGGATAAAATATGCTGTATAGTATGTAAAATGTACTGATTACAAGTTTGTTGGAGTTCAGTGACTTTTTTTTTTAACTGTGCTGCTGTTTTGTAGGTGTGTGTGTGTGCGCGTGCGTGTATATGTGTGCGTGAGTGTGGATTGTGTACGATATGAGAAATAACTTATCCTAAAGGAAAATGGCAGTCATGTTACCTGCCTTAATGCATCTACATAATTTTGTTAAGTCTATAGTTATGAATTCAGATTTCAAAAGTCATACAGTTGATCAATACTGTACCAAGGGCTGGGCTGTTTTACTTAGTTGTAACTAAGCTCGACTTTACTTGCAGCTCAAAAAAACATTGTTTGATAAGGAGTAACATCCTTGAGTGTTCAAATAAGTTAACTGGACACCATATTCAAGATCTTGTTGCATTTCTGATATGGACCAGATCACTCTCTGTGATATAGGCTCATAGCTCCTCATTACATCAGTGGGAATTATGTACGTGTAACAGAGGGTACGTAATTTTCTCCATATTGAAGTGTAACTCTGATACTAATGGAAGAAATGTCAGAATATGTCAGCAGTGGAGAAATATCTGTACAACACTAATGATGTCCTCTGGTGGGAATACCATTGAGAGTCCACAGTAAGGGCAACTCTTTCCTGCTCCCAGATCTAGATTCATTCTAAAAGTAGATGTGGACATGGCTAAAGCCAGGGAAGTGTCCTGATCAGTCCTTCCTATTGCTAGAAATTTGCTCTTGGAACCAATAACAGCTCCGTTAAAAAGGACAGTGTAACTCCCACCAGATCACAGAGGTATAAGGGTAGGTGCTCTAGGAAAGAAGAGAAGCATTAGTATATTTGTATTATCCAGAAATATGGCAAATCAGCCACCTCTGCCTTCTCAACAGTCAAGCATGGCTCCTCCCTACCATCTCCCAGTCCTGCCTGAGAAACCTCTGCTGGCTGACAAAGATGACTGGACCCTCAGAACCTTAATACATGTTACAGAGAGGATTTAATTCCAAATCTGCCCATCCAGCCAACTGTGTGTAGAGCTGCCTCATATTCAGTAGAGGTATGTTCAGAGAGACCCCCTTGAGCAGTGGATAAGAGTGGTCCTTGTAATGTAGTTGAAACATTGAGGTGAAAACTGGTGGAGATCTACCCCAGAAAGAGTACTGTTTGTCTAATTATGCTTTCTCTTCCCCTCACCTTCTCTCCAGCCTAAACATTCAATCTTTCCTCACCTCCTTTCAGAACACATCAACTCTCTTCACCTTATCCTTCAGGCACCCTTGCAACATCACAAGCTGCTATGAGCAAAGGTGCATTTATACTAACCAAAAGAAGGTTGTTCATTACATTGTAGAGCTTCAGCTTGGTCAGCAGCTTCCATGTAGAGAAAACATGTATGCATGGCTGAGAGAAGGCTGAGGCGGGTTTATATAGCCCCCGCCCATCCCCAGTCTCCAGCTGCATGCACATGCTTGATCAGTTCTTGTTTAGCGGAAGAGAATTAGCCCTGAAATTTGTAACTCTAAATTGAAAGCTAGAATGAACAACTAACTAGTAAGCATGCAGTGGAAACCTTCATGTACTAGTATGGATATAAACTAGAGCACTTAGCCTCAATCCTGATGTTGGAGCAATAAGGATGAACCTTTTCACTCATGCTGAATCCTATCACAGTCAATTGGATTCTGAAACATGCAACTTCACACATCTATTTTGATGAGTGTTAGATCACCTGTAAAGCTGGGATCCTTGAAGCAGAATCCACTGCCTTTAAGTGTAATTATAATCACGTGGAATAAAATATATGTGTTTAAAGATATAATGTAAGAAAGAGAAATAGCTGGATTTTTCAGGGCAGATGCTGCAGTCATGAATAGTTATAGAAGCATGTAGGGTTAAAAGGACAACATTTCTGTGCTTCCCCTTGTCCAAAACTATTCAGGTTTTCTGTATAAAAGCCTTATTGTTCCAAGCAATTCCTAATGCATTGAAATGCTGTTGCTCTATTTTTGTGGGAAGTCTGATTATGTAAACACTGGGGACAATTAGCCCCTGTGTATTATGCACCAAAGGTTCACAGGGCTGCACCTTCTCTTTAGGATGTAATCAACAGTATTTTAATAAATGTTGTGTAAAATCAATGCCTACAGTTCTGTATAGCAAATGTGAATTTTTATGACAAGAATGTGTATTTAATGTATAAAAACATAAAACCAAGTTTCTTTGTATTCAGTGAAATGTCTAATAAAGGCCAGGCACCTGTACTCCAATGTTGTGGCCTCATTGTGACCATCAGTTCACAAGTTCATTGTCTAGCTGTATAAAAGACCTTTTAGAAACAAGTGACCAGAGCCTCCCAGGCCATTTCACAGGGCTTGAGGCTCTGTGAAATGGTCTGGGAGGCTCCAGCTGCCCTGTGCATGTGCAAGGAATGCTTCTGTAATTGCTCATTAACTAAAGAGAGCTCAAAAGCTTTCAAGTAACATTGATGTGTTCTCCAAGGACCTAGAAGGTCATCATGAAGAGGTGTAAGGTAGGTGTAAAAGGGGGACCTTCTCAGGGCAGATTTCCTTGTGGCCTGCCCACCTGTTTCTGGGCTAACTGCCTGTTTTCCTCACCCGCCATGCCTTGTTAGTAATTAATTAATTGATGTAAATAAAGTGGGAAGCTGCTCATTTCCTGCCCCAATGCCAGGGGGCACCATCTGCAGCTCTGTTCATCCCCTATACTACAGCCTTGCAAATGGCATCCAGATGCTATCAATATCACAGGCCCCACTCTGGGCCCCAGAATCCTACTGGTTGAGCCCCTCCTGAATTCTTCTCCTCAGGCAACCTATTCTGCCTTCATCATAGGCAGCATAGTTCCCTAAACTGCTTCCCCCTTACAGCTGTGCTCCCCCCAGGACCTTTGGCTACTAGCCCTGGCCCACCTCCAGAACAGTCAGAACCCCCAGCCCTCAGTTCTGGGCATCCTCATGGTGGGCCCCTGGCCCTTCCCATCCTGGCCCCAGCATTGACCAGTCAGGGGATGTCCAGACAGCTGTAAGTCTATTCCCCCTCTCTCTCTCTGGGAGCCCACTTTCCAGACTTTACAAAGGTGGTAACCCACCTGGTTGTGGGGGCTAGGGGTTAAGGTGCCCCAGCCTGCCTTTCACCGGGATGGTAACTGGCCTGGCATTTCCTGGGGGCTCCTGTGCCACTGAGAACCCACCAGGCCACCCACTCCCAGCAGGGTGCACTTTTAGGTCATGCCCAGGACCAAGAACCTCCCCTCCATCCCCTACAGCTCCTCCCTTATCTCCAGATGATACCTGCAGCCAGGCAATATTGTTGCCTAGCCTCCCAACAGCAAAATGCCCTATTTATATGGGCAGCCCTGAATCTAAAATGGCTGCCCTAATCAGGCACCTGCCAGCGGCTGGCTTCTGGCCTTTAAAGTGGCAAGGCACAAACAGTGCCCTGCCACAGTAGGGTTAAAAATCTGAGCAGGTGTTTCTCCTCTCTCCAGAAATTGCAGTGAGAAAAATAAGAGATGCAGGGAGTGTATCATCAGAAGGGTAAAAATAGCTAGGCTGAGAGAAAACATGATCCCTGTGTACCTGAGCTTCCTAAAGGCCAGGTGAGAAATTCCAACTACAGGGTTTTGTATTCCCTAGGTAGCTAATGTTCTTGTTGCATGGGGGAAGGCCGAAGACAAGCTGCTGGTTTACTTTTTGTGGTACAAAGGCAGTGGTTATTTTCTACATGATCTGGATAGAAAAAACAATATCTGAGCTTTGTTCTGCTGCAGCAACAGCCACTGTAGTCTTCTAAAAATGTGTAGGAGGTGTCAGCCTAAGGACAGCATGCTAGTCTGACAGTAAAAGAGAGTTCAACTCCTAGATAAATGGCTATATTGTGTGCATCTGATATTGAATCCATCGTTGAAATTCCAGGTGTTACCAGCCCAAAACTGAAGGAAAAAGTAAAAATAGAACTTATGTTTTCTTCAACTGAGTGAGAGTGCTCAACTTAAAATGCAGCCTCTTGATCAGAAACCAATTTGAAATGGCTGTTCTTGAAATAAGCTGATTGTGGTCATAGACACTGCATAAACCAGAGATGTATAAATAAACCCCCAAGTTTTCTAACCTAATTCCCTGTTCTTACTGTAACTATAGCCACTGGCCTTTGAGTTTTCATGTTTCCCTTGTAAACAATTTTTCAGGGAAAAAAATGTTCAGGAGGATATAGTGATTTTTTAAATGAGTGGGGTTCTTTTCATCCTGATTTAAAATTGGTAAGTAAAAAAAAATATTGATTTGGATAACAGTTATTTTAAGCTTGTGTTACTGTTCTACTTTTAACTATTTTCCTGAAGAAAGGTTGACTCTCACTGAATCTTAATCATTCACACTTGCAAGTAATTATGGCCTTTATGCTAAATTTGATACCTGAGTCTGCTAAACAGGAGGACATACTACATATGCATTTAAGCACAACACTTTTAATACTATTTATGCAGATTCTGAATTATTTTACACCTTATTACATTCCTTGATTCTTAATTAATTTTAAAAAGCATTCTACAGCTAATTATTAACTACGTAAATATGTTAATGGCATCAAATAGTGAAGAATTATTTTTTTTTATATATTCTGTGTGTGTATGTGAGGGGAAAAAAGGAAGTCCCATATCTACCTAAGAACTGAACTTTTTTTTTTTTTTTTTTCCTGGTCACCATAAATTTTGAGACTTTTAAAACAACATAAGAAGCTGAAATCTACTAGGCTGCTTTATTATTATTATTATTATTAGGCATCTGCACATGTGCAATGAGGCTGCTCCAACTAATCAAGTCTGCTGGAATGTGGTAATTAGCAGTGTCATGTGTACCAGCATCCTTGTGCTGAAAAATGGCAGCAGGAGCACTTTAACTAAAGCTTGTTCAATAAGCTTCAGTTAAAGCACCACCCTGAGCCACTCTAATTAAAGCACCTTCCCCCACCCTCCCAGAGCACATCTATAAACAACCATATTCCTTAGAATTGTAAAAGCAGAAAAGCTTGTTTTCCTCCTTCATAACTCCCAGTCAGTTTTTCAACTTTGAATGAACTATAATACTAAGCTGATGAAAAGAAAATTATTCTGTCTGCACCTACAGTATAGGCCACAACTGTCAAACTGGTTTATCACTTAAACAATCTATGGTTCCAGGTACTCAAACTGTTTCATCTGTCTCGGTGGGCTAATTTCACCTTGGGATTCCAAGGCTTTTTATGAACTTTAGCATCATTTCTCCCCCCATCAAGAATCAAAACGTCCTGTGAAGGAGACCTGAGAACACAACTGTGTCCCTCTGCGTGCCTTAATCACTAGACCATGCAGTTGGCCTTCCTTTTGTGCGCATGTCCTCTGTCCCAATGAATCTTGAAGCTGGGTGACTAAAGACAGGAATGCAAGAGGAGGGGCCCCTACCTAGAATAACCTATAGTGAGGTGGTTAAGATCTCTCCTGGAGATGAGATGCATGCATTTGAATAACCACAACCAAAGAGACACTCCATAGGCTGTGACTTCACCTAACGGCTACAGCACTTGGTGAAATTCTGGCCCCTACTATTTCCATCCCCTTCTTCCCTCCAATGAGTAGAGGGTGAGAGAACTAGAGAGAAGAGGTAACTGGATTTGGAGGAAGACATGAGTCCAGAGCAAACACTCTGGATGTCTCGGAGATCTTCATGGCTAAGTGGACAGACAGTTGAAAAGCCTGATGCTGAATTGATTCAATCCTTGCAGGTTAGTTTAAGCTGAGTATATTTAATTGATAAGCAAGTGAACAGACATTCACTTTTGATTCTGGAAATGCAGCCACACACCTTCAGTGGCCCAGGCCAGAAGCTGGGGGGCACGAGATTATGCCCCCCTGCTTGGTTGGAGCAGACAGTTTAGACTAAGGCTAGCCCACTCACCCTGTGATGGGAGGGTTTTGCAGGAAAAGTGCAAAGCACTGTGGGATGCTGGGAGACTGTGAGTTAACTTGAATCTGGAAGGGATCTGGGACAGAAGTTCAATAAGCCAATTTAACCTAATTCAGTTAAGTTGGATACTACATCCATCCAGCTTTATCTTAAACTGGTTTTGACCATTTTGAAAGTAGTTTATGTGTACTGAACTTCCGTTGTGTTACAAATTTTAACCCATTTCCGATTATTTAAACTGGTTTGTGTGTAATTGCTGTCCCCAGCCTTTAAGAGAGTGCAAAGTAGGGAGGGGAGAATGGGTCTCTGAGAGGAAGGAGCAAGAAAGAGGAACCCCAGAGCAAGTCGGCCTTTTAGTTCACCTCCAGGGAGAGGCCCATGGAGCCTGGGTCTGCTGTTTAACTTGAGAAAAAGTACAAACTGAAAATAGTCCAGGCTAAGCCAGGAGTACTCATACTGAGAGAAATATCCCTGTTTTAGACCTGTCTTAAGTCAGACCCCTTCTTTCATCCACCCCTGCCAGCTTGATTGCATAGAAGTAGCATCAGTCAGTCAAGGCATGGAAGCAGATTATGCTACTTGCCTTGCATCCAGGCAAGCCTCACTTGTACTAGAGCGACCCACAAAAGCCTGCAGGTATCCAGGCAGAGCAGTAAAACACAGATGGCTCATAAACCCAAACTGCTTAATAGCCACTGAGCCTAGTCACACAGAGAGCTTGAATCATCACATGCCTCCTTGTGCATCCTTCTGGGGCTTGAGCTGAGCAGCAGGAATAGTCCTAGCTAGTAAACACCAGCTGATTTATGCAAATATATTCCAGTTCCTCTTTCCCACATGCTTATTAGGGTTGTGTGAAGCTTTAGTCACTGATTTGATTTGGAGGAGATTCAGCCTGATTCAGCAGGCCAATCTCTGAATCTGAATTGAATCGGGAGACCCATTAATCTCTCTCAATTGAATTGGAAGCCTCTGATTTAGATTTGGAGAGATTCGATGATTCGGACACAGACACAGCTTTATATGTTTTTTCCACGTACCTTAAGGTACCAGGTGGCTTGTCAATGCTGAGATGGTGTGGCAGATGGAGTGTCCCACAAGAGTGGGAGGGGCAGTCCCCAGCGCGCTCAGCGGTGGACCCAGAAGTGGACCAGAAGCACTTCCAGTCCACTTCTGGGTCCACTGCGGCTGCTCGCTGAGCCAGGAGGGCACGGGGTGGTCCCAGATGGGGGTGTACTCAGTAGCAGACCCAGAGATGAACCAGAAGTACTTCCGATCCACTTCCAGGTCTGCTGCCAAGCATGCAGGGGCCCCACCTCACACTCCTGTGGGATGCTCCATTTGCCTCACCATCTTAGCATTCACGAGCTGTGCCTGGTACCTCGAGGTATGTAGAAAAAACATATAAAGTTGTGTCCATGGCCAAATCACTGATTTTGCAAATCAGAATCGAATTGGGACGGCGATCTGAATCAGCGGATTGGATCGCTGTCCCTCAATTCAGGCCGAATCTGAATTGAATATGGTCCTCTTCGCACACCCCTATGCTTACATCATTATGGCCTCCTTATGCTAATCAAATTCTTTGTCCTGACCAAACCACGTTCCATTATGTCTATCAATAGCAAACTAAAATCACATTCTCATGCCTCCTAGAAAGTTAAGTGAATAAAACAACCTACATATATTAATCAAACATCAAATATGACCTCTAGCCTGCTGCTGTGCTCTGATGTTGAGAGGCTCTAGATGTTGACAGGCTCCAGGTACAATATTCATGACTGGCAGGAGGAAGTGCTACTTTATAATACAAAAAAGATGGTTATCTTAGTTGAGGCCTTTTCTGGTGACACAAAAAAAAGATAAACTTAGCCTTGAGTTCAAGTGTAGAAGGGTTCTACAATATTCTGATGGCTAAAGTAACCCTTTTAGCTAGAAGAAGATGAAATTTCCTTGGCTCTGATAAATTCTAAGCTTGGCTACACTTGTATAAATGTGAATGTTTTAGTAGAACTGCTCCAGTGTTACACAAACAAAACAGAAGTCAGAATGTGCCCTTCTCCTCCCTGCTTCTTTTTTTGAGACTCCTGCCTGTGGCATGCTGGAGAGTGACTGGAGTGGGAAGGGTCACATATGAAAGTTTTCTAGCCAGGCCTGTAGTCACCTTGTTCTGGGTGTACAAGTGAAAGTAGTAAATGGTACAAATCATAACATTTGTAGAGTAGAAATGCAGCCTTACCATCAGCTCTAACCTCCCTATGTTGATACCATTATGTTTTGGAGCTAGCTTTGTTCAGGGGCATAACTAGAAGGTGATCGAGGCAGCTAACCCTGTTGTCAATTTAGAGGGGGAATCAAAAACCAGCTGTCAGCAGTGTAATGGAAACTTGGAGTTGCTGGTGCCCCTGCGTGTGGCAGTTACCCTGGGCTCCTAGCCTCATCATTATGCCTCTGCATTAACCAGTTCCCAGGAGCCAGTTCAAATAGTGCAGATGAGCTTGTGCAGTATACCTCACTCAGTCTGTTCCTAATACCCAGTCAATACTGTTTTCAATCTCCTCAGACTCATATCCACCTACTATCTACACTATGAACCCCTAAGATTGCACCCACCTCTGGCTTTCCTAAGGCTGAAGGAAGAATATAATGTCAACAAGGATGGAGTCAGGGAAGTGCTGTCTCACCCCACCTTGCACAGCATAGGTCACAAGCTGGTGGCTCCTGTTCACTGGGGTCTTTGGTCCCTGGGTCATAGGGTTTCCTACCCTCCAGGATTGCCCCAGTCTCCAGGAAATAGATATAAATCTCCAGGAGACTGCTGAGAATCACCTGGGAGCTAAATGATATGATAGTCATTAAAATAAATATTAAATGTTGAATCTGACTTATACAGTAGTCCAGTGGATTTTTAAAATGTAATGATAATGTGCATTTGCCTTTCTGACATACAGTCCATGCACCGTAATCCATAACTGATATATGCAAGCACGTGGGCAAGTTTGCATTGCGTGTCATGGGCACACTGGAGTTCCAGAAACCTCTCAGAATACACTCAGAGTTGGCAAACCTACTGGGTCCCCTGTGGAGTCCAAGGTGTATCTGAAGCCCAGGGGCTATCTTTGGACCCCTGGAGAACCAGGTAAGGTAGAGAGCACTCATCCTCTGCCACTGCTGTCCCTGGCTGACTGGGGTGGGAGAAGTCCCAGGACCACTCCTGTCCGCTCATGCTGGGACCTGCCAGGTGTACTGGATGCCAAGATCAACAGCTGAACTGAGTGGGTCCCTTCTCTTTCCCCCTCCACCATGTCCTCTGCCATCCTAGGGGCTCAAGCTGCAAAGAACAGGTACACAAGGTCCTGGGCTAGGCCAGGGACTTGTGGTGGCAGGTGGTCCCCCTCCCCCTTCCAGCACCTGCTCCCAGTCAGCTGGTGACACCACAGGGGATTGAGCAGGAGTGGGACAGGGAGACCCTCCCACTACCACTGTCACCAGCCAAGCCTGGAGCTGCTGCTCACAGAAGCCTCTTGCTGGACTGGGGCAGGAGTGTCTGTGGGGTTTTCCCTACCTCAGCTTAGCTGGGGACAGTGGCAGATGGGGGCAGGTCCCTGCCTCCTGTGCCCAGAGGCAACCCTGGGCAAACCCTGCTAGGAAAGGGGATGGGGAATGGGGATAGAGGGATGCCTGCACTGGAAGGGAGGGATTACACAGGGGGAAGGAAATCTTACTTGTTTTGGGGACTCAAAATAGTCCTGGCTGCTGCTGTCATGCTGTGGTTTGTCCACGGGGGAGAGGGGGAGCTATCACCACCTCTGCCGCACCTGTGGCATTTTTCACACTCCCTTTTTGCATGCCTAGATCCACCCATGAATGTCAAGATAGTTTTGCTAAAACTTCAGTCATAATATGGCTAAAGATTTGGAGGTTTTCAGGTCAGTCTTGAAAAAAATACTGGAGTAGACAGTGTTTAAGGTTACACTTGGTCACTGGACAGAGATTGAGAGTGATCAGCATAGCTCCATTTCCTTCCATGGAGCTGAACCAATGTGCATCAGTTGATGAACTGATTGTAGAGGTCTTACCTATATCTAAATTACATCTTCACTGGAATTAATAAAGTATTAGATCTAGATATTGTGAAACACTATTACATCATAGAAATGTGTGAACTAAGGAAAATCCTCTTTCTAAACTGCAGAAGATAAAAGACCTGGTAGTTTCAATAAATATTTTCAATGAACAGATCAGTAGCAGTAACATACAAATTATCACTTACTTGTCTTGAATCTGAGCCCTATGCTTGGCAACAAACCTGGAAAGTAGTGATCCTAGAGGAACTAGGCCTTATAGTAAGGAAACCATTTAAGGGGAGATTCCAACATGTTGCTGTAGCTGAAAGGCCTAATGTGATACCCAGATGCACAAGCGGGAGTAGTGAGGAAGGCTGGGCAGTGATTTTTACTGTTACATTTGGCACCATTAAGACCAATATTGGCATATTTCATTTAGTTCTGGTTTCCTTGACTTTAAAAAAGATGTTGGGGAGAATACAGAAAAGAGCCACTAAAATGATTCAGAGGCTGGAGAAAATGCCTTGCAGCAAGAGACTTAAAGAATTCCATCTCTTTAACTTATTATTAAAAAGATTGAGTGGTGACTTGACTACACTGTGAGTACACAGGGAGAAATACCAGGAACAAAAGGGAACTATAATCTAGCAGAGAAAGACATAATAAGAAGCGGTGCCTGGAAGCTGAAGCCAAACATTCAATGCAAGTCGCAGGTTTTTAATGGTGAGGATGATTAGCCGCTGGAACAAACTATCAAGGGAAGCAGTGGATTTTCCATCTTCTGGTCTTTTCAGGAAAAGATTAAATGCTTTTCTGGAAGGTGTGATTTAGGACTTGTATAGGTCCAAAGAGCCTCTGCCATTATAGCAATGTTGTTTGCAGACCCCCTAGCATAAACACAACATACACTGAGAGGAGTTTTTAATTAGTATAGGTCTGTTACCTCCCAAAATAACATAAGCTAAGCTGTTAGTGACTGTCCTCTGGCATATCTGCATGCACATGTGAAGGTTTGCTAACATACCTATGTTGCCTTGGAGTTGTCCACCTTCAACTCCTAATTTCCAGCTGATGTAGCTACACAGGCAAAGCTTTGTAGTGTTAAACCTGGTCTTAAACAAAGTCACTGAGCACATGAGAGGTTCGTGAGCACAACAAAAATGTCTGCATTCAAAAAATATGCCATGGATCTTCTGGCCTAATGTTCAATGAATCAACAGTGAACAAAATAGTGCAAGAAAAGTTTGGTTTGTATAGTGTAGTGCAAGGGACTTCTCAGAAAATGCCAACTCTTTGCTTTTGCTCATTTGCTGACTATGGAAAAATAATAGAGAAACTTTTCTGTTACAAAGACTCTCAGAAAGATTATAGTAGGCCAGAAAGTTTTGTACACTATGGATTCTCATTTGAAATCTCTAGAGTTATCTTATTAATCATGTAGGTATTTGCACACCTACCCATGCTAATATTGTATGGCATTCTTGAAAGGATCTTGTGGTACTTCTGAGTGCTATGTCACCCTGGCTGAGAATCACTGGCAGTGTTTTCCAAACTGTACCTCAAAGTCTATAGAGTTAATATTTATAGTTACTATATTAATTAATAATCCCACTGAGAACATGAAATAAAGGGGGAAAACATGTTTTAGGTGAAAGGAGATGGAATCAGTGAGATGGAGAAGTTATTTGTATTACAGTTGGCTCCATTGTCCCAGGTACTGCATGTACACCAATGAGAAGAAATGTTTCCTACCCCAGTGAAGTTTAGAATTTAAAGAGAAGGCAAAAGAGTGCAGAAAAGGTATATTCTTATCCCAATGGATAGTGGGATTTGTAGCTCCCTTGCAAGGCAAAAAGGGGATAGACTGCATGCTGCTGTGAGAACCAACTCCATTAAGACTCTTTTCTGCTCTACCAATTCCTGGGGCTATAAAGACTGTAAGAGGAAAGGAAAGGCAGTCTAGCAAAGGTATAACTGAGCACTTCTGTGGCCTGGCCAGCAGCAGCATGTTGGGCAGTGGCCTCAGCCAAGCTACTAGTGACCCCTGCAGTGGCTGGGAGAGTAGCAGCTATTTTTGCATCCCAGGCACCCTCCCCTCAGTTACACTACTGCAGCCCAGGGTAGGAAGCCAGGTGAGGAGATCTTCAGGCCTGTGTGGGTGACTGGACAACTACCACCATCCCAAACATGCAGGTGTTTTAAGGTGAGGTCAAGGCAGATCCACAGGTGTACAGTAGCATCATTGCACCCCCCTTTCAGACTGGATCACACCCAGAAGCCTCGAATGATTGCTCAGAGATGCATCCCTTTCCCTTCCCCTCCCCTCCCCTCCTCTCCCCCACCTACTGCTATCTCTGCTGAAGTTTCCCTAGGGAAACTTCAGAGCTGCTCCTGTCCACTCCAGCTGGGCTGCCCAGGAGTGGGCTCAGCTGGAAACAGTGACAGTAGCAGAGGTGATGGTTAGGGGGTTCCCCCTTCCCTGCCTGCTCCCAGTGGGATTGGGCAGGGCAGGTGATCCCTTCCCCACCCATCTCCACTGGTACTGCTGTTGCTGTTCCAGTTGAGCCCAACAGCCTCCTAACCTGGCTGGAGTGGGAAGAGGGGCTTTGAATCTGTGTCCACTCCCAGACAGCAGGGGGTGCTATAGCAGTGGGAGGGAGGAAGGGGACATGCCTCTGAGCATAAAGGGGGAAGGGAATTCTTACCTGCTTTGGGGACTTTAAAACTGTTCCCAGAGACTCCAGGTGCAGTCCACCCCCACCAGTGGATGAGGGTGGGGAGGGGAAGAGACTGGGAGCAGCGGTGCAGCCACCCCTGCAGCACAGGTGGCTGCTTCTGCACCCTCCTTTGCCAAAGCCTGGACCTGCTCCTGGTTGAGCAAGAACTCAACAAAATACTAGGATCTACATCCCCTGGCAAATTAAAACTTGGCCTCAATACATGAGTTGAGGACTACATGTGGCATATAGGTACTGACCATGGGGATAAATAGAGATCCAATGGAGCAGAATGGGCCCGAGTCTCCCTTCCTCTGTTCCCCTCAGCAGATAGTCAGCGTACTAATGCAGCTACATCTGCATTAGTAATATAGATGGACTTTTGGAGCCAAGACTCTTTGTGATTAGAGTTTGGAGTATTGATAGTCATATCCCCTAGTACATAGAAAAAGATAGGTGCCTGACAGAGAGCTCCAAAACAGCTAGCAGGCTCCTCAAGGAGTCACGTAAAGTCAGCATGGTCACCAAGGTCCTGCCTAAAACCTCATAAGAAAAAATGCTGAGTTCAAGTGACTTAATCCCATTCCTCTGTGGGGCATATGTACTTTATTCCTCCTTCCACTCTGCAGAAGCAGTTTGTAGTTTACACCATTGCGTAAAGTGTATAACCAGTTCTGAAAGCAGGGACTGGAATTTAGGCCTTCCCCCTCTTAAGTGAATGCTTCAATCACCACACTAGCATCATACTCACTTTTAAGTTCTCTCTCTCTCTCTCTCTCTCTCTCTCTTTCTCTGTGTTAATGCACTTTTCAGAACAGTATCACATCTTCAGAAGGCCAAGGGGAGAATGCCCTCATTCATACTACCCTGTTAACCACCATCTGGTGCATGTTCTGGGGAGGTAGGAGGTGTGGATTTGAATCCCCTCCAACTGAAATGGGACTTGGACCTATCTGAAAATGATACTAGCATATTAGGTAAAAAGTGGGATGCCGCTGGGATCCAAAGAGTAGGTAGCAATCTGCTGGTCTTCAATAGGTGCTGGGCTCCAAACTGCCTCTACCATGTCAAAACTGGAGAGATTCTGGGCATGTGCAGAGGCACAATCTAAGCATTTGGGGGAGCTCAAGGTCAGAAAGAGAAGAACCTGTGATATTAGCCACTGCATAAATGTTTTTAGAAGTTCAATTTTAGACTTGGGGACATTATCCCCACATCAAGTGCCTCAATTCTTTTTGGGTCCACACCAGGGGTGGGTAATTATTTCAGGAGGAGGTCCACTTACCAAGTTTTGGCCAGCTGTTGAGGGCCACAAGGTAGCCCTGCCCCTTGATAGGTGCCCTGCCCCCCTGGTTACCATCTTTGACTGGAAGTCTTGCCCCCTAACCTTTGCCACCAGAAGTTCCTCCCCTTGCCACTGGAAATACTCCTTTTCAGCAAAGGGTTTTGCCATTTTGGAAGCAGAAAAATACCAAATTATATTCTAAAAAGTGAACATCTAAAACATTAATTAATTTGATTTCAAAAAATATTTTTGTCTTTCTTTACATGTGTTTGTCTAGTGCACATAGAGGTTGTATATTGTGGGGGGTGGATATAGGTTTGTGGGGGTTATGGGGGTCTGGGTGTGGGGTGAGGGAGCATGTGGGTGTGTATGTGAATATGTGGGGTGTGGGTGGGTATGGGGTTTGTGGGGCGCTGTGTGTGGTGGACGGTGGATGTGGGGGTCTGCATGTATAGCAGTGTAAGGGGGGGTGTGGGTGTGGGACTTGCCCTATGAACACACACACACACACTCTACTCCTGCCTACACACACACACTGTCCCTGCCTGAGCACACTCACACATACACCCCCATACTGGCATGGCCCCGTGTTCCCAGGTTCAGTGATGCAGCTGGGAGCCACGTGTTGCTGGAGCAGTGCTGGGGCAGGAAGCAGGGAAATGGCTGCGGGGAGGGAGGGAGGGGGAAGGGCTGTGCTCCTGCCTCCTCTTGCTAGCTCCCCTTGGGCCCTCCTGCCCCTGGCTTCTGTCGTCTTTGACAGGCAGCCAGGAGCAGATAACTATTTTCTAAATTTTTTAGGGGTTCCAGGGGCCTGATAGAATAGCCTGATGGTCCAGATATGGCCCACGGGCTGTATTTTGTTCACCCCAGTCTACACTTAAGTTTCTTACAGAAGAAAGACAGCTGCAGAGTTTCAAAGGATGCTATACTAAATAAATAAAACCCTCAACAAAAAAACCATCCATGTACTCATTTAAACTTTGCTTTCTCCCTGTATGAGATAACAGAAAAATGTGTCACCTACTTCAGAAGTATAGCAAACTTAATTTAAGGTTTCCAAACTTTTCTCTAAAACTCGTTTTATAGAAGATAAGAAACCACCAGTCACAAAAGGTTTTGTTTGTAGAAACAAGGAAAAAATTGAAGAGTGCAGGAAAATAACAGGAGTTGTTTAGGTGACCTCTGGTAATGAGGGAGAATGAAAACTCTGTGAGAGACCATAAATTGGAAAAGTGAAAATGGCCCAACAGCAATACAAAACAATGCTATCCAAAAGATTGTATGAAGGAGGGGCATGAACTCAATTTCTCCATAAAAAAATCAGGATGGGGATGGATTCTGTTGCTGTCCCCAGACCTGGGCTCTGAGTTCAAAAATGGTTTTCAATGCAAGCTGAAGCTTTTACGGATGCTATCATTTCTGTGCATTTATCTACACTTCATTATATGTATCTTTAAACATATTAGTCTTACTATGAGTTCTTGGAATAGCAGAATAGTTCAACCTGAGCTGGTCTCCTGTATTACACAAAGGCCTCTATTTAAATTGTAATAGGGCAATAACTGTTGCTTACAAGGCTGAAGTAGTTAAGACAGAGATTGCATCTACATGAGATGCTGTCTGCACAGTCACTTAGTGCTTGTATAAACAATTACTAAATGACTGCGCGGTTACTGGAGTTACCGCACAGTAGCATTGCTGAACGGCTTTTTCATAGAATCATAGAAGTCGGGTCGGAAGGGGCCTTGTAGATCTTCAAGTCTGACCCCCCCGCCTGGGTGGGAGAAAAACTGGACTCAAATGAGTCCAGCCAGGTAGACATCAAGCCTCTTCTTATAGATCCCCAGGGTAGGAGCCAGCACCACTTCCCTAGGACATTGGTTCCAGCTCCTAGTTGCCCTAACTGTGAAGTAGTTCTTGTGGATGCCTAATCTAAACCTACTCTCCAATAATTTGTGTCCATTATTCCTTGTTATGCCAGGGGGCGCTAGGGGAAATAGTATCTCCCCCAAACCCTTCTGGTCCCCCCTAGTGAGTTTATAGACAGTCACCAGGTCCCCCCTCAGCCTTCTCTTGTGAAGGCTGAACAGGTTTAGGTCCCGCAGTCTTTCATTGTAGGGTCTGCCCTGTTGTCCCCGGATCATGCAGGTGGCCATCTTCTGGAGCCTCTCAATGTTGTCCACATCCCTCCTGAAGTGGGGCGCACAGAACTGGACGCAGTACTCCAGCTGTGGCCTGACCAGCTTCGCATAGAGGGGGAGGATCACCTCCTTGTCTCTACTTGAGATGCACCTGTGGATGCACGACAAGGTCCAGTTAGACCTGCCAACCGTGACCTTGCATTGTTGGCCCATGTTCATCTTGGAGTCAGTAATGACTCCAAGATCCCTTTCTGCTTCCATGCTCTCAAGAAGGGAGATTCCCGTTCTATAAGTGTGCTGCTGGTTTCTGCTGCCTAAGTGCAGCACCCTGCACTTGTCAGTATTGAAATGCATCCTGTTTATGTTAGCACACTCCTGTAACCTATCCAGATCTTGCTGCAATCTTTCCCTCCCTACTAGCGTGCTCACCACCCCAAATTTTGGTTTGGTTTGACTGTGCAGTAGCCCATGACTCCTGCACAGTAGCATCACATCATGCTTTCTGCTACATGACACTACTGTGCAGTAGTGCTGAGCTCCTGCATGGTCAGTGTCTCATTCAGACGTGGCCAGAGGGCACATCTACTCCAGATGTTTACTGCAGAACTGCCTAATTAGGTCTACAGTAAAACATCACCATCTACATGTGTGGTGTTATTATGACAGAGTATATTAATTCACTACACTGTGGGATAGAACTGAAAATAGGATGATACTGTAAATACAGGTACCATGCTGCACTGGAGTTCTTTATTCCATAGCAATACACATATAGATGTTGACAGGGCTGGCTGGTGCACAAGGGTACTTCAGTGTGGGGGCTGCCTACCAGTTAGCTCCACACTAGAGCACCCATGTGCCCCAGCCAGCCTCTCCATAGCATGTTGAGCCAGGTTGGAGCAGTTCTGGGCTGGCAGGCTGACCCCCCTCCTTCCCCCCCCAGTTGTTCTCTGTCATCTGTGGCTGCTCCAACTTGGCTCAATGCATTGCAGTCCCAGGTGCAAATGTAAATGCAGCACCCAGGAGCAATATACTCCGGTGTATAGCCTCTCATTAGCAACACATGTATACATACCCAGCCTGTGGGGACATCATGAATTGTGAAAGGTCAGTGTGAGCAAAGCTGGAAGAAAAGGATGCCATGCTAAACACTTCATTGATTTGATATCAGGCACTAAACTTCCGTGAATCTGTGCACTCTTGTACCTAGCATATTGTTTTGCATGCAGCTGCCTAGTAGTTCACTTAATTGCATCATCACAGCTCTGTTTTTTAGTGGGCCTGTTGGAAAAATATACAAAGGGAAGCAGCTATTGGTTCAGATTCTCTGCTTCAAACCAGCCCTCTATGCTGCAGATGCAAACAGGATAGAAAGGAATATCACTGCTCAAGTACAGGCTTCCTCTGGTAAGGAGGTTTCCCAGCTCAGTTAGCCAGCTTGCATTCTGCCACCTGTGGCAACCCAGGCACAGAAGGCAGCACAGTCCGGTGATATGGCTATTCTCAGCTAACAAAATGGACACTGGGGATACAAAGGGCCAGTGAGATTCAGAGCTGCCATCTGGATGCAGCACAGAACCTGATCCCGAATGAAAGAACGACAGCGACCACGGCCATTCCCTTTGCCACCTCCTTTTCAGTTAACCAAGAAGGTGTGAATCAAATACATTGAAATGTGACAAGGGGAAGCTCTGACAATGGAGAGGCTGAAAAGAAATTATACTTCTTTGTACTGCAAATAACTGCTCTGGTTTTGATTTTTGTTTTTTTGGGGTTTTTTTCTCTTTCGGTTCTCTAGGAATTTCAAAAACTAAAACAGTTGCAGAAGGACTTGGGCGCTATTCATAAAAACCAATGAGGGGGTTCATGCCATAAACTCCCATGGTGAGGACATTTAGCCAGGTTTAAATACTCTTTACAGCTGATATGAAATAACTAGACCCAAAACCCCTTGTCTCTCAAGGGAATGCCTTAAGCATTGAGCTGCAAGATATTTTGGGATAGAATTGTCCATCTCTCTGGAAGTTGTTCCATTCCATAAATCATTACATAGTCATTGGTTCGGGGCAGTGACTGTACTCATTGAAGCATTCAAGGGAGTGGGTAAACATCAAATTCCAGTCCCAGTAACCTGAAAATCTGTTAATCTGATAAAACCATAGCTCAGTTTTACTTGTCTTTCTCTTACTGCCATGCTTAATGATATACTAATACTAAGCAGACTATAGGGTATGGCAATTTTGTGCACCACTCTATATATTAATGATGAAATCTGCATTTTTCAAGTGAAGAATGGAACTCAGAACCTGCTTGGGTCCTGTTAAAAATAATTAAGGATTTATTTTTGTAAATTGTATTTTCAACTTCCACAAAGGATGCTATTGACTTTAAAATTATTTCTCTGAAGTCACTTAAGAACCCAAACTTTCTCAGTTATAGAAAGCACCTGAGAAAGTAAACATTGCTCATTTAACAATGCAACTTCTATCAATTTTATATTGAGGAGGGGTGTTTAATTTATTTTAAGGGGGTTCCAGTCCATTTTCAAAGACCAAATCACTACATGGTAGCATATTAATATGAGGATCCAGTATTCTAATCTCATCTAGTGCTGTCCCAATAAATTTGACTCAGGTGTGATTAGACAGTCATCAAAGCTGTGCAAAAGGTGAAATGTCTTTAACAAACCGCTGTGCATTTGCATGTGGTGAGTAGGAAGCGTGCTAGTCTGTGGAATTCCAGCGTATTCACTGAGAAGCTTCCAAACAATGTGAAATGTAAATGCCTCTCTTCCCGCTGTTTAATACCACAGAAGGCAGCTACCCATAAACATGAATCTCTGCTCTTCCTTCTCCACTCCCATTCTTCAAAAACATTTTGACAGCTTTTCAGACAGTGTACTGTGCACTGAATGCATTTCTTTTTCCTTTGTGCCCAGCAACTGCAGCTTATTTAGAGCCTCTCCCAAACTCTCAGTCTGCTTGGTATGTTTTTTTTTTTAGTGGTTTGGTTACTATAAGCTTGTTTCAGGTGCAACTACTGGTAGATGTTTTGATATTTAGATAATATTTGTTGCTGAACATTTCTAACTGCAAGTGAATTAGCAGGGTGAGAATTTGGGCTACCAAGTAGTATTTTGTTTGACTTACAACCTGCTTATCCTCATTCTACCATGTAGCAACTGTTGTCATCTGAGTAGTTTGATCATCTGAGCAGTTTGATTATTCTTGGTTAGTAAATAATGAAGAAAAGGCTACATCAGCCTTGCTGATGAGATTTGAAGTAACAAAGTATATTAGAGTATATAGTAGGTGGAATGTATGCCTGTCTGTAATAGTCATCATGGTCTCTGGCAATTCCTCAGTTTGAGGATGATCTCTACCTTTGTCTTGTTGATGGGTCTTGAGATGACTTAGAGTCAAATCTTTGAGCCACAGATACATCTGCAGAAGCTACAGGCTTTTCCACAGGGAAGGGTAGGTCGTAGGCTAGGATTCCTCTCCTCCTTCCTTCACCCGCTTCTTTGCTTCAAGGGCAAGGTGTTTTACCTCAAAGCAGGCTGCCACTTGGTTGAGGTTGTGGTGCCATAGTTTCATAGTAGCTAGGGTCAGGAGGGACCTGAACAGATCATCTAGCCTGACCCCCTGCC
>NW_017728909.1:29058776-29061167 GCF_001723895.1 Crocodylus porosus | reverse complement strand
TGGTTGCGGTCTGGCATTGGTGGCTCATGTTCATCCTGGAGTCAGTAATGACTCCAAGATCCCGTTCTGCCTCTGTGCTTTCAAGAGGGGAACCTCCCAGTCTGTATGTATGCTGTGGATTCCTTCTCCCAAGGTGCAGCAACCTACATTTATCTAAGTTGAACCCCATCCTATTCTCATCTGCCCACTTCTGTAGTCTGTCTAAATCTATTTGCAACCTCTCTCTCCCTTCAAGAATTTCCACCTTGCCCCATGTCTTAGTGTCATCAGCAAACTTGGACAGCGTGCTTTCCACCCCCATGTCCAAATCGCTGATGAAGATGTTAAAGCGTGCGGGCCTGAGGACCGAGCCCTGGGAGACCCCATTGCTCACATCTCGCTAGGTTGAGTACAACCCACCCACTACTACTCTCTGGGTGCACCCCATCAGCCAATTTTTTTATCCATCCAACTGTGCAGGCATGAATGCCACAGTTGCTTAATTTATTGATGAGGATGGGGTGAGAGACAGTGTCAAAGGCCTTCTTAAAGTCTAGAAAGACTACGTCCATGGTGACACCATCATCCAAGGATTTAGTTACTTGGTCATAAAAGGCAGTCATGTTGGTCAGGCAGGACCTGCCTTTGATGAACCCATTGGAGTCTGTTAGGAGCCAGCTCCTCCCAGCTTTTGATGTTGCTGTCTATTTTCTTGAGGCATAATTTCCATGTGTCCTTTTAGCATTTCCTCTGGCCACCACAAGATACCAGGCTGCAACTAAACTGAGAGTAGAGTACTTGTTTTGGGAATCAAGTGCCAGGCATTCACACACAATGTCTAGTCCAGCAAAGTTGGTGCTTGAAGATCACTGACTCAATGCTGGTAATGTTGCCTTCAGCAAAGATGCTGACATTCATGGAGCAAGCTCCCTATTTGAGGCAGAGGATCTTCTGGAGGTGTCATTGGTGTTACCACTCCAGGCTCTTAAGATGATAATGGTAGGTCACCCACATTTCACATCCATAGAGGAGAGTGGGGATGATGACCTGTATCTTTCTGAAGAGTGAAGTCCATAAAAACAAGCCAAAGTAATTTCCCAAAGGAAGTGCATACACATTGGATCCTGTGCTGGATTTCCTCACCAATGTTTGCTCTTAGAGAGAGGTGGCTCCCAAGATAAAGGACGTGCTTGGCTACTACCAGGGTCTTTCCCTCAATGGTAATTTGAGGGGGGGGGGGGGCCTGGAGCAGGCTGATTGACTACTTTAGTTTTTTCAATATTGAGTTTGAAGCCAGAAGTTCAGAGATTTCTGTGAAAAGCTCCAGCTTGTTCTGGATGTTTCTTCAGCGTGTGCAAGAATGGCACAGTTGTCAGTGTGTTGAAGGTCATGGATGGTTGATTTTTATTTTTTTGCTCAAGGACCAAAGCATTCAAAATATCCCAGATTGAAGAGCACTTCATCCACCTGCTATTCAGTGTCAGTTTTGGAAGGAAGGCGGTCCTTAGTCAGAATCAGAATGATGGTCTAAAAATGGTGAACAGAATTTGAGTAGTGACATATTCTTATCGGGCGCAACTGTTTTTTGATTTCCTGGATTCTCCTTGAACTTTGGCTTTGAGGAACTATTATGTCTCCTTCTCTTGTTGAGATGCATCGTTGAGTCCTCACATGGCTTATGTGATAGGGACATCCTTCCAATCACAGGAACAATACCATAGTCAAGGAGGTGCCAGTGCTTAGAGCATGGCTGTATTTTTTCAGACAGAGTAACATGGTCTTTGTAATTGCTGTGCTCTGTGCATTTGCCAATCCCTGTGTTCAAAACGTAGTAAATTTAGAAGTTTGTTTTTAGCTTACTCATCTGTGTAACTTGGCGAATGATACTTCTTTAACATAACTTGAGATTTTCAGTTAAGAAGTACTATATAAGAGGTAGATGGCAGTATTAGGAAGTAGAGCTATGCAAAGCTTCATTTGTTGATTCGATTCAGTCTAATTTGGTGTCCAAATCTCCAAATCCAAATCAAATCAGGAGACTATTAATCTCTCCAGATTGAATCAGAACCCTCCGAATGGATTTGGAGAGATTCGGAAAGATTCAACGATTCAGACAGACACTTTTAAATGTTTTTTCTACATACCTCAACATATCAGGTGGCTCATGTACACTGCGATGGTGGGACAGATGGAGCATCCCACAGGAGTGCAGGGGGCTCCCCAGCACGCTCAGCAGCAGAGCCAGAAGTGGACCAGAAGCACTTTCAGTCCACTTCCAGGTCTGCTGTAGAGCATACACGGGGGGCCCTATGCACACCCCCAGCTTGGTGACTGGTGCCTCCTGGGTCTGGGGGGGAACCCAGTGTCCCCCCCATGGCTGATTGCTCAGCCAGAGAAATGTGGGGGGGGGGG
>NW_017728909.1:29030868-29058517 GCF_001723895.1 Crocodylus porosus | reverse complement strand
TTCAAGCACCTACATTGAACACCTTCAAGAGTAAATTGGATGCTTATCTTGCTGGGATCCTATGACCCCAGCTGAGTTCCTGCCCGTTGGGCAGGGGGCTGGACTCGATGATCTCCCGAGGTCCCTTCCAGCCCTAGTGTCTATGAAATCTATGAAATCAAATATGGCCCATTTTGCACACCCCTATTAAGAAGCTGAGGTCTCATTTGCAAAGGTCCTTCTTAATGCCAGAAGTATGTCTTAATGCATTTGTTCATGATTTGTTCGTGCAAGTAAATTTGGTGATAAGAGTCCCAAAATGACTAGTTAAGTGTGTGAGAGGCCAGGGGTTTTTGTGATATTTTTATTGGACCAACTTTTCCAACCCAGAACCTGTTCCACCCTATTTTTCAGCTTGCATGGAGGCACAGAAATAAGATGAGCTTGAGTGAATGGGCATTTAGAAATTCTGTCCTGAATACTTTAAGAATGCTTATGTGGATATGAGTAAATAATGATTTGTAAAATGTTACGTGTGCAATTTGATTTAGCAAAAACACTCCCTCTTTCCCCCAAAATTTAGGGTAAAGAGAGGTTTTGGGTAATTGGCCACCTATATTGTAAACAGAACTGAGGAAATATGGGAGTAGCTTTTGGAAGCATAGAAAAATAGGGTTGGAAGGCACCTCAGGTATTACCTTGAAACCTTTAATTAGTTGGGATTTCATAACGCAAATTTCAAACTGTGATCACTCCAGTTTGAGAAGCCACATCAAACAGGTCTCCACATTTTCTAGGACTTGACTGGTACTGATTTTTGTGCAATTTCCTCTCTTCACTCTGATGAAGAAGAGTTAATTATTTAAAAAAAACAAAGAACAAAAATATTAAGAGTGCAGGAAAAAAATGACCTAGCATTCACTGAATAAGATAAGGGCACCTGGTGTGCTTGTTCCTTTAGTAAATGCTACTGCAGGTTTTCTGTGCTCTTAGAGCTGTTAACTTGAATTTATAGTCTATAAATCCTTAGTTAGATATTGCTACAGATAATCAGAGGGGGTAAAAAAGTAAAATAATTTACAAGGAACCTGCTTTTCAATTTTTAACCCTTTAGCCCTTTATCCTCCTTATTTCAGAAATGTCACATGCAAAAATGCTGCCGCTAATGAATATGTGCAAATCCTGTTAACTTGCCAGTGTTCTTAATTATTTGTGGGTTAGTTCTCTGAAGCCATTTTTTCCCCTGTATGCTCTCTGCCTGCTACTTTGACTATGTAGCTTTAATCAGACTTCTGGTGAAATGAATAAATACAACTTTTAAAAAGCAAAAATATAGCATATTTTAACTTACTGAGTTAGTGGTATCCCATGATGCCATGTACAATTAAACTAAACTAAATTAATTGTTCAGTTAATCTCTTGCTGTTTTAATATACCCTTTAGTTTCAAACACCCAGAAGCACTTCTTAGCCTTCTGGAAAGACCAGCTAAATAAAGAATTTTGAGATGACTTTATTGACTTAATGTAATAGCATTGTCAGAGTTTCTTTTAGCTCACTGGACCATGCTGTATGGCAGAACAGATCTGAGTCATGCTTCCTATTTCTTTCCTTAATTAATTACTTGGGTTGGAGGTATCACTTCTGCTGCTTTTTACTCAATACCCCAGTGGAGAGGGTGCTACCGCCTGTTATGGAGACCCAGGCTGAAAACTGACCCTTCCTATGGGAACTTGAACCCACATTTCCCGTTCTACAAAAGTGCCCTAAGTAGCCCATATTGGTATAGGAACCTCTCAGTCTTTCTGTTCTGTTTTAGATCAGAGAGAAAGCAAATGACTCTCTGGCTGATGATGGAGGCACTCACCAAGGAGGTGTGGGACATGCAGAATCTAGCCCTAGTTTCAATAAATATTTCAGTATTTGTACAAAATAGATAGGAGAGGTGAAAGATGTGTTTAAGGACTGCTAATCCTAGAGGTCTGACTTTCAGTGCTCTAGCCAGTGGGCTCTTGGGGATATGTGGCAGGGCACTGTTTGTGCCTGCCACTTTAAGGGCCTGAAGCCAGCAGCTGGCAGGTACCTGATGAGGGCAGCCATTTTAGATTCAGGGCGGTCTATATAAACAGGACATTTCACTGCTGGAAGGCCAGGCAACAACATCACCTGGCTGCAGCGTTGCTGGTATCATCTTGGAGGTAAGGGAGGAGCTGTAGAGGATGGCTAGGAGGCTCCTGGTCCTGAGCATGACCTAAAACTGCATCCTGCTGGGCGTGGGTGGCCTGGTGGGGCTCCCAGTGGTGTGGATGCCCCCAGGAAATGCCAGGCCAGTTACCATGCCAGTGAAAGGCAGGTCGGGGTGCCTTAACCCCAGCTCCCACAACCGGGTGGGTTACCCCCTTGTAGGGTCTGGAAGGTGGACCCCAGCGAGAGAGTGGGGCCATAGACTCAAACCTGTCTTAACATCCCCCAACCAGTCCATGCTTGGGCCAGGACCAGAAGAGTCGAAGGGCCAGGGGCCCACTGTGAGGGACGCCCAGAGCTGAGGGCCTGGGGTTCTGACTGGCCTGGAAGTGGGGCCAGGGCCAGAGTAGCCAAAGGTCCCGTGGGGGCCACACCCATAAGGGGGAAGCAGCTCAGGGAGCTATGCAGCCTAAAATGAAAGCAGAACAAGATCGCCTGAGTGGAGGGATCCAGACGGGGTTTGATATAGCAGGATTCTGGGGCCCAGTGTGGGGCCGGTCATCTTGGTAACATCTGGATGCCATCTGTGAGGCTTGGGCTGCAATGTAGGGGAGGAACGGAGCCGTAGATAATGCCCCTTGGCATTGGGGCAAGAAATGGGCAGGCTCCCGCTTAATTAACATCAACTAATTGATTAACAATATGGCATGGTAGGCGGTTAGCCCAGAAACAGGTGGGCGGGCCTCAGGAATATCGGCCCCAAGAAGGCCCCGTTACAGGACAACACAACCAGTAGCACTTTCTCTGCCCTCTTGAATTTGTGAATAGAGACTGACTCCCACTTTTCATTGCCTCTTGCTCTGATTTCCACAAAAAATGTACAAAAAAACCAGCATTTTTTATTTGGGCAAGGAAAAACAATTTTTCAGTTCTTATCAAATTTTTTTTGGATCTGTTTTTTTTTCAGTCCAACAGGGAAACTAAAATCTATAATTTGCATAACCTCACTGCTTGTCCCTAGGTGAAGTCTATATTCTAGAGGACATGAAAAAGGAAGAACACCTTGAGCATACCAGCCTCTCAACCCAGAGTGGAAGAGGAAGAAATTGTTCTTCACAAGGAAGTGATAGAAAGATGTTTCTTAGGAGAAAGGGTGGAATGAAGATCTGACCTTCCTGCATCACTCATTAAGGGGATAGTTTGTTCAGTTTCAGTCGCTAGAGAACCACATCCATCTGAAGAAAAGGTTCTTTGGGTGAATCTGATATCTTTTATTAGACCAACTTAAACAGTTGGAAAAAAAACTTTTCTAAAAAGCTTTTGGGTTTAAAAACCCTTTGTCAGGCTGAGGAAGTCTCTGCAGTTGGTGAGTGCTCTTCCTGGATGAAATGGAAAGTAAAGAAGCCAGAGGCTGGGCTGGGCTGGGCTGCATACAAGATGGGCAGTCAGTGAAGATGTAGATTGAGGAATCAATGAGTGAGAGACGGGCTGGTTTGGGGGAAGAAAAGGGGGATGAATAGTGGGGAAGTACCTGGGGAGTTGATGTCAGGCAGGTTATAACATTTCATAAAGCCAATGTCTATATTTAGTCCATGATTTTTTGTATCTAGGAGGTTGATGAAGTGCAGTTTATAGGCTTGTCTCTGAGAAGTGTTCTGTAAGTTCCCTTTGAGGATTAAAGTTTTTTTCCAACTATTTAAGTGGTCTAATAAAAGATATCAGATTCACCCAAAGAACCTTGTCTGCCAATGTCCTTAGACCAACACAGCTACAACCTACATCCCTGTAACATCCATTTGAATGTGCTCTCACTTTTCTGCCATGGATTCAATGATATGATCCCAGGATAACTGTTAAGATGCACTTAGTGACATCACAAGAGAAACTACTAGCACTTCTTATCCCGTGAACCTTTTTAGGCTTTATCCCAGGACACTGCACACGAACGTCTGAATGATTGCACTTTGTCCTGGGATAAAATGGTTTATCCCGGGACACATGTAATGTGTTTGAAGCCACTGAGACACCATCTGGAAGAAAATCCAGGGGCAGGCAACCTGAGAACTAGGGAGAAGTCTTGCCAGTAGATAGCAAACATGAGTTGTAATAGGGAAAATCCATCCATGTGTTATGCATGTTCTATTTTAAATGGAAAGGCTGCTGTGCCCAACCTCTTTGATTTGAAAGGATGAAAACTCCACTTCCTTGCAGATTAATTAGGCATATATATAAATTCTCTTGATTTTTCTCTTCTTCTATGCATTGCTTTTTATTGGCGATTCCCCCACAGACTTCCTTCTTGCATCTCCCTGCTGTTCCTTAATCTGTGCTCTGATAGAGAGACTCACTGGGCTGCTGGTGCACTGTGAGTCATACCTGAAGCATCATCATCAGGGGAAATAACTCAAGGTTCTTCATAAAAGGGCAGGGGGAAGAGATCCTGATTTAGGCTAGTTGGCATGGCAAGACAAAAGAATGCTAGTAAATAATTCATGCCTGGCAGAGGAAAGGGGCTAATTGACCTTGGAGGCATTTGGTTTCTTTTTTTTCATTGCTAACTTTTATGGTTCAGCAAAGGCTGGGAAGCTACCAGATGACTAATGGAGGAGCTGGAGCCAGAACATGTCCCCAAGCTGTTGGCTGTTTTTCCTTAAATTTACTGTACAAAGTCTGTCCCTGAGTACAGACACCTCCCAAAGCAAAATGAAGAACGAGATCTTTTATTCTACTGCCTGGCACTTTTTTCTGGCTAGTCACATCTACACAATGCCATTTTAAATTATATTAGTTGTATTTCAGGGGCAACATTTTCTTTTTTCAAGTTGTTTTTCATTCTGATCTGCAGTTGGCTGCTTTGTATAATCTGTGCTCGAACTGCTTGAATATTACTAAGGTTCTATAAAGTACAGAGTTGCCTTTACACTGCAGCTGTGTATCTAAATGGAAGCTAAATGTTCTCCTTAGAACGCTATCTGTATGCTATTTTGCAGTACTACTGTTGCTGTAATGGTGCTGGGTGCCATAGTTCCTTAGCACGTCATATGTAGGTGCTTTAGACTATTTAAGAATGTTCAGACTATCTAGAAGGGAAGTTTTAACTCTTTTGACAGCTAGCAGGTTCAGATTTCAGAACTGCCTACACTTTAGTCACTGCAGGCCAGACTCTTGGCTGGTGTAAATCAGTTATCAGAGCTATGCACTATATACCACGTTAGGATCTGTAGTGCGGTGACCTGGTTCAGCACAAAATCTGAACCCTTTGGCCCTATAGAGTGTTCAAACTTGGAGGTGGGTCTGCATGTTGTAGTACCAATTCTTCTTTAGTCCCATTCATAAAAAGATGCCTTCTTCCCCTTCTGCCAGAGTATACTCCAGTGAACCAGCTGGAAAAAATGCTAATAAACTGGTGCCTGTCACTTCTTCTAATTGTTGCGCCTGCAGCCCAGTTCTCAGGGGTGTAAAAAATGCCAAACTATCAGATCAATGATCCGTCTAGTTCAATGTCCTGTCCATGACACGTGTAATGTGTTTGAAGCCACTGAGACACCAAGCTATAAGAAGTCTTGAAACAGATAATTATTGAATAACTTACCCCGAAGAATTTAATTCTTTAAAAATTGCTTTGTTTTCCAAACCTAGATCTCTAGCATGAAGGAAAAGAACATTCTAGAAGTGGGGTTATGCTGCAAAATCCAGATGGGGATTTTAAATCCCCCTAACCTGAGGGGTTTACACGCAGGATTGTGATCTGGATTTGTCACTAGCAATTCCTTTTAGCAAACAGCTCAAATATCAAAACACAGGGAGAAAGTCATGTGAAGCTAAGCAGTGGTTCTGTAGCAGATTCAGTTGTCATGCTGGAGAGAGACTATATTTTAGTGTTAAAAAAAAAAAAAAGTTCAGTAAGCCTGTACTGTAATTTCAACACTGTAGTATTTAAATTGAGAGGAAAAATCTAAAATGTCAGGCTTAATGCAGATTTGTATAGCTTGCTAAGAAACCAGTGCATGCAGTGCTAGATGAACTTTGTTCATTTTGTTTTGTTTTTTTAATCCATCATTCTATTTTTCCCCTCTAACTGTTCATTATTCAAGATTTCTTGTGACTGTTTCCATTGCCTGCCATAGTTAAGGGTCACGGGGCTTGCTCTTCGAGTCTGCACTGTTTGATTCAATCATATTGTGATAAAAAATTATACTCTTATGCATTATAAGACACAATAATACATACTGCAACACTGATTCAAACATATTCTGCATAATTCTGGTAAAGAAGAGTGAATGCTAATTAATAAAATGGCAGTGCCAGCTCCAACTTATCAGGGAAAGGATGATGGCACTGAATGTAAATTGGGTACCTAAACATGGATAATAATGTCCTGTTGCAACTAAATTAATTAAAATCCAGGTTTTATAGTTCCCTCCAAGGATTAGAAAAAAAGATTGATCATTGTTCATACTCATAAGTTCCCAAGCAGCCTGTTCAATTACGCTTCAAGTAATATTTAAACATTTAATCAATATTTTAGCAGAATCTCTTTAGCATTCTCACCATGTGTGAAGCAGAATACAGTAAAGCCAGCATGCTAATGTAGATGTATATATGAAAATGAAAGTTCACATGCAAAGTTAGTTTTGGTGATTTTTTTTTTCTTCAAATTTAAATAGTATTTGTGGTGATACATTATGTGTCAACCTCAAATCATGCTAGATCCATAACACATTGTACTGCAGGTCATATTTTCCATGTGTCGCTGCTTAAATACCTGTACAAATACAGAACTGTATAATCCTAGTATCGACTTTAAACAGTTTAATTCTTTTAATTAACAGAAGATCCCTGGCAAACTGACTCTAGGTTTCCCCTTTAATCAGGTAGTGTGAATTCTGGAATGGAGACGTTGTAAAGCACAGCAGCTAAAATATATCAGCTGGAACCTATATTTTGGTGCATACATTATGGATAATTAATTTTTTTTCAGACAATTGATCCTGTTTTTCTTTGTTTTTATTCTTTCATGAAAGCATTACAATCACTTTTGGAAATTCAAAACAAGAAGGCCAAAACCTTCTCAGCCAAGCTGAAATTTAGCTCACTTGTTCATCTGGGGAAAAAAGACAAATAAAAATGACTGGAACATGCTAGATACCCCCTTCAGGAGCTATTAAATGTGCTTCATAGGGTCTTGTCTTTAAAAAAAAAAAAAAAAGATATTCTGATTTGGTTTCAAACCCTCTTCATCTGGCAATTTGTAGTTTTTACCAACCTACCACTCCCTTTTTTTATAAGTCTTCTGTCATAATCACACAGAACTATGCCTGACAGTTCCTCTAAAGAGAAACTCAATTAACTCGCTTCTAATGCTTAAGAAAAAAGAAAAAAAGCATGAGGCACTGTACTAAAAAATATCAAAAAATGAAAAGTCTATCGTGGCTTTGAACAATGACCTTGCCATTCAGTTTCAAGGTTGCTTTAATTTTTGGCAGATGGAATGGCCTAATTATATAAAAAGATGGAACAAGCCAGTTCTGTTCCCGTCTTTTTTTCCTCCACTAATATTTCACAGTCCCTACAAAGCCCACAGAGCACAGGTAGGTAGCCATTCTTCCACCTGGAAAGCACAACATTGCTGACATAAATGTAAATTTAAGTTACTAATGGCCAGTTATCTTGACTGGAATGAACAGATGCTCTTCATAAGACATTCTTTCTTGAATAGGAAAGGTGGAAGAAATATAAAAGAAAATTATTAAACATACTGTAGTTGATTCTTAATTTCCTTTTGCAGAAACCCTGTAGCCAAAACGCCAAAGCAGTAAATTCCTTTTTCTTCTCAAGTTCTGCTGCTATCAACTATGGTCATCATTACATGATAGAAGCAACACAAGGCAAGTAATGTATATACTGTATAACTACTCTAACCTCTTGTAAACATCCCGCCTCAGAGTTTTTTACCACTGACCATAACCAAGTTATCTGTGCACCTGTCAAAATGAGAGTGTATCTTTTGTCCTGTCCCATTGCTCTTTTTGAAGCAGTGCCTGGACTCTTGGTAAATCTTAGGAAGAAGCTCCCTGAGAACAAATTGCTTGCATTTTGATAACACTTTTAGGCCCCCAGTGAAAATCTGGGAGTCCGTTACTTCTTGCCACTTGTCATTGATCAATTCCTATCTCAATTAATTGAATACAACTCACTGATCAAACAAACCCTTCTTTTCAACGTGGTTTCCCTTGAATGACCAAGGCACTCAGACAGTCATTGGTCCATTCATATCTTAATCAATTCCACCATCAATTAGTCTTATCCACAGTGGGTTTCAATTTAATTTTAGTTGCTTAATTAACATCTTTGTTATCAATCAACGTTAGTCTCTAATTTGGGTCCTGTCTCTTTAAACTTACTGTAGTTTCGGGGCTATGCTCACCTTCTAGGCAGACCGGTTTTTCCTTCCCCCTCCCAGGCACAATTTTTTTTTTGTCAGAGCCAGAACAAGCCTCACATTCATCTAGATCCTAGTTTGGATGTCGATGGCAGCCCGGTCATCTATCTCTCACTCTCTCTTTTCTTTGTGTGGACCCTTCTCTTCATCTCCACACTTGGTTCGTGCCTCTGCACGAGTGTGTGAGCTACCTGTATTCCCTCACTCTCCCCTTTCCAGCGGAAAAGGTAAGCCCAGCTACTCCCTTTTGAAGAGGACCAGAACTCCTGTGGTCCGGTGGGAGCTGCCTCTAGCTGCCCCCAACCACTGTGCATGTGCTTTAAGTCTCCTGGTGCTGAATCAGCCTTTTCCTGCAGTGAGGGGCATAACGGAGCCATGCTGGACTTCTCTCTGGGAGTGGGAGTAACTGGGTCAAGGAACGCCACCCTATTACAAGTTGAAAATGTAACTCCATTTAATTTCAGTGGGAATTGACTGGATAAATCTCTCCTTTAAACATTCCACTTCTAATTATTTTTTAAGTTGTGACTTTGGCCATATTAAATCCTCTGCCCATCCCTAAAGTAGGGGGATGGTGAAGTTGCCCAGATAACAATAGGGAATCTCATTATTTTACTTACAACGAGCCATATAGTTGTTTTACAGATGCATATAAACCAAGGTCCCTGCCCAGAAGAGCTTCCTAGAAGTCATTTATTAATGACAAGGCATAGAAAAAGCTGAAGCAGATCAGATGAGGAGACACAGAGGGAATGTTACAAAAATAAAATCATCATTTAACTGTATAGGACAGTAACTAAAGAGAAGCTCCATGGGTTACACTATTTTTAATACAATTATTTTGATAGAAAGATTAGAGCTCAGAGACCTAAAATAAATGTGTGCCTGCATCTGTCTGTCTTCATATGGCTGGTATTCCTGAACTGTCTCCTTCCACTTTCTGAAGAGCTCCTCCTGGAGTCTCAATGTGCATTTAGCGCAACAAGAGGTACAGCTAAGATGGAGACTCAAAAGACTGAAAACTAGTGGTTTAGCTGACCAGCATTTGTGTTGTATTGCATGTGCAATGTGTGCTACAGGTCCCCAGATCCACAGTGAATAGAGTCTGTTACAAACCCAGCTGGATAGTCAAGTGACATAGCTCATGCCTTCTGGAAGCCTCTGGTCCAGTCTCTGGGGTGTTGTCTAGAGACAAGGATTTTTTTATGAGTAATATCTTTTATTGGACTGGTTGGGATAGACTTATGTAGGATCCCTGAGGAAAAACTCTTAAATGCAGTGCATCTTTTCTCCTAATGGCAAATAATGTGCAAAGGGTTGCATGAAAGAGGAGAAATTGCATCCCTTAAGCTGATGAATATTAAATAATAGTTTTTGTTGCAGTGGTCAAAGCCAGACTTGAATAGACAAATTTATATTACCATGTGGAGACAATGCGGGTCTTTGAGTAGCCAGGTATATAAAGATTTTGATCCTTGTGATGGAAAGAGCAAATGTCTATTTTAATTGTGTTGAAAAGACATTCTAGCCATATATAGCAAGGCATATTCTGACTCGGGTTCACTGATGTAAATCTGTATTCATTCCATGTGGTTCCTCTGGATTTGCAATAGCTCAACTAGGTAAAGAATCTTATTTGTTTTCTGTTGACTTAATGGTGAAAAACACAGTACAATTACCGCAGAGAACAGAAGGTAACCATATGTAGAGGGAAACAGACAAGAAATGCTTTTTTTAAAACTGCATCCAGGTGTTTTTGGAGAAGTTGGAAGGATGAAAATGGTGGATATGACAATAAAACATAAAGGGTAGGATTTTTGTGTCAAATGAGGTTAATGTTATCCACAAATGAGAATAAATTGGTTGTGAGGCTGTTATCATAATTTTGTGGTGATGAATAGAACCATAACAGAATTCAAGAAGAGTCCTGGGGAAGGTTTCAGTTTGATTAGGACTCTGTGAGCTTGGCTGATATAGCACTACCTTTTACTAAGAAGGTTGACATGGGCCAACCACAATTCCATTTAGTATTTGTGTAATGCCATGGTAAATATTATTTATTATTTCTGCAAATACTGCTGCTCTTTATAACATCCTGTAATACTTCTTACCTCTACCCTTATGTCCAAAACTGGGGACACTGCCTACTACTTGTAACCTTCTGAGACTATGGCATAAACTACATCAATGGCCCCTGAGGCTTCACAGCTCTTTTAATATACACCTGAATGAATGTGATGGACAGGAGATTTAACTTTATCTCTGTCAATCATGTGGAAGGAAAGCAAATTGGCTGCAAGCCCCTGAATCCAAAATGAAACACCTCTCAAATAATGTGTAGAAGGATCTCCCAGTTGTCCCTTTTTTTCCTCTGAGTGATTTGCAATGTCTGTGAGCATACACATGCATACCCTATAGTCAGAGTAAGGCCACAGTAATAAAGACCTAACCACACATTTGTTCAAGTTACTTTTTTAAACTAACTTTATAGTGTATTATGTAGCATCCCTGAGAAACAGCATGTTCAGGTCACAAAGTGTAATTAAATGCAATTAACATAATTACACACAACCATGCTACTTATAATGGTCCAGATGCCAACACTGCGTGATACTTCCTGATGCTGCCACTTGCAGACAACCTTCTTTCCTCTCTCTTCCTAAAGCTGCTGTTGGTCTTAACAGCTGCAGTTGGAACAGATGGCTGGAAATGGAAGGGAAAAATGAACGACTGTTGTTCATACTTCCCTTACCTCCAAAAATTTTCAAATAAATGTTTACACATTAATAGGTCCCTAAAACACAGTCATACCTAAGCTAAGCTTTCTGTTTACTCCTTGAAAAACAAAACACAGGATAAAAGCTGGACTGGGTCATAATGTACTAAAGCTAGACTGCAGTGTAAATTGGTCACAGCTCTTCCAGCTAAAATCTTATAAAGCACTGTAATGTATTTTTACAATAGTCTGTGCTGTATTTAAATATGTACTAAATGTGTTGACTTCTGCTAATGAGTTTTATAATTACAAGAGCTAAGTATTCAAATAGGCTGTAACTTTGTAGATAATAAAACCTGAAAGGGTTGAATTGGCCATGATGTTCATACTTTGGCTTCCAGTATTGTTTTCTTCTTCAGTCCCAGCTGTTGCCAAGTAATTTACAGTTCAAGAAAGGCTAATGGAGCTGTAAACAAAGCACAGATGCCTCTCTTATTTCCTTTATTGGGTTGAATTATAGAAACAGCCCCATGGATTAGCTGCTCCTGCCATGGGTATGGACATCAGCAATTATGACAATACCCCAAGTCTCCTGTCTTCCTATAGAACAGGTACAAAATAAACTGTCTCAGTGCTGGCCATCCATGGAGGATCCAGATTAAGAAATGAGACCCTCACATTCGATTCAGTTTTAATGCCTATTTGGTACTTGACCTAGCTGCTGGGGCTGCCAAAAGGGTTGCTAACTGGTTATATTTGTAAAGTGGGCATTTGTCTGCTGGGAAACAGACCTGAAAACTTAACACATTAAGCTTTTTGACAGGAATCAGCTGGTCACAATGCTCAATTACTGCTAATGGGCTTTTAAATCTAAACAGGTGTTTTAGGTAAATGGCTTGATAGCCTAAAGCCAATCCAGAAGTCATCTAGTCACCACATGCAAATAAAAGCTAAACATTCTGTGCCTAATTCTGAACTCATGCCAGATCAAATCAGAAATTGTAATTCCATTGAAAGGAGCTATAATTATTTTATACCTGTTTAATGATGACCAGGCTCATTAACACAACTTGCCCTGTGCTGCCTTATGGCTTTACAAAATAATAAGTTAAGCAAAACTGAAGTTTCTGGAAGTACCTACCCAGGCATGCTCAACTCTGCCTACTGCCAGCTCTCAGTAGTAATGAAAATTTTCTGTAAGTGGCATAACTGCATTCAGCGTGTGAAATGGAGCTGTAATGAATGGTGAAGTAATAAGCTGGGGCTGCTTGGCTGTGACTGTGATACAAGGCAATCTGTGGGGCAGGCTCCTCTAAAGGATGCCTGTTCCTCCTTGCTTGACTCCAAGGCATGTCTCTTTGTGCAATCGAAGGAGTGAGGTGCATGTGAGAGCTGCTGGAGGACTCTCCAATAGGGCATTGTGTAGACTGAATCACTAGCAAAATGTAAGGGTTTATGGTCATTGGGACTGTCAGCACTTACTGACAGTCCCAATGTTGCATGGCAACAAGCATGACGTGGCACGACTGTGCAGTGGTCTCAGCTACTGTGCAGTCAGCATCACGAAAAACTGCTCGGTGACACTACTTCACAGTAACTCTGGTTACTGCACAGTCATTTAGTACTTGGTTGTACAATTACTAAATGACTGCACAGTAACAACTGTGCAGTCAGCATCTTGTGTAGATGTGGCCAGAATGTTTCAAAGGCAGTGGGAGCCTGTGTGGGGGCATTATTGAGACTTCAGTCAATGAGGGAAGAGGTAAGGCTGCAGCTCTTCATGTCCTGGTTATCACAAGTCTTGAGTGTTGTTTAATTCAACATCCTGGTATCATGTGATGTTGAAAGCTAGGTTCTAAGTTAATGATTTTTTTTTGTCTCTGATATTTTCAAGTATTTTAAACAAAAGGAAAAATATTTCTTGGAGCAGTTAGTGATCATTGAGGCAGTTGCGGTTTTCATGTCAATTTGCAGTTGAGATACTGTGGTGATTCCCAGTTGCCCCTTTCCCCTCTTTCTATACATTTGTGTCTAGTGGAGGAGGATTATGGATGCCCACTGAAATGTGTGGAACATATAGCAGCTAAGAAAGGTAGTGAGAGAGATGGTAGGCATAGTCTGTTTTCCAAAATCCAGACAGGTTTATTACATGGTGCTTACAGTAACTTTAAGCATGCAAGAGAAAACTGATGTGTCCCCACCCCCAGCTACATCATCCCTTCACAACATTTTGCCTCTCCCCACTATTTCCAGCTCCCCCTCCCCAGCCTTTCTGTCCCATTAAGCTATTAGCATTTTAGAAGCTATTAGCACACTGCTCCTTGCAACCTTGCCCTCTCTGCTACTTCATACCATTATGACAGGCAACAGCTTTACAGATGATCTCATACTTCTTGGGCTGCGCTGTCCAAGCTGTGCACCGAAGTTGGTCCTATGCCATACCATGCTCCTTCCTGCCCTACTGGGACTTTTGTTCAGCTTCTGTCAGGCCTCTCCAGCAGCCTAGTTGGTGCTCTTCAATGCCAACCACTTCTTTCAGACTTATCTAGCCAGTTCTCACCCACATGCACAGATGGCAAGTGCCTTCGCTTTGTACACACTGGTTTTCAGGGCCCCCCAGATCCTGGGCTCAGAGTACGTCATATGGGGCAGAGGGGTAGAGCCTCCTTAAAACCTGGTACATGAAAAGCAGGGTGAGAGAAGTGCTCAGGGTGCCCAGAACGGCAGGACCTCTGTAGACTCTGGCTCCCAAGTGGGGTAGGGAGAATGGCTCGGATCCCTAAAAAGGGTGCAAAAGCAGGAAGAAGGACTCAGACATACCCTGTGAGGCAGGGGTCCCGGGCCGTTTGTAGACATGTTCACCACTTCCTAAACTGTGTTAACTGATCTGCATCACACAGTTGGAATCAAATTTCAATTTGAATTAAGGGTGAATAGATGATCAAGGCGGGGTCCACAGTAAGGCTGTGGACAAATTAGAGTCCAGGGGAGATCAACACAAATGTTTAGGGGGCTGGGGAACCTGATTTATGAGGAGAGGCTGAAGGAACTGAGCTTATTTAGACTGGAAAAGAGTAGACTAGGAGGGGATTTCATAGCAGCCTTTGACTAACAGAAGGGTCCAAAGAGGATGGAGCTGGACTGTTCTCAGTGGTGACAGACAACCAAACAAGGAGCAGTGGTTTCAAGTTGCAGTGAGGGAAGTTTAAGTTAGATATTAGGAAAAACTCTCTCACCAGGAGGGTAATAAAACACTGGAACAGGTTACTCAGATAAGTTGTAGAATCTTTATCCTTGGAGGTTTTTAAGACCTGGCTAGACAAAGCCTTGGCTGGGATGATCCAGTTGGGAATTATTCTGTTTTGAGCAGTGCACTAGATGACCTCCTGAAGTCCCTTCCAATCCTAATTTTCTATGATTTTATACTAGTAGGAATACTGGAAAGTGCAAGATATGAAGTGGCATCACTTTAAGAGGCTTCATCATGGTTACCCTAAGAATTGGCTCTTCTATTCTATGCTAAATAAATAGTTTCTATACAATAAATTAAAACAACAAGTGCATTCTATTAACTATATGCTGTAAACTCGATGTGTGTACACACATTCAGACAACTTAGAATTCTCCTAAGTTTGTTCTTCCTGTAGAAAAACATCCTGAGAGCCCTGTATAGAGATGCTGCTAACTTAACAGCGGTGAGCCTGTGGAGCTGACCTGTGGGAAAGGATAAAGTATGCAAGGTCAGTGATGACATTGGAACTGGGGGGTGCAGATTAGGGAACAGAGGGTGGCAGGGGATAGTTGGGAGGGAAGTGTTGGCTGGTACTTAAAAAGCTGGGAGAAGAATGTATCCTTTAAGTACGTCAGTGCCTGGCTCTCCCAACCCAAAACGTTCAGGGCGCGTGCTTTGCTCCCTGCTTAGTTGGGATTGATACAAGGAAGGCGGGGAGCAAGACTTCTGGGGATGCAGGAGACCACTCAGAATGTATGTGTAAGTACACATCTGCAGTCTCCCAAAAGATATTCTCCTGGGAGCCATTTCACTTAGGTTGTTCCCAAGTTAATTTTTCTCCCAGGGCAATCATGTTTGCTTTGGGAGCAAAATAAGGAATATCTGCCAACTCCCCCAGGAGAAACTGAACATCTCTACATAACCTGTGTAAATTCAAAGAGAAAGGCAGGCTAGACCTTACTGAAATCCTCTTTTAGGTGCCATGTATATTTTGCAAACTACTGTTTCTAAAATGTCTTTGTTATGCTAACTGTCCTCCATCAAAATACAGTAATAAAGTGCTGGCATTGTACAGTGGTATTTCCCAGGTTGTAACACAACAGGAGAATATGCAGCAAAATGTCATGCTTGCTGACAATGGAATTGTTTGTAGCCTTCATGTACTCATTATGATAACAGGCATGGATAGTGCTAATCATCATGTCAGCAGAACTCTATTCAATATAATATCACCCACTTAATCAATGCTGCTGGAGCCTGCAGCTTGGTGCTTTTGGCAGCTTGCTGAATATTTACCTTGAGAATTTAATTTGTGTTTGTCCAATATGTGTGTTTGTGCAATCGATCACAGAAGATACTGTCCACAAACAGTATATATAGATTGATATACATTTGACCCTCCTATATAGCAATGGCTATCAGGTAACATGGTCAAGCTGTCTGTCTTGTGTGTAAGTCCAGCTTGTGAGAGAAAATAATTCATATAAAGCATTACAATTCATATGCATCCAATGAACTAAAAATTCAGGACTAAATGTTGTTGTTCCATTGTTAGAAATCGACCGCACGATTTGAAATATCAAATTTACATCAGCGCTGCATCCAATACTTGAAACCTATATAGCCAAAGAATTGTTGAGTTTATGCTGAGGCTGTCTTTAGTTTACTGCGCCTACATATTCCAGCAATTATGATATATCATGAACAACCTTGCTCCGCTTATGCTTCAGGGACGTCAAAACTATAATTAAGTGGGATTTGGATAACTAGGGAATGACTGGAAAATTATTCATGTTGGGGGGTGTCATTGTGATTCACATCAGAGGAAGCTTAGTTGAACAAGGGTTGGAGAAATTGAGGTTTAATAACTGGATTGGGTAATCTCCAAGTGTCTTGAGACCACGTAATACCTACTCAGTTGTCTCCTTCTAAACATTAAGCTTCAACCATTGCTCTGAATCTTTGTAGCCCTGTGGATCTAAATCGAAATTGTAACATTTTTTCTAGTATGTGATCTTCCTCATCTGCTCCAGCACAGAAGTGAAAAGGGAAGGGTGGGGAAGAGTTTTTTCCTTTATCTATGATGTACATTATTTAGCCAAGTTTTGTATGTCATAATAACATACAGTGAATAGCAAGGATACTTAGCATATGGTCCCAATTTACCATGGAACACTTTACATGGCTTTCTAAAAGTCCTTTATCACTTAGACTGAATATTTGACTCATCGTATCAGATCATCTATATAAAAATATTTTAGTATATATGAAAAATTCTAAAGTAAAAGCCCTGGAGCCCAAAATTTTGATTAGAACAAATATCCCATTTATTCCCAGGCTGCCCTGAAATGTTCTTCAAATTTGACTGAGAGAGACTGTCTAGGGTAAAAAGCATGATACAATTTCCAGTGGTCTTGTTTTCTTTGCTAACTGTGATAAAGATGCCAGTCTAGTAAAAGATGGAAAGAGAATATTAAGTAATTTTACAGAAGCTACTGCATAAAACTCTTGATCAAAGAAATGCAAGTCTCTAGTCCTATGATCCTTATCTAATGTCTCTATGAGCAATTTTTAAGGTTAAGACATTAATTAGGCTGGTTTTGCAAAATTCTGAGCGTATCTTCTTGTCACTTTTTTTTCATTTTGATATGAAGACCCTAAAATATTTTGTATGTTGGTGCTCCCTAGTGGTCAAGTTAGTATAATAATTTTAATATTATGATATAGTGCCAGAGGAAAACCATGTTTTACAGAACCTGAAATCAAACATTAAAAATCTACATGATGGCAGAAAGCAGTGTTACCCTCTTACCCAAAATAATAACCGTGTAAATTTCAGCTTATTTAGATTTTAATAGGTGAGAATCCTATTTTCTTCCTCAGTTAGCATTAGGCAGGTGCATGTGCATTCACACGCGCACAGGCTCATGCGTACACTTAATGTGACTGTTTGGATTGTAGTCTTTTTGTTGTTTAGAGAGTGCTTTGACAAACTGCTGTTTAGCAGGATAGTGGGACGGTTGCAGAATACACACAGCTGTGTTGTGTGTGGTATACCTGTGTTTCCCGGAATGCCAATCTCATTTGTGCCAGTGTCACACCACCCATTTCAGCACTCACTTGGGATTGGCAGGGAAATAACTGAGTTTAGAATCTGAAGCAGAACGAGCGTTGGGGCCCTACCAGGCAGCCAAGCCTGGGCTAATTGCCTAGCTGGTGACACCAGCCTGGGGTCTTTGATTTGTAGCCCTACTCCAACCGGCGAACCAGCAGGCCACTGTCTGGGCTTCCTCATTGGCTGCTGTGGAAAGCAGCTTCCTCATTCAGTTCCTCTAGAAGCAGCAGGCTGCAGGCCAGCACACAGTCCCCTTGAAGATCTGTCTGGTAAACCTCTCTGACCCTGTTTGGCTTTGTTCCTTGACTGTCTCATTTGGATATTCCCCTGGGATCTGGGAACTCTATTTGATTCTTGACTCATCCTGACTTCTGCACCAGGGTTTGACTTCTGAACCTTGACTTGGTCTGATTTGAACTCTGCCTCTGGATCTCCCTTTGGAGCTGGTAACTTTGTCTCTGATTGCTGACCCGACTTGGCCTGTGGTTAGTTCCTGCCCTTCCCCGGAGGCCTAACCATTAGACCGTCTGTGTCACATTCCTTACAGACAGAAGTACTTTCAGAAGGCTGGCAAGTAATACAATATGCAAATAATAGAAATTATATCCAACAGCAAACTAGCACAGACCTTCAACGTGCTCACCCATATGAAAAGGGTCATATCAAGTAGAGGTAATTCATGAAAGAGCTACACAAGAATCTTTAACAGAATTAATTAAGGTTTATGGAAGCAGCAGAAAAATATCTTGATTAACCTTAACTGATTAGCCAAATAAGAGAGAGGCATTTAATAGAATCTAAACACATGAAAGCCTTTACCTCCACTTAAAGAGAATAGCATGCTTTCTCTGCTTCCTTTCCCCACCACCTTTTTCTCTTTTGTCACAGCAAAATGGCTTGCTCTTAAGTGCTTCATATTTTCTGTCTGACTATTATGGGGCATCAGGCCAGCAGTTAAGTTACATCCATTTGTCTCATTAAAAATGAAATTATGTCTATGATAGTGTAAGCGTAAAACTGTATTCCCTACCATCTTGATTGTTAAAGGAACTCATTAGGTAGTCTCTGCCAGTGTAATCACATTTCATTTAGACTTCTCAATAATACAGCTTTGTATTGACAAGAGCTGCTGTTTCCCTTAGAAGCCCCACCCTGTAGAAAGTTACATGTAGAAGCTTACTTCTGCAGTACCCTATAGGCACTCAGCATCTTGTAAGATCAGATCCTCACTTTGCACCAAATGGCCTGTCTAGAACAGGGTGCTCAACCTCTGGCCCGTGGAGTCATTGCATCTGGCCCACAGGTCTCCCTACAGGTCAGAAAATTTGGCAGGCCACCCTCTCCCCTGCCAAATTCTGCAAACACAGTTGGTTGTGGCCAGGCCAGGCTGCGAGCCCTTCCCCAGGGGGCCAGGACCCACTCATTCCCCCTGCTTCTGGATTAGCATTGGGCTACCTTGGGGCCAGACTGAGGACTGGCCACACCATCCCCAACAGGGCCAGACCATTCCTTCTTCCCTCTCTGCAGGGCTGGGTTGGGGCCTGGCCATGCCTTCTACCCCTGCAGGGCTTGGCTGTGTCCCCTTCCCCTGTGCAGCCAGGTTGGGGTCTGGCCATCCTCATCCCCACCTGCAGGGTTGGCCCACTCCTGGCCACAATCTCTTCTCCCCGTTCCTGCTGCTCCACGGGACTGGGTCAAGCTCCTTTCTTTTATGGGGCTGTATTAAGACTGGCCTGTGCCCTGCACTCTTCCGTGCAGTCAGTTGGTGCCCCCTGTGCCCATCCAGGTGCCAGATCAGGAACACTGGCTGGATTCTTGTATAGGTCTTTGATGAACTGCCTCTACTTGATGTGACCCTCTTTATATGGACCGGGCACTGCCAGTCCACCCCACCAGGCAGAAAAGGTTGAGCACCACTGGTCTAGAACAAAAATAAATTTATCCAATTAAAAAGTTGCTTAAGAGCAAACTGTAGCCAAATTTAGCCTGATGTAGCCTCTTCAATTACTCAGAAAATGTTTGAGGCCAGAAGTGAACAGCTGCATGCTCAGCAGTCTGCACAGATGCATGGTCTGAAGCAATGTCACTCTAATCATGAACTCCCAAGGACAAGTCCTCTTAACCAAGAAGGACAAATGCATCCTACAAAGATAAATAGAACATCTAGACATGTCTTTTACTAAAGAATTCTTAATTAGTGACACAGGTCTTGCCCCAGCACAGTACTAATGAAGTTTTTGCTACAAAACTTTCAGTGAGAGAAGCTGTAAACAAGATCCAAATGCTTTATAATGGCAAAGCACCAGATTCTAATGGGATCCCAAGTTAGTCTGCAGGCCTTGCAGTGGCCACATCATCCAGCTTCTCACAGAATGCTGTTAGATTTACATGGTTCAAGAAAATTATTCCACAAAAATTCAAACATGCTTTCACTGTGATGCATTTACAAGGAGAAAAGTAATCACAATGTGCATGAAATCATGAGGTAATCTCTGCTTGTGATTGCTGCCGAGATCCTTGTTAGAATTATGTTAAATTGATTTTTTTTTTTTTAACCTATATTGCCAAAAGATTTTTGTTTGGAAATCAATACAGCTTTAGATAGGGAAAAATAATTAAAATGTCTTTGTTTCACTTGCGGGACAAATGCAGGAAGCAAAACAAGAATTTGAACAGTATATTTGTTGGCCTTCATGAAGCACTTAATTATGTGAACATAGAAGACCTGCAGAAGATTTTCTCTCTAATGCGTTAGCAAACTTCTCACAATGCTGAAGCTGTTTCAAGATGGCATGCTGGCAAGAGATCAGGATGGTCAATATATGTCCAAGCCCTTTCAGGATTTTATTTCCTGTCATTCTGGTGACTTCATTTCAGGATTTTTTACATTAAAATTGGAAAAAAAGATGAGAACCAAAAACGGGCTGATGGAAATCTGTTTAATTTGAAGTCACTTCAAGCAAAACTCACTTTGAACTTATCTGTGCACTTTCACTGTCTGATGATTGTGTCTTCATTGCTCATTCACAGAGGCATACAAACCAGGGTGGATTACTTTACAAATGAGTGTTCGCTTTTTGGACTGTTTATTGCTCTCAGAAAGATTAAGATCCTCCATCAGACAAACACTTGTATATTGCTGGAAGCCAAAATTGCTGGATAGGGACTCCAATCAGACCCCAGTTTCAGCTATCTCAGAATCATGTAGCATGTGATTCCATGACAAATGGCACAAATTCTAACAGAATTGTAGTGCTGTGCAAAGCTTCAGTCCCTGATTAAAATTTGGCAGAGATTCGGCCTGATTCAGTGGCTGAATCTCCAAATCTGAACTGAATCAGAGGACCCTTTAATTTCTCCAACTCAAATCAGAACCCTCTGAATCAATTTGGAGAGATTTGGAAAGATTTGGTGGTTCGGACATGGACACAGCTTTACATGTTTTTTCTATATACCTCAAGGTACCAGCACGGCTTATGAATGCCAAGATGCTGGGGTGCTTGGAGTGTCCCACAGGATTGCAGGGGGGCCCTCCACTAATTTTCTCTGTCCTGTCTGAGAGAGGAAATTAGAAGGCACTTGATTTGTTTAACCTAGCAAAACAAAGACTGGCAGGGGAGACCATCGCTCTATATAAACCCATCAGAAGGAGAACATCAAGGAGTGAGAAGAGCTCCTAAGATAAAAGACAATGTTGGCACAAGAACAAATGGGCATTAGCTGGCTCTGAACACATTTAAACTGGGAATTAGCAGAAGGTTTTTCATAATTAGCCTTTCAAGATGAGTATTGAGAGTACGCAGCCCACCAAACATTTAGGTGGGGCATGATAAGTTTTCAAAAGGGAGTATGTGATTATGTGGTCTGGGACAGCGGAGAACTTGACTCAGTAGCTCAGGAAGTCTCTGATGTACTATGTTCCTGACTTGATTGCCCATAGATAGGGTTACTTTGGGCCAATAAAAATCTGTGGAGTGGCAAATAAAATTCCCAATTAGTAGATGAAATGGGTTTATCTCACCTAAAGGAGCCATCAGCTCTGAGCCAAGTCCTTAGGCTACAAATATTGATGGGCTGGTGCCAGACCTATTTTCTGTAGCCCTACAGGGAAAAGTCTGAAATACGGTCAGTAAATATTTGTACAGTGTAGTGTAAAGTCCAACTTTGCCACATGTGAAGAAAACTCTATAAAAACTCACGGTGACTAATTAAAGTCTTGTCAATGCTTTACTTTTTTCTGATTTTAATAACTGAGGATGGTGAGAGAGGAGTTGAGAGAGGCTTAATGGTTTGTGTTAAGCAGCACAGTTTTCAGAGAGCTTTTAAGTTTTATTCCCCCAAGCCATATTTAAAAAACCCTCTAATCTGACAGCACAGCAGTCTGCTGTATTATCTCTCTCTAATTCCTGAAGAAAAATTGCTGGTTCTCTCTTGACAAAGATTTACCATTTATAGACATTTTTTTCTAAGGGAGATTATACCACACAATCACAAACCTAATGCTACAGTAGCACTAGGATATCGCTAGGGGAAAATCTACTTCAAAGAGCAGGTTGTCCAAACATTTGGCTTTGGTAGGAAAGAATTATGTGGCAGCTTTACAGTGTGTGTGTGTATCTATTTGATATACATATATATAATTGTGATGCTGGAAAATTACACATTTTTAGTAATGCTAATAAGAGCTATACATTTGGATTTTTTATGGTGTATCTTACCATAGCTTTACTTCTGGTCTGCATATTTTTTCTGTCCCTGACAGATTAGTCTTATTATAATAAAGCTCTGTATTTTTCCAGGTTTTTCCATCTGGAAATTGCAAAGCACTTTAAAAATGTTAATTGATTTAAGCCTAACCGCAGCCTTGTGGGGTAGCATGATTATATTTGCAGGCAGTTAGAAAACCCGAGAAAAAGATTTACTCCCTTTCCACAGCATGGAGTCAGCAGCAGCAGCAGGGTTAGTTCCAGGTGGCCACATCTATTGCCAGAGCTCCCAGGTGCCTTAGTCATCAAAAGGGATGGCTCCTTGCTCCTCCAGGCTTCAGCCACTCTCTTCTGCCCTCTTCCCTCAGAAACAGCAGCAGCAGGATGAACTCCAGCCAGCAGCCCCAGGTCACTTTCCATCCCTGAAAATTTGGGAATGGAAATAGAGGAATTTCTTGAAAGGCAGAAGTAAAGTTTCTCGTTTTTGAATAGATGGTGCCCACAGCTTTCTCTCCTCCAGGGAAGTAGCTCTGAGATCCAACTCTGCTTGTCCAGCCTTGCTACTAGCCAAGAGGCCACTTCACAGTTCTGAGACATGACAAAATAGTATTACACTCCAGTACCTCCACTCTACAGCACTCCCAGAGCAGATGAGAGTGACAGAGGTGTCATGGCATCATAGTTTATGGGTTTTATGGTGATAGAGGTTGTAGTTCAGAGATGCTTCTGTACTTGGACTGCAGAGGTTGGGTATTGAGATATTGAGAGCTAAACGAAGGGACTGCAGAAGCCTGCCTACTGCTCCACAGTTAAATTTTATTATTTAGTTCTTCTCATTCATGTATGCCTATTCAGGGGCAGATCCAGGAGGGGTACACAGGTGCACTTGCACCCCACTTTGATTCCTGGATCACCAAAAGTTTAAAACCAGCTGTCTGGCAGTGGCAGCAGCATTTCTACTCAGGCAGCAGTGACAGAGTCACTTGACTTCATGGCTTATTCTAATCTACCTAATCCCTTCTAAACTCTTCATTCCACAGGTGTTAACAGATTTCTTTTCTTTTTTTAATGGTCTTGATGTTCTGTCAATCAAGCTATTCTTTGTTCTGCAATTCTGCTGCCTGCTGGCTGCTCCTGGTAACATAGCTCCTATTTCACAGCCCTGCATATTTTTAATCCATTAAACTTAAGTTATATTTGTTTTTGCATCAATCTTAAACTGAATAATAGACCCCTAAGCCCCTAGTAGATTAGTAAAGCTTCTAGGTTATTCTTAACAAGACGAAAAAATGTGTTTTTCTATATGCAATGACGGACCTCACTTTTTTCAAAATCCTATATCCACCCAGGTAATAACCTGATATACATTATCTAGACCATATCTTCTTTGATTAAATCCTACCTGATAAAATGCTGACCTGTTCTAATTTGGGTCATAAAGTTTCAGCTAGGATTTTGGTGTGTATGTTATTTAAAAAAATTCACCTATATTTAGAAAAATTTAAAAAATTCTTGCCTGGTTTAGGAGGTACAGAAATAACATCATCACATAAAATGGTTGGTAGCATACATTGGTTTGTACTAGATGATCTATGGAGGTCTCTTCCAGCCCTACTTCTCTATGATTCTATGATTATATACAATCAGTAATTAAGGTCTTGATATATCTTTTTAATTTTTTTAGAACTCCACAGGAAACCCAGCGCTGCCCAGAGATTTAGTATTGATCATGTCCTTTAAGGCCAAAGTTATTTCATCTAATGACAAAGCAGCCTGTACATTTCTTTCTCCATCTCTGAAATTTGTTGCATGGATATAAAGTCCAGGAACCTGTTTCCTCACTAGTAACATTCAGATTCTTGGTGTACAAATTAGAGTAGAATTGACTGAACTGTTGGTTCATTTGTCTCTGTGTCATATGTATATTCCCATGATAGTCTCTTATAGATGATATTTTGTTATGGTTGAGTTTACTCTTTAGTCTATATGCTAGTCACCTTCCTACACATATCCCCCATTTCCCAGTAACCTTGGTGTAAACTATATAAAGCATATTCAGCCTTCTGGAACAATAATTTATTCCATTCATATCTCATATTGGTAATAATGCATAGTTTATCAGGCAAAGGATTTGTGACAGTCTTCAGCTTTCCTAGTTCTCTGGTAGTTCTGAGCACTCTCTCTTTAGTGAAAAATCACAGGAACTTGGCTATGTAACCCTAATTGTATATGTTTTTGATCATGTACTCTGGAGCTCTGTTTCCCTGTAAATTTGCATCCTCTCATTACAGGGATGTATTTGGTAGCTGTGTTGGTCTGAGACAAAAAGAAATGCAAAACTCTAGGTTCATAGATTTCATAAACATTAGGGCTGGAAGGGACCTCAGAAGATCAAGTCCAGTCCCCCACCCAAAGGGCAGGAAGTCAGCTGGGGTCATAGGATCCCAGCAAGATAAGCATCCAATTTGCTCTTGAAGGTGTTCAATGTAGGTGCTTGAACCACCTCCAATGGCAGGCTGTTCCAGACCTTGGGGGCTCGGACAGTAAAGAAATTCTTCCTTATGTCCAGCCTGAAATGGTGTTGTAGTAGTTTATGACCATTCAACCTCACCATCCCTTGGGGCACTCTGGTGAACAAACATTCCCCCAGATCCTGGTGGTCACCCTGATAAACTTACAGGTGGCCTGCGCTTTTGCAGGCTAAAGAGCCCCATGGCTCTCAACCTGTCATCGTAAGATCTGTTTTCCTGACCTCTGATCATGCACGTGGCTCTTCTTTCTCAAGCTTCTCCACATCCTTTTTGAATTGTGGAGCCCAAAACTGGATGCAGTACTCCAGCTGCGGCCTCACCAAGGCCGAGTACAAAGGGAGAATGACGTCCCAGGATTTGCTTGAGAAACATCTATGGATGCAAGCCAGCATTTTGGCTGCTTTACTAGCCACATGATACCTTTTATTAGACCAACTGAGAAATTTTAAAATAAATATCTTTTTGGCACACATACCCTTCCTTGGGCTCAGAGAAAATTAAAGATGATAAAAAGTTCCCATAGGTAGTAAATTGTGTCAGGGCACTGTTTGTGCCTGCCACATTAAGGGTCTGGAGCTGGCAGCTGCCAGGTGCTTGATGAGGGCAGCCATTTTGAATCTGGAGCTGTCCATATAAACAGGGCAGTTCTGGTGCTTGAGGCCAGGCAAAAACATTGCCTAGCCAAAGGGCTCCTGGTATCATCTGGAGGTAAGGGAGGAGCTGAAGGGGATGGTAAGGAGGCTCATGGTCCTGGGCATGACCTAAAACTGCACCCTGCCGGGAGTGAGTGGCCTGGTGGGGCTCTCAGTGGTACGGGAGCCCCTAGGAAATGCCAGGCCAGTTACTACTCTGGTGAAAGGGGGGTCGGGGCACCTTAACCCCTAGCCCCCACAACCAGGTGGGTTACCACTTGTTGGAGGGCCTGGAAGGTGGACCCCATGGAGAAAGAGAGAGGCCATAGACTCACGCCTGTTTGAACTTCCCCTTACTGGTCCATGCTGGGGCCAGGACTGGAAGGGTCGAAGTGCCAGGGGCCCACCATGAGGGATGCCCAAGAGCTGCATGCCTGGGGTTCAGACTGGCCTGGAGGTGGGCCAGGGCTAGATAGCTGAAGGTCCCGGGAGGACCACACCTGAAGGGGAAGCATTTCAGGGAGCTGTGCTGCCTAGTATGAAGGCAGATGAAACTGCCTGAGGATAGGAATCCAGGCAGAGTTCAATTAGGAGGATTCTGGAGCCCAGTGTGGGTGCTGGTGATGATGATAACATTGAGATGCCATCTGCGAGGCTTGGGCTGCAGTGTAGGGGAGGAATGGAGCCGCAGATAGCGCCCCCTGACATCGGAGCAGGAAATTGGCAGCCTCTCGCTTAATTACATCATTAACTAATTAATCCTAACAAGGCATGGCAGGAAGTTAGCCCAGAAACAGGTGGGTGGGCCAGTGGGAAGTTATCCCCGAGATGGCCACCTGTTATAGAAATAAACTTCATTTTGCACTGAGGAAGCTCAACATGGAAGTCTGTTCCTCTGGGTCCCATTTTTTAGTTGGTCTAATAAAAGGTATCATCTCTGAACCAAGAGTTCTGGTTTTGCATCCCCTTGGTAGGTACTCAGAGTGAAAAGGTTCATAGAATCATAGAAGTAGGGTTGGAAGGGACCTTGTAGACCTTCAAGTCCGACCCCCGCCTGGTTGGGGGAAAAACTGGACTCAAATGAGTCCAGCCAGGTAGGCATCAAACCTCTTCTTAAAGACCCCCAGGGCAGGAGCCAGAACCACTTCCCTTGGAAGTTGGTTCCAGCTCCTAGCCGCCCCAACTGTGAAGTAGTTCTTGTGGATGCCTAATTTAAACCTACTCTCCAATAATTTGTGTCCATTATTCCTTGTTATGCCAGGGGGCGCTAGGGGAAACAGTATCTCCCCCAAACCCTTCTGGTCTCCCCTAGTGAGTTTATAGACAGTCACCAGGTCCCCCTCAGCCTTCTCTTGTAAAGGCTGAACAGGTTTAGGTCCCACAGTCTCTCATTGTAGGGTCTGCCCTGTTGTCCCCAGATCATGCAGGTGGCCCTCCTCTGGCCCCTTTCAATGTTGTCCACATCCCACCTGAAGTGGGGCACACAGAATTAGACGAAGTACTCCAGCTGTGGCCTGACCAGCGTCACATAGAGGGGGAGGATCACCTCCTTGTCCCTGCTTGAGATGCACCTGTGAATGCACGAAAAGGTCCGGTTAGCCCTGCCAACTGTGACCTCGCATTGTCAGCCCATGTTCATCTTGGAGTCAATAATGACTCCAAGATCACTTTCTGCCTCAGTGCTCTCAAGAAGGGGGTTTCCCATTCTATAAGTGTGCTGCTGGTTTCTACTGCCTAAGTGCAGCATCCTGCACTTGTCAGTATTGAAACACATCTTGTTTATGTTAGCCCACTCCTGTAACCTATCCAGGTCTTGTTGCAGTCTTTCCCCCCCTACTAGCGTGCTCACCTCACCCCAAATTTTGGTATCATCAGCAAATTTAAGCAGGTTGCTTTTCACCCCATCGTCCAAATCGCTGATGAAGAAATTGAATGGCGCAGGCCCAAGGACCAAGCCCTGGGGGACTCCGTTGGCCACTTCCCCCCAGGTCGAATATGACCTGTCCACCACCACCCTCTGAGTACGACCCTTGAGCCAATCTGTAATCCTTCTGACTGTGTAGGCATCAATGCCACAGTCGCCTAGTTTTTTAATGAGGATGGGGTGGGAGAC
>NW_017728909.1:28966147-29030768 GCF_001723895.1 Crocodylus porosus | reverse complement strand
CCTGTATCCATTGCCTTCGTGACCTGATCATAAAAGGCAATCAGGTTGGTCTGACATGACCTGCCGCTAATGAAACTGTGCTGGTTGCCCTTGAGCAACATCCCTGAAGCCGGCCCATCACAGATGTGCTCATTGATGATCTTCTCAAGGAGTTTCTCTAGGATTGAGGTAAGACTGACAGGCCTATAGTTGCTCAGGTCCTCTCTCTTCCCTTTTTTGAAGATGGGGACCACGTTAGCTATTTTCCAATCATCTGGCACCTGGCCCGAGCACCACAAGCGCTCGTAAAGCCATGCCAAGGGCCCTGCAATAACCCCAGCTAGCTCCCTCAACACCCCAGCTAGCTCTCTCAACACTAGGTTAAGAGCTGGTTTGTGCTTATACCATGTCTTGGATCCTAAGAGACAGTTGTGCGGAGGATCAGAAGGCTCTGTGATAGTTTGGGATAGCTGAAAGGAAAACTCTGGGGATGTGACTGGAGAGCCCAGGGAGGATTCCATTATAGAGTCTCACTTTAAGGGCAGTCTCATTGAGGCTGCTAAACCCTCACTTGTGGAAGATGCCTGAAGCTGTCTTACCAGTGCAAATCAGCGCTGACATCCCAGAGCCATGCACTCAGCACCGACCCCAAGCATCAGAGCAGCAAAGACCCCAGTGAAACATCTCAGCACCAGCTCTGGGTGGCAATCACAGAGCAGTGACCACTACCCCAAGTGGCAAGAGGTGGTGACCTTGAGAGGCAGCACAGACCTGAGTGGAGTTCCCCGAAGTAGCAGCAGGCAGTGACAAAATCTTTCTCGGTAGAAACTCCTCTTTCCCCCTGGGCAGGGGCAAGGTGGCAGTGTCCAGAGTAGGGATTATGCAGTTAAAATTGTGACCCAGAAACACCAGAGTTTAAGGTTTTCAGGTGCTTGGCGTTTGGGTGGTCAGTACTTTAAAAAAAAAAATATTAACGTATTTTAATTAACATTTTAGGGTATGTGCTATTTTGGGGAGTTTAATATTTGGAGTAATTAATATTAGTTATTTAATATTTTGAAGGGTTAATGATCTTTGGGTCATTTGTTGGGGTGTTTATTAATAGTTGGGCTCTTTTATAGTTATGTTTGATAAGGTTTAGTTATTTTCTTTTTTCCATTTAATAAAGGTTCACATCTCTTTGGTACCCAGAATACTTGCGAGTGGGGAGCTGTTCTTTTAGCATCCCCCAGTAAAAGTGAAAATTTCACAGGTTTTTGGGTGGGTGCTTGAGCCAAAACCCAGTATTATTGGACCTGAACCTTGTCTTGCCAGCAGGGCCCGGCAGAAAGTTTACATTTGTGAAGGCTGGATTTTCCTAGATCAGTCTTCCTCCACTGAGATCTGTGGCACCTATACACTTCTCAGGAGTCACTCTAATTAAAACACCCACAGCATTTCATTTATTCAGCGTCCTGCATTTCGAAATCGTGGTGGGGGGTGCTCCTACTAAAGCTTGTTCAAGTTTTAGTTACCCCCTCCCACACACACACACACCATTTTGCAAGACGGGGATGCTGCTACACGAGACGCTGCAGCACACTGGGGCGTTCTGAGTGGAATCCTCCAGAGGTTCGATGAACTGAGTCTGCGCTGACACCTCTGACTAGAACACGTCAGAGCACATGGAAAAGTGCCCTCAGTCTCCAAGGCAGTGTCTGAGGGGAGTTTTAAAATGCAGATAAGTCAGTTTTTCACAAACTGGGTGGGATGCCCGGGCACTCCGGTAACACAGATGTTGTATCTCCTGGGTCTGCCTTTCAAGTTGAATAGTTTGTCTCGGAGCCTGTGGCCCCTTGCTGTGACAGCCCATATCATATGCCTGGCCACTTCCACAGCTCAATCCCAGGCAGAAACTTTGCCTTCCACTCCCTGAACCTGCTTCACCATGTCATCGAAGCCTGAGCATTCATTACAAATTCCTGAGTCTTGTTCTCTGTAATTTTAATGTTCAACATCTCTCTAGCTATGCCCTGTATCAGAGAAGCTGAATCCTCCAGTTGCCCCTCAAATCTTACCTCAGAGTCCTCCACCTTGGAAGCCAAGGGTCTCCTTGATCTTCATAATTTTCATATGGCCCCTGACAACAGAGGGGAGTGCAAGTTTTTCCCAGCCATAAAGAAAAGTCTACAGTAGTCCCAAGTATAATTTCCGTAAGGGTTTGATGAGTTTTAACAGCTAAAAGTAGCCAAAAATATTGCAAAGTAGCAGGAGCCTGTTAGACTTGTATCTGCTTTAATCTACCATGTTTCTGGCTTTCTGTTCACAGAAGGAAGAAAGTATTGCTGACCATAGTAAGAGCTGAATTGCTGACTATACCTTTTGCTTCAGACATTATAACCAGGATGGTCAACATAGGTATTATATACAGTGGCTGTTGTACAGGGATACAAAGAGCTTTAGTATGTAAGAGGGTTGATACGTAGCACCAAATTGTTATTTCAAGCACCTTTTAGCCAAGTTAGGGCCCTGCCTTCTTCATAATGACATATTTTTTTAAATGGAGTCTTTTCTCATCTATCTGTTACTTTGTTTGATTCAAGCTATGAACATGAAAAACTGAGTGATATCTGAGTGATAACAGGGAGAAAATACTTTCCCTATATCCACTGTCCAGCTTATTTGTCTAGATGATTAGATTGTTTGCATGACTGAAGAGGAAGAGTGCTGTATATTAATAGATAAAAATAAATAAAACGAGCCTTCTGCTGGGCACTGGTTGGCAGCAAAAAGGTCTGGCTTCACATTATGGGGTACCTCATTGTACTCTATCCAAGTTTGCAGACAATACTAAATTGTGGGGTGAAGTGCACATTCTGGAGGGTAGGGAACGATTGCAGGCAGACCTGGACAGGTTAGAGAAGTGGGCAGTACACAATAGGATGCAGTACAACAAGAACAAGTGCAGAGTGCTGCACTTAGGGTACAAAAATATCCAGCACACCTACTGGCTGGTAAGTGACCCTCTTAGCAGTACAGAAGCAGAAAGGGATCTCGGAGTCATAGTGGACTACAAGATGAACACGAGTCGTGTGACAAAATCATCAGCATAGCTAACCACACTTTATCATTCACCAGCAGATGCTTGACAGAGAGATCCAAGGAGGTGATACTTCCCCTCTATGCAGCATTGGTCAGTCTGCAGTTGGAGTACTGCGTCCAGTTTTGGGTGCTGTATTTCAAGAAGGATCGTGATAGACTCAAGAGGGTCCAAAGGAGGGCCACTCATATGGTTAGGGGTATACAGGACAAGCCCTATGAGGAGAAACTAAGGGACCTGGACCTCTGCAAGAGAAGGCTGAGAGGTGATCTTGTGACTGCCTACAAATTCATTAGGGGGACACAACAAGGGATCGGAGATGCTCTGTTCACCAGGGCGCCTCTTGGGGTTACAAGGAACAATGGTCACAAACTGACAAAAAACAGATTTAAGCTAGATATCAGGAAAAACTTCTTCACGGTAAAGGTGGCCAAAATTTGGAATGGGCTGTCCCCTACCTTAGGGGTCTTTAAGAGGAGGCTGGATAGGCATCTGGATGGGGTCATCTGACCCCAGCAATCTTCCTGCCTAGGCAGGGATTCGGACTCAATCATCTGTTGAAGTCCCTTCAGACACTATTATCTATGAATAAATTATACCAGTGGCTTGAGCTCCCACCCTGAAATCTGGGAACACTAAATTTCCTGGGTCATCCCGTATAAACAAAACCCCCTTCCTCACAAGCAGTATAAACACAAAACTCAAGTTTATTACAGAAAATAAAAACAAAACAAAATACCACTAAATATAATGTGAAAACACTATTAACTACAAAGCAAAGTCTATAGGTGGAACCCTCTTGGGGTAAGCTTCACTCATACCCAGGCAGTTTGGGACTTGGGGATCCCCAACAGGTAGTTCTGGGGACCTGCACCTGCCCTTCAGCAATGGGCTGGAGAGTGGGGCCAACACCGGAGAATCCTGAGCTGCTACTTGGGTCCACTGTGCCATGGGGAGATGCTCAAGAGCGTGGGTCCTTCTGCATTGCAAGGGGTTCTGTAGTTCCTGGAGATGTGATATAGGTTTGACCTCCGCTTCCGCATCATGGCTCTGAGGAGTTAATTGTGGCTTTTGTTAGCATACTGCACCCCAAAATTCCTAGTTCCAATCCCAGATCTACTGGGCAGAAAACTGCAAAAGAACTTGAAAGAAATGTCAGGTCTATCTTGGCTTGGGCCTGAACTACAACTAGCACCCACCCACACTGCTTAGTTTGGATATAAACTACAGGAAGGGCATAAGGAGACCCAGGCCATTCTCACTGCGCCTGAACCCGGCAGCATAAAGCCAGCCAGGCCTGTATTGCACCACTGGTGATGCGTAGGGGGGTGCACGTGAGTGCACGTGCACCCCCTAAGCGTGGCAGCGGACCCCCTACAAAAGGCCCCGCTGACACTGCAGTTGCCACTCGCCACCCACCTCCCCCTGCTGCCGACACCGTCAGCAGCATCTGCAGATGGTCAGTGATTGCTGCTGGCTGACACTGATGCTGCTGACGGTGTCTGTCTGACCCCTGGTTGGTGCTTGCCACCCCTCCCCACCTGCACCGACAGCACCGGTGGTGTCTGCGGGAGCTCACTACTTACTGCCACCACACTCCTGCTGCTGTGCTCTCGCCTCTGACATGCCCCCCTGCCAGCCCAACTCAGGGCACATGTTGTTCATGTACTGCACCGAGGCCTGGATAAGCGACAAGTAGTGCCAGGTCTCACCCTGGCTCAAACTGTGCCAGGCTTCTCCCTGGCCTAAATCTGCCAGCCAAACATATGGCTGGGGTTCAGCCACACAGCTAGGCTGAAATGCACCAGCTATGCAACAGCAAAAAGTGCCCAGATCTATTGCTGCAGCCTGGACATCCAGTTTCAGCTATACCACTATGCTGAGATGCTACAATTACAAAACAGAGAGGGCCAGGCCATGTGGCCAGTGACTGCCAGGACCCATTCCTGGTCAGTCTGTTCCAGTGATTAATACCCCCATGGTATTACCTCACTCAAGGCCTGTGTGGCCAAAACTGCCAGAAAAACTGCCAAGACTCCATTCCTGATCAATTTGCTCCAGGGATCAACACCCCCACTCAGGGAAAAAAGGCAAAAGAGGGCGGAAGTAGGAGTCTCAAACTCTGAGACAGATTTTCTCTCCCTGTATCTGGGCTTTCCCACCATACAGCTTTGGTTTGCCTCTCCATGGAGGCCCCATCCATGGGGAGCACTCCCAATTCAGCTATGCAGCCCTCAGCAGCCCAAGGAGAAAGACAGCGAAACCTTCCTTGAGTTGTTCTTACATACCTGGTGTGATACCACCCAAGCCGTATCCAATTAGGGAGTCACACTCCAGCCTCTCTGCTATTCAATCTGCCTGGAGAATCTTCTGCTTCTTCTGGCCGATGAGGCCAGAGGGCTTTACGTATTTTGCCTAGATACAGGCCCCAGCTTGCCATATGCTGAGCACATGGCCAGAACAACAGGAGCCATCTTGCCCCCCCCCACACCCCAAGTATGTGTGGGTGTTACACTTACAAGAAATGTTAACAATAAAAAAGAATGTTTATTTTCAATGGAAAAATTCTACTTATTGAAAAAATCAAACCCCTAAACACCCACATTTTTAGCCTATCTTTCCATACATTTTTTTTTTCTTTGTTTTCTTCTTTTGGGGGGAGGAAGGGGAATTAGAAATACTCAAAGAAAGGAGATAGGAAATTATCCTTAAAAATGTTTTGACAGAAATACTTCAATATGCAACTGTATAAAGCTGCTTTTAGAAAATATTTTGTAGATCATTGATAAATAATCAGCCTCTTGAATCAAAACATTTGTCTGCTAGGGGCCTTCTCAGCCATTAAATCCAGAGCCATGAATATGCAAGCACTTGTTAACCAAATACTTTTGAAACAATAATATAAAATTAATCTATGTAAAGGAAGCATTCCAATAAATCATTCATTCCATTAGTATTATTGGTCAATTTTTGGACACCAAGTCCCAGAAGTACTAGTAATCGAAATGAATGGTTTTCTTCAGCTTTTTTATAGACTGCAGTCTTTCAGTTATGCAGGCTGTTCTAAACTGCAGACATTCACAAGTTTTGCCCATGAAATAATGCTGGATCAAGACTAGAATTATGTCAATTTCTTCTTGGTTGTCTGAATTCTTGATAAGGAGTATAACTCTGTATTATTTCAGCTGAGTGTTCAATATGTTATCTGATTTTCCTGACAGGTAATATTTACTTGCTGACCATGGAAGGAACATTTGTAAATTCAGGTAAACTTAATTTGAGGATGACCATATACTTTTTTCCCTTTGCTGTAGACAAAGTATATTTCACAGAATTTCATTCTGTAGCAGAAGAGAAAGTTTTACCAGCATCAGGGAAAATCATTACACTTTGTTTTTAAATCGTTCAATCCAAGAATGCTGTGTGCTCCCAGAGGCTGGAGGGCATGGTGAGCTCCCGCAGGTGGCAGCAGCACTGTTGGCAGCTAAAGCATTGCAGCAGCAAGTGGTGAGCTCCCACAGGTGCCAGCAGTGCTGTCAGCAGTGCGGGGGGGAGGGCGAGTGCCAACCATTGGTGGGCAACCACCTGCAGACACTGCTGGAAGCCAGCGGCGATCAGGGATCACCCGCAGGCACCCCTGGCAGTGTTGGCAGCGAGGGAGGGGGTGGCAAGTGGCAACTGCCCCCAGGCACCACTAGCAGTGTCAGTGGTGCATTTTTGCAGGGGGTGCACTGTCAAGCCCAGGAGGTGCACATGCGCCCGTGTGCACCCCCTATGCATCACCAATGAATTAATTAATTCTTCTTTTCTTATGTGGTTTGTCAATGCAGTCATTGGCCTCTCACAGTGATGGAATCTTGTTAAAAGTCTAAAGGTGAAGGGTGAACAATTTGAATGCTATTTGATGTGTGAAATAAGGGAAGAATAAAATAATAGCTTGGATGTATTCCAGGTTAAGGATGAGTTAAAGCTATAGTCTGTCTCTGTCTGTCTCTTTCTTTTGGTCTTTTTGTAATACTCTCAGAATTGACTGACCGGAGTATTAAACCTGCAAAAGAAAGCAGATGTAGCTTTTACAGAGAATCCTAAAAATGGTTTCTTATTTAAGATTTGAAAACAGAAAAAAAATCACAAGAGCTTCCTTTGAAAAATGCTCACGTGAGCGATCCAATACTTGGAAGTTGAAACTAGATAAACTTATAGTAGAAAGGAGGTGGCACAAAAACAATTACCCTTGTTTTTAGCAACAAGGGTAATTAACTACAATGATCATTTATTTAGGACAGATATGTTCTGCTCTAACTCAGCTACAGGTTGATGAAAGAATTATTGAATCTGTATCTTGTGTCATGCTGGAGGTGAGGCTAAATTATCAGATAGAACCTATCTGACCTTAAAACCTATGAATCTTGGTGCTATAAAATTGCACTGTGTAAATTAAAATCAAAGTCCCCCCACTATATTTTTAATGTCTTTCTTTCTAACTGCAATTGATTTTGTGGTGGCTTTTTGTTCAGTTTAACCACAGTGAATTTCATTTAACTGAGCACAGGATATGGGAGTGAGAATGAAGAGACCTTGCGTTCTCATCATGTCTTCATAGAAAGATGTATCTTTTGGAGAAGGATATTATTCTTTGCTTGCTTAGTCCCTAAGAAAGCTGTTTACAACAGCCCCATCTTTTTTTTTAATTAAACCCTGAGGACACTACCAGCCTCACCTTTTTTATACTCTGCACGTTGCAGATATTACTTCTTCATTTTTCTCCACTGCTCCTACTGCCATGTCTTAGGGGTTCTACGTGGTTTTCAGTAAAGGAGTCAAACCATTTGTTAAGCTTTGAGCAGATATGTAAAACCTTTCCAATTCAGGAAAGCAGTGCTCCCCTGAGTAAAAGCTAATGTGCTCAACAAAATCAGCAATTTTGTTGGCACTCCAATTGAACATGGCAGCTAGTCTGTCTGAATGTCAAGTTTCATGGACTTGAGGTTGAGACTGCATAATTGCAAAACGCGGATGCCTGTTTGTGTCTTCCACCATTATCAGCTCCTGCCCAGAGCAGAATATTGTGCTTTATACAAGGCTAAGCTGAGTGGGTATTTGTATAGTACCATTCCTCCTGTTTCTGTACAGAAAAGGAAACTACTATGCTTCAGAAATTCCAAATATAAAACAGCCACCAGCAACACTGATCTGTTTGTGATGACGATACAGGAAACTGTCTTTACCGTAGACTATTTTGTAGATATTAAGTACAGTTTCCCTGGACAACAGGAACATTATAGAAATGTGCAATGTAAAGGTTGTGTGGCGGTTGCTCTAGTACTTAGAAATAGGTGTTTCTATTATTAATGATTTGTTTATTAATAATAAGAAACTGATAATATGAAATAAGAAAATGAATGAGTGGTTGTTTCTTTTGTGTGTGTAGCCAGGGATTCTAGTCAGATTTTAAAACATTTGAATCCCATAGTATAATGTCTGAATCCCACAATGTAATCCCTTAATAGAAATTAATTCCCTTTTCCAATGAATATTTTATGTCACAATAGGATCTGTGCTAATCAATTATTTCCTACCCTCTCCAGTTATTAGGTATAAATATATTTTCTTATCAACTGCCAGAATATCAGGGAGATATCAACATGCATGGCCAAATCAATGACTGGAGTATAACTGAATAGTGCTTAGTGCTGGGGGGAAATGTTGTCATTGTCAGCATAGGACCCTATGATGGATGGAATAAATAAAATAATTTATGGTTCAATTTTCTACTGCCATAGGCTATATCAAAATGTCTTAATGTTGGAACTTTTCATGGTTAAAGGTATCTTCACCTTTTGTGTTTCAGCATGTTTTCTGATAGAGGCATGCAAGGTCATCTAACTTAAAAAATGGAGATTACCCCATGCATTATGCACAGTATAATTTTTTCCAAATTATATTATCTAAAATGTAGCCCCTGGTATTTTAAAGCTCATAGTATTTTAAATTATCAAAGGGCCATCAGAGAGTTCTTTCTTTTTCCTTTATTTTAAAAATCTGTCCAAATAAACATTATTTCAGAAGTATTATTGACAAGCCTTCAGAAAGTCCAGTATTCCAGTACTAAATTTAAAAATAGTAATTTAAATTTAAGTAATTTATGTTAAGGTTGCACCAGATGCTAGATTAATACTGTACAATGAACTGTTATACTACTACTGTAAAGCTTATTTACAGTTTTTGGTAAAACAATAAAGTCAAATGAACAATAAAAATAAATGCAATAAAATAACATTATATAATTTGTAATGTTTCTAAAGGACATAAAACAATATTGTTCATTCTACCAGTTTACACAGCGTTAAAATAGGACATAGTATATGATTATATGTATATAAAAGATAAAATGTGGTAGTGAACAATAAAACAAAGCAGGACAATTCTATTGGATTTCAGCCCCTATTCTTTAAGTAAGTAGCACAAGTACACCTAAAGAATAGGTGGATCCAAAGTGTTAGAAAAAAGCCAGGTGGTTTATTCTTCATCAGCCCAGTATTTAAGTTGTCCCATTAATGGAGAGATCCATTTTCTTTTTCTTCAAGAAGCAAACGAGACCACAAATAGTGATTTAAGATCAAGTGATTATCTCCTCTTCCCCACATACTCCCTGCCCATGTCAACCAAAGATCTTACTACACTAGACTAAGTGTCAATCTAATAATGGCCTCTTGGTGGTTGTTGTTTTGCACCACAGACAGATGGGTCTCTAAGCCAAAACAGTGCTTAAAAATGGGAAGTCTGAGGCAGTCTTACAGTCATGCATGCCGGCATCTTTATTTCTTAAATGTATGTCTTGTTTTAGATATTGGAGAAATATTGGGTCAGTAACTCTCAGTATATTTCCCAAGCCATATGTCTGGAGAAGAATATAGATGTTATTTAACCATCCAAACATGGTTTATTTGGAAAAGGAGAGGCTTCTAGAATGCATTTCTTAAGGTATCCAGTAAAATCCAGTCTAATTTTCTTCCAATAGTTTACATTTCTTAATTGAGCCAAGGTGCTCATGTTTATCAGTCTGGTTTCAGAACCCTGTCTAAATCGTAGAATTACATAGAGATAAAAGCTGTCATAAAAAAGTAGTTAGAAATCTTTCCAGACTCAGGGTGGACTATACGGTCAGCATCCCAGAGTTCTGCTCCATACTATATAATGGACTCTGCCTTGGATCTATGGAACTTCAATGCTTTCAGAACTGTTCTTCTGCGTGTCTTATTGTAAAAAGATAAAACTCTATAGGGTCAGTACGCCAAAGATTTTTTTGCTCTACTTATATTTTCAGTGTGCTTATTCCAGCTCAGATTTTTGCTAAAATAGATTCAAAAGTGTATAAAGACGACAACGTCACCTTTCGTTTATTTTCCTGTAGAAATCAAATTAATTTCCTCCTTTCATTCCCCAAAACCCAATAGCTTGGTTTTAGCTGTGTTGATTTCCAAGCTGTTTAAGGTGCAGCGTTGCTGGAAAGCACCCAGATTTGGAGACCTATTTAGGATAGTGACATTATTAAGGTATCATCTGCATAAAGCAAGACAGGGATAGTCATTCAAAACCATAGGTTCATAGAATTGATTCCCTGTTACCACCTGTTTTAGATCATTCATAAATAAATTAAAAAGTTTGGGAACAGCACACACCAACTGCTGAAACTTCCTTAGCCTGACAAAGGGTTTTTGAACCTGAAAGATTGCTTAAAAATTGTTTTCCATCTATTTAAGCTGGTCTAATAAAAGATATCAGATTCACCTAAAGGACCTTGTCTGCCTTAAGTATCTTAAACACTTGTTATTCGGTTTAAAGTTACGCCACTCCAGGGCAGGATTATCTCTACTCAGCTTAATTTTGCTCTTATTTCATTAAGGTATGGTCATTCCATAGGGCTATTCCACCCAAGCTGAAGTCCTTCAGCATCCCAGGATGTAGTGGCCTCTTCTCAGTCAGAATCACCCCTGTCAAAGCCAAGTCAGTCAAGTTTTTGTTTAACTACCATTAAACATTTTCAAGAGAGGAAGTTCCACAGCCTCCCTAGGTATCCATCCCAGTGCTTAACCACCCCACCAATTTAAAAAGTTCCTCCTAATATCCAGCCAAACAGTGTACAGGTCATCCTTGGGCATATGGATGCTGAACAATTTTAAATATGTGCACAATATGTGTATTAAGGGATGAAGAGTACCCTGAGTAATACTAATTACTGAGATATAATAATAGAATATTTTCATTCCATTCAGGAAGAGCATAAAACCAACTGCAGAAACTTCTTCAGCCTGATGAAGGGTTTTTAAACCCAAAACCTTGCTTGAAATAAAAGGTGTCAGAGACCAGGCCTGGAAGTTGCTTGAATCTCTTGCTAACATCAACACTAAAAATGGCCTTAGGAAGGCAGTTGAGAGGCTGACAAACTCTGCTACAGAACAGTGGTGAGTGCTCTCCTGACCAACCTCAGTCATGATCCAAGCCCTCTAAGCCACTCCTGGGTGAGTTTGTCCCCCAAAGAATATCATTCCCATAGGCCTCTCAGCTGGCATGAGAGCCCTGCTCCTAGCCCACGGGTGGGTAAAATAAGGCCTGCGGGCTGGATCCGGACTGACAGGTCATTCTGTCTTGCCTGCGGGGCTCCTAAAAAATTTAGAAAATTAATATTAATCTGCTCCTGGCTTCCTGTCAGGAGCCAGGGGTATTAGGACCTAGGGGGAGCCTTACCAGGAGGCAGCAACCCAGCCCTGCTCCACCCCCAGGCCATTTACCTGCCTTCCTGCCTCACACTGCTCCAGCACTGGGTGGCTTCAGGCTGCATTGCCCAACTGGGGAGCCCAGAGCCTGCATTGGTACCCTGGGTGTGTATGTGCGTGCGTGCATACGCACGTGTGTGTGTGTGTGTGTGTGTGTGTGTGTGTGTGTGTGTGTTCATAGGGTGAGTCCTACATGCACACCACACAATACACATGCACCCACACACCCCGTTGCACTGCCATACATGCAGACCCCCACACCCACAGCACCTCACACACTCCAGCCACTCTCCCCCCATACACAACCCCACACAAACCCCATACCCACCCACATATCCACATCCCCCACATGCTACCTCACCCCACACCAACACCCACACCCCCACCCCATCCACTCCCCCACAGACACACCCACACTCACTCATGCCCCACATAACCACACACCCAAAGCCCCCCCACAAACCTATACCCCACCCCCTCAAAATATACAAGAGTAAGATTTCATTTTAAGCAATTATATACAATCACCTTTATGTGCACTACACAAACACATGTAAACCAGGACAAAAAGATTTTTTAAATCAATTTAATGAATGTTTTAGATGTTTGCTTTTTAGAATATAAGTTAGTATTTTCCTAGTTCTGAGATGACAACACCCCTTGTTGAAAGGAGTACTTCTGGGGGCAAGGGGAGGGACTTCTAGTGGCAAAGGATAGGAGACAGGACATCCCATCACATGATGGGAGAAAGGGGGTGGGGCTACCCATGCAGCCCTCGATAGCTTGCCAAAACTGGGTAAGTGGCCCTCCGCCTGAAATAATTGCCTGCCCCTGCCCTAGCCCTTGGGACTGGAGGCAGATCAGTGGCATAGATGGAGTACACTGCGCTGTAGATCTTTGCTGTCTGGGGCTACCAGAGCAGCCCTGAAACTGCCCAAAGTGATCTTACGACTGGACCAGGCTCAAAGATGAGGAAACGCAAATTAGGTTGAAAATAAGGGGACATCACACGCTTCATGAGGGGTGTATGACCCTTGCTGAGCACTCCTGGAGTTTAGCTGTGGAGGCTGTGTTCTGACTGGATGGAGGTGGGAAGCTTGAAGGCTACGGTGGGCTGAGGGAAGTTTTGATAGAGGATAGGGCAGAATGGGACTTGTCCTAAAGCAGGAAGTTCAGTCTTTAGGCTGTCCTGCTCCCCAGAAATGCAGCTCTGACCTTCTCTCCCTGTCTAGTCCTTTCCACTGAAGAAACTAGCCACCGGAGAGACAAGCTGTAGCAGCTGCATTCCCAGGCATGGAAGCTGTAGCCCATTGTTCCAAGCAGGGAGGGAACAAGCACCAAGATGGAAGGGGAGGTGACTGCAGTCAAGTGCTGAAAAAGTGAATCATGTGGAAGTAGCACGTGGGAAAGGGCAGACAAGCTGCATAGCTCATCATCACTGCCAAAACCAATAGCTGAGCAGACATGGGACAACATAAATTCACACAGCTGCTTGGGGCTCACATTGTTCCCTTGGACAAGGGCCATGAAGTGCTAGTGAACAAGGAGGAGGTAGCAGGTGATGAAACCCTGGGGAAAAAATAACATTATCAGGGATATGCAAAAATCAAATTGCAGAGAGGACTGTGAGGATGTCAGGAGCCACCTACGAATAGGTACAGAAGAACATCAACTGTGATATGGCCATTTACTAGTTTCATGTTGCCAACTCCATGACGCAGCAGCAGCAGTCCCAGCAGCTCCTCACTTTATATGACCTCAAGTCCCTATGGATCTGTGCTACAATGCAGCAAGCAGTGGCCGTGGAAGAGGAAGATGTTCTAGAAGGGTCTGACAGGAGGGCTGGCCACTCTCATCACCAACTTGCCAAAAATATTAGCCCCCACATACTGGGGGTAGAGTCAGACCTCTGGAATAAGAAATGGAAGGTAAAAGGATAGGAAGGACAAGCTGCCTAAGCTGGCCACAGGTAGCTGGAAAACAGCTGGAAGAGGCAGCTGTGAGACCGGACTGGTGGCTCACATGGGCTGATGAGCTCCAGGATGAAGACTCCCATTTCCCCTCACCTCCCTTGGTGCCTCTTGGAAGTAGATCTCCTGCCAGTGCCCTGGCCAAACACACCCCTTTGGCAGCTGCCCCTACTATGGATCTTTATCAGATAGGCCCAGGAGCATCTGTTGCAACCCATGGAATATTTTTCTAAGGTGAAAAACTTAACTAAGAAGTGATTACATAATAAGGGGGTGCAATCTACGCCATCAACTGTAGCTTCCAGTAATGATGTTCTGTTGTTTCTTTACAGGATCACAGTGTACTTAATCTACCTTTTCCTGGATTTTGTTAATAAATTTAAAGATAGCAATGCTAATGTGTCATCATAATTTCCCTAAACCTTGCTAAAAAGCCCACTCCTTTTTGACAAACACAATGCAAATAACTATTACACAACCTCCTACATTTTAGACCAATGAAAATATGTGTATATGTATCCATGTACACATGTATTATTCTGTAGGCTGATTTTGGGTGGATTATATGTTTTTAAATATCTAACTGTATACATAGGAATTACTAGCAGAAAACCAACGTCATCTCAAAGGTTGTTATAGATATGCAAGTTTTTTGGAAAGATGCAATAGTAAAGCAGATCTTTGCATCTAAAATTAAACTTTAACTAAAATAAACAAAACCTCTGATCTTGTTTTAAAGGTCTGCTCGGAAATCACAGTGACTGCACAAGTGACTTTGCAACTAGCTATCTTATAATCATCTGGCAAGCCAACTATTTAGTTTTGCCATCAGTATATGTGATGCAGCACGGTAAGCTTTTGCTTCTTTTCAATTAATTAACCTGTATTCTGTGCCTAATTTGTATACTGCATTGAGAAATTTCACTATATATTTTTGGAGATTTCTAAGTGATATACTCTTGATATGTCACAGACTCTGGATAACAGATCAGAACTTCTACCTGCATACAAGTAAGGAATGAATCAAGTACCATGGGAAGAGTTTCCAGAGTGTTTTGTCTCTTTTTGAATTTAGCCTGGGATTAACAGCTCAAGAAAAGAAAGTAATCCTCGGCATTTCTCTGCTGCTAAGTACATGGCAAGATGCCTAATGCCTGTCCCCAATTTTTTACTCTGTCAAATCTGGATTATACATTTTTTTTAAAAATCCCTCCCATGGATGTTTAGTCATTGGAGCTTTGTATCCATTTTAATCTTATATCTGTACAAATAAATGTTTTTAAAAACCTAATTGAAAACATTTTTGTTTACATGGCAAAATGAAAATACCACCCCCCCCACAAATATTTTGGGTTGACTGCAATATTTTTTATCCAAAATGGAAAAAATAAAATTAATAAAAATAATTTTTCAGCCACAATTATTTGACAGAATTGACTCATTTGAAAATAATTTGTTTTGAATTTAAAAGGTAAATGAAAGGTCAATGAAAAATACAATTAATCTGAAATATTTTGTCCAGTTTAAGTAAATCGTATTTCCTCAAAACTATTCTATAATATGATCATCCAGCAAGTCCATGTTGAGTAGTCTCCAGGGTTAGGGTTAGAAACAGCCAGCATTTTCCTGGGTTTTTTTGTAATAGTCCCATACAGCAATAGCCCCATACAGAAAAGTATACAAACACACAGTTAATTTAAGTGTAGTGTGTGAATAGTCTCACTGAAGTATTATGGTCAGAGTGTAGCTGATACTGGTTGGTTAATGATAATGTTCTATTGTTTTCATGCTTTAATTGAGCCAGACTTTGTCTGAGCTTGTCCTCCTTGACACAAAATTCCTATCAGGAACACCTCTAAATAAAGACACTAGAACCAAGTTGTTATTGATCAGGTATATAGATATTTAGAGGATATTTTCTTAATAAAAAAAAAATATGTGTGCTATTTTGGATTCAGTTCTGTTCCAATTCAAGTAAATGGCAACATTCAGATTGTTTTCCATAGTGCAAGATTTGTCCCTAAATTTTGAACAAATATATCATATGCCCAGTAATGTATCTGGAATGTGTCCAGATAGTTCTGTTATGTTGTGGATCAAATTGTATTATTGCATTTTTCCAAATCAAAATAATTGTTCATACATTATTAAGAAGATGTGAACACAGGAGTATATACGTTATAATTTATGGTGGTCTTGTGCTACATATTAATTTTCTACAGCTGAACACTGTTAAACTATGGGAAGTACTATTTTAATCTACTTCATTCTGCTGTGCATTACAATTGAGAGCAGCCATGGATGCAACTGTGACCGTTATCCATGGAGCTCATGGTCCAGCTGTTCAAAAACTTGCAATTCTGGAACACAGAGCAGGCGTAGGTACGTGTGAAATGTCTCATTGCTTCTCCTTATTAATTTTTCTGTTACATATCAACTAGTAGAAAAGTACTACTTCAGGGTTGGGACATCTAAAAATACCTGAGGATTTCCAGTGCACAGTGTAAAAAGAATTGCTTCTTTTTTTGGAAGTTCTTGTTTCCATAATTTACAAGGAAAAAGAACAAATTCCCTCTAAGAATTCTTTTCCCTCTAAGAACATTTGGATAATGAATAAATTTGAAAAGTTGACAATCTTCCAAAAAGTGCATTAAAAAGACTCAGAAAAAAAAAATTAAAAAAGAATTAAGATGGCTCCAAATCAGGGGCAGGCAATTATTTTGGGTGGAGGGCTGCTTACTGAGTTTTGGCAAGCCATTGAGGGCCACGTGACAGGCAGCCAGGGGGAGATAAATAATCATTTTCTAATTTTTTTAGAGGCCCTCCAGGCCAGATAGAATGGCCTGGCAGGCTGCATCTTGCCTGCAAGCTGCATTTTGCCCACCCTTATACTGGCAATGATGGGCTCAATCTATGTGCTGGTCCTGCAAGCAGTGTATATTTGCGTGATCCATCCATTCATACCGATTCAGGGGTGATGTGGTAAGCTCCATAGACCAGGACCCTCTATGCTGCTGTTAGGTCAGGGCAGTGCAGTGCCTCTGAAAAGTATAAGGAAGGCAAACTGGGCAGGTTCAGAATAAGTTCCTGCTGTAGCAGTGGTCTCCAACCTTTTTAAGTAGGATATCGCCTTTGGCATTAAAAGTAACCTGAGATCTACCATGCACCACCATGAGCCCCACCCCAGCCGCCCAGCAGCTAAATCTGTGGGGAGAGAAGGAAGGGGACAGACTGAGGCAGAGGGAGAAAAAATTATTTGGGGGTGTGCCTCCCCAGCAGGTAAGTCCCACTGGGCCAGGGGCCCACTCAATTTGGCCCTGCTCCTACCCCTGCAACACTGTCCCTCACTGTGGGGACCTCGATCTTGCCCCTGCTCCTTCCCTCCCCCACAGACAGACCTGCTGGGCTGGGGTGTGTGCATGCACGCAGGCACTTAGCCTCCCACCCCAGCCTCGGATCGACTCCAAGAGACTCCGAGATCTACCAGTGAATCGAGATCCACTGGTTGGTGACCACTGTACTATAGTGTATTCTACACCAGTGCTTTAAGGTAAATCTTTTTCAACATTGAGCAGCAAACAGCTGGGGCAGCATATCATAGAATAGGATTCTCTTCTTTCTTTATTTCCCAGAAGTTACGTTTTTTGATATAATGGTTTGAACCACAAAATCTCAGGCTGCTGAGAGACATTCATTTAAAGGTGTGATGGGATCTGATCCCTGAACCCAACAATTGCACCTCCTGCCATGCCACACAGTTCTGAGACGGGATCAGGTCCCAATTGCTCCATGCTTGCCAGTGCAAAGGGAGCCTAAAATCATGATCTACTGATCATCACTTGGATCAGGGCCCACTGGGGCTTGAACCAATCCTAGTGGGTCCCCAAAGCCTGCTGACAATCAATCAGTTGTTGGCTGGATCTGGGACTGCACTGGGGCTTCAAGTAGCCCCAGTATGGAACCTGCTGGCTAATGATCAGCTGATCATTGGCTAGCTCCAGGACAACACTGGGTCTCCAACCACTGATTGTTGGCCAGTGGGGTCTGCACTGGTGCCAATCTGAGCCCCTGGTGTGGTTCACCCTGCTACACACTCAGTTTAAGGTATGATGAAAACCAGCCAAAGAATTATTATGCATAATTTGTGGAATAATTTTGTGGCTTATTTCCTGTTTATTGCACCATTAAGTGTGTGGCTGGGTTACTATTTAAAATGCAATTAATTAGTTAATCACAACTGCCAGGGTTCTCGGATGGATGTGGCATTCAACCCAAATTTAAAGTAAGTTAACTCTAGGTCCCATCTTTGAAGCATGTGCCCATTTTTTCTCTGGCCTGTAAGTAACTTTCCCACTTTTATATTTTAGGCAACTAAATATGGATGAGTATTATAGAAAAAACTTTTGTGACCAATTATGTACAAAGGAAGAATCCCAGGCATGTAACCAGCAGGCATGTCCTGTCAACTGCCAGATTGGAGACTTCGGACCTTGGTCAGAATGTGACCCATGTGTTAAAAAACAAGTAGGTAGAAAATAAATTAGATGGGTGATTATAAGGAAATACTGAGGATGATTTATCTGTGGTTCAGATGATGAAACATGAGCACTGAACCAAAAGGAAATTGATTTGCATCAGGAGCAATCTTTTATAAATTAGCATTAGGGGAAGAATTGGAGAATACCAACTTAGAAAAATAGATCACAACAGAAAGAACAAATTTTTGGATACCACAAATCACGCTTACACTTTTCCTGTCTTTTGTATGAGCATATCTATGACATATGTATCAGCTCCCCTTGCCAAGGGACAGTACCACTATGAGAAATGAGTCTTCCATGGAGAAGGTCTTTTCAAGTTTACAGGTCCTTCTGGGTCCCCAAAAGTGACAGTACATCATATATATTCCACAGTAAGTTTCCCTACATTTGTAGGGCATACAAACCACATTATAACGATGGGCTCAGATCTCAGATTGTACTGGAAAGTTAAGAAGAGTCAAAATGAGTCCAAGTACTGCCATGGCTGGCAGGGAAAATTAAGATTGCTTATCTCAACATTAATTCTAACTCTACTTCCCTGACCAGAACTTAGGTATCTTGTGAATCCCATTATGCACTTGTCTGTATCTTTAGGTACTAAAACACCCCAAAAGTTTTGGCTTGCCTTGTCAGGAAGTGCTGCTAGAGTGGAGCAGGTGTGCACAAAGAAGCATGAGGTGGCTGGCTCATTTCATGGATACCACAGCCTACATGACATTTCTCTCCTGGGGGGCAGATTACTTATTTAGCTTTTAAGCTTTCCTTTAAAGCATGTGGTCTGATGGCTGCTTGGGACAGCATCTGGGACTTAAGTCTGATCTAGTATGGAAATTCTTATAGTCAAGGGAGGGTAAAATATCTCCATTCTTGGGTACTCATGTTTCCTGCTGCTCTTCAGCCTGCAAAATATTGCCTTCCAGTAGGATACACTGAGAAATGTTGGGAGTCAACCAGCATGGAACTTTCACAGGAAGACGATTTACTTCAAGTCTGGTCACCATTCCCATTTTTCTTCTCATCTGTACACTATTATACAGATAAGCAGTCTGCACAGTTATTGGTTCAGGAGTCCCCACACAATAAGCACAATGCCTCTTCAGATAAAAAATGGGAACATGGATGAAATCGTGTGTCTGGCTGGTCAGGCTGAAGCTCAGCTCATTGAAATCTGTTTGCGGAAGTTGCCATCAGATAACACTTTCTGGCCTCTAGCAGCTGGCAGAAAGAGGGGCTACAAAAACTGAAAACTGAGCAGAAAAGCACTGCAACAACCCACAAACAAACTGCAGGGATGTAAGTGAACACTTGCACATAGGTAAATTGTTGACCTCCTTTGTTTGCTCTTTTTCGCCATTAGATAGCTATCGATGAAATGCTCCTCCATTTTTACTAACTTCACATTTTATTGTGCCTAGTAAAAAAAAATTGCTTGCACTGATAATCTCCATGCTCCATGTTCCATCTCCATAAAAACTCCCCTTCAGCCTCATGTAAAGCTCTTTGTGGCTTTGGTGGAGTTGCTGTGGAAGGATGCAAGTGGATTCAGTTCAGCCGTTGACAGCAGGAAGAATAGTGGCAAACAAGCCGTGGGAGGAACATGGGAACAATCTACTTAAAAAAGGGACAGCTGAGTCATACAAAGATGTGATGCGTTTCCAAATTATTATGTTAGGAAGGGGGCTGTCATATATATATAATCACTTTTATGTTGGACAGAGTGAGACTGGCACAGTCTGCCTTCATAAATCTGCATGCCAAGTTCTGAATTAGTGAGAAAGATCCAAGTAAATCCCAATTGTTTTCTGGAATCTCAACCTCTTCTTAAGTCTGTTCTCTGTCTAGTGACCTGAAGCTTTCAAGGTGAGGATCACCCGGTACTAAAAATAAACCAAAACATAAAATTTAGCTTTTGGGGGACATATGTGACACTGTGACAGACCTGTTAAAATTATATACGTGTTCTAAGAGGTGAACAGAAGAGATCCCCTAACAGCAATGCACCTTGATTTGAGAATGGAAATAGATGCTGCCCTCATAATAGTTCGGGTAAAAGAAAAAAAAAAACAACCTGTTTTCAGAATGTTTTTGGCCCAGCCTACCAAATACACAAGGGAAGCATCGAGTAAAATACGCAAATGAACTTTTGGATCCTCATCTGATCCAGCTCAAATCACAAAATATCTTGAGGTTCTCCCCTCCCTGTACTCTGCACAATAGCTAAAAGCAAGGTGGTTTGAAATAGTATGGCTTGAGACAACTTTCATGGCCCTTATGGAAAGTATTTGTTCCTGATTTTGAACATCTGGAAGTATATTCAAGCCAATCTCAGAAACTCAGTTTTTTTGCCTTACCCCAGATCCAGGTTATGCTTTGACTAGAATTATTGGGGATTTACATCCTTATCCCTGGATTCTGTGGGAGCATCAGATGTTTAGCTGCACTCAGCTGTGTACGTCTCTTCCTGTTGCTCACTAGCGCCCCCCAGAACAAGTAGCACATAAATGCCCCCATTTTTGTCTGCTTTCAGTTTCGGACAAGGTCTCTGCTACGCCCATCTCAGTTTGGGGGCCAGCCCTGTACTGAGCGGTTGGTGGATTCCCGGAGATGCTTCCCAACTAAACTTTGCAACATTGAGGAAGTTGACTGCAGAAACAAGTTCCAGTGTGAAAACGGTAATATTCTTCTTAGCTCCATAACTTCGAATTTACACATACAACCAAAACATTAAACATTGAAAAATAACATTGATATACTCTGTGTATCCTATGTATTTATGTGCACTTTTATTGGTGGAGGAGAGAAGGGAGAGAACAGCTCACCAAGCCATTTGTGTATAAAATAGAAACTTCAATGTCAGTGCATCTTCCACCTGTTTTCATTGTTGTTGCAATAAACTGCAGAAAGCCAGGGCACCTTTTGTCCCAGAATATCTGGTGTGATCTCTGTTTGTCTAATGAAGAACACAGTGCTCTAGAGTTTTGTGGATATAGAACACAAAGTCCTAGTAGGAGGAGTGTCTTTGTTCGAGCCTATATTTAAAGATTTAAGCTTTGTTTGAATATAATTTTGCTTCATTTTTACTAAACCTGTGCAAAGGGTTAAAGGTCGCTTATTTAGGTTGATGTTTAACTAAAATGAGCTCAATTGAAAGCAAAGTAAGTTCATCCACATAAGGTTTACCAAAATCTTAAATTAAACCAGTGCAACTGGGCATAAATACAAGCCACAAATATATAGTAAATGCATGAAAATGCTTGTTGCCATTTCTTTGAAACAGGTCGCTGCATTGTCAAAAGTCTAGAATGCAATGGACAAAATGATTGCGGTGACAACTCAGATGAAAGGAACTGTAGGCGGATAAAGACTGTGTGCAACAGGAGATACGAGAGCATCCCCAGTGCGCAGTTAATGGGCAATGGGTACGCTGCTTTTGCTTGAGTTTTGTAGATTAGTTCTTTTTTATCTAATTAACTCTTATATAGCTGAGATAGCTACTGTAGTGATACACTAGTGATTCCAGCTGGATCAAATACGTGATGGCTTTTTTGTTAAAAGTTTAGAGAAATTATAAGAACTTGGCTGCTAAGGTATGCCTCTGCCCCTTATATAGAATAAAATAGAGAGCACTTCCAGAAGCCTTGGGCTTCCACCTGTCCCTTTCAGCAGTGAGAGCTCACACATCAGAAATTTGTCAGTTATATGATGTCTTGGCCATGCTTTGAGATGGAAAATGTCCCCAGAATTTATTGTTCTGCTTTACCTTTATATTTTTTTGGTTAGACTCCTATCCCACCTTAAATGTTTTAGGATTGTTTTTGTTAGCTACTGGGTATTCAGAAGTGTGAAACTCCACTTTTCTGCCATAAAGCACTTCTAAAACAAAATCAAATCAGAAGGCTGTGAATGTGTCAAAGGGAACATGTACAGCCTCTTCAGGTATTTTCAGCCTGAGGTATTCTGGCAACACCATGAAAAATGTTGCAAGATCCTGGATTGACAGGGATAGATAACCATGGGTGTTTATATATGTGCTCCGAGAGATTGGTGGGGTGTGGGGGGAGGGAGTACTTTAATTAAAGCAGCTCCGAGAGCTGCTCTAATTAAAGCGCCCCGAGCGTCATGTATATCAGCATCCCCGCACTGAAAAATGGCAGGGATACTGATCAAATCAGCTTTAGTTAAAGCAGCCCTGCTGCCTTTTTTCAGCATGGGGACACTGATACACGTGACACTGGAGTCTGCTGGAGCATGGTAATTACCATGCCCAGTAAGCTCGGTTAATTCAGTCTGCTCCTATGTGATGTAATTACAATGCATCAGAGCAGCCTCACTCCACATCTGTAGGTGCCCCATAATAGTAAAACTGCATTTTGACATACATTCATGAATTAAGGGTTCCTTCAAAACAAGTAACATAAAATTGGGTCAGATCCTTAGCATAGAGCTGTATTCAGGGGAGGTGTGACAGGCCAATGGCACATAGTGTTGTGTAACTCTAAGAGTTGCACAACTCCTGCCTCCTCTGATCCACTGGGAGGACTTCCCTACTGCTCACCTGTCATGCCTTGATGTTGTTCTAATCAAAGGGTTGGGAGGCTGCCCCAAGGCCCAGGGGGAGTCCAGTCCACTACCAGTCTGCCTTTATTCAATCCGTTGTGGCCTTTCTGGCTCTACTGGTGCCCTAGGACACCATATGCCTTATGGGCTGTCTTTTTGGCCTCTGCCTGCCCCTATAGCCATGCCTATGCCTTGTCGATGATACACAATACCTTGTCAGAGAGGTTACCCAACTCCACTGCAACAGTTGTCCTTCTCAGGCCTTAACACTTTTGCAGTGGCTTTGGCCTTCCTGACTTTGGCCCCTTGTTTTTCCTAGCAGTAGCCCTCTTAGCCTAGTACCTTGGCTTCTGGGCTGCAGCTCTAATCTCACCCCTTTTTGGGGCTCTGGGCCCAGGCCCTGCTTTCACTCTTCCTGGGCTTTGGGCCCCCTCTGGCCCTTTTTTCACCCTTCTCATGTTCTGGGTCCCCTTTATCCTCCCTCTTCATTCCTATCAGGCTCCAACTGTGGTCCTCCCAGATTCAGGCCACCTCTATTGCCCCTCTTGGACTTGAGCTTTGGCCCTCTTGGCCTCAAGCTGCTTATGCCTTGTGCCCTGTCCCTGGCAGGGCTCTAAACCTCAGGGTGCTCCTCAGTCACTCCCCTGTGGCCTCGTCTTCATCCCTTACAGCCACACCTATTCTGCTGGTTAAAAACTAGAAAAAAGAAGGCAAGCTAATGATTTAACAAAAACCTCCCCCACTCTGGGTAAACAAACATTTGAGTAGCTCTCGGCCCCTGGGGCTCTTGCCTCTCTGCCTTTGGAGTGCTTTGGGGGCTGCTGGAGGATTCTCATGCAGGTGCTTTCTCCAGAGACCTCAGCTCCTTGCAAGGCACCTTCCTCCTCCCATTTTCTCCCAGGCATTTGACTTTTCTGCCCCAGAAGCGCTGCCCTGCCTGAGTCAGGTGACTTACTAGCCCACACAGATGTTCCTCATTGTCTCTAATAGGTAACGTACCCTTGCACAGCATGCAGCCTGTGCCTCTGCTAGCCTGCTGTGTTTTCCCTTTTTTAGTAACAGGAGCCTTTGGCTCCCTGTTCCAGGAGGATCTGGAGGGGGTTCAGTAGTATGGTCACACCCCCTCCCAAAGTTTAGGTCACCTGCCAGTAGCGTTAGTTCCCTGCAGCCCTGATGCCTGGGTCTCCTCCAGAGTGTGACGTGGGGCTGGAGCCTTGCCTTGGCTTGGGACACCTGTGGGAAGCAAGTGAAGAAGTGGGGGGGAGGGGGGGGGTCTGCTTACTGCTACTACTGATCTGGGGGTTGGGGAAACCCCAGGAATGCCCCTGCTCTCCTCCAGATGGGAGCTATGAGGAGCTGTTGCATGGGTTGCTGGGCTGGAGAAGCAGCAGTGGGAAGGTCCCTGTTCCCTCCTCTCCATTCCATGTTCTATGTTGTCCTAGTGACTCCAGTGGCAGGGAGCAGCTATGTGGGGTGCCAGCCAGGGATAGTGGTGGTGGTTAGTCTTTGCTTCCAGTATCTGCTCCTGGCCCGCAAGAGATATTTAGGTTGGAACTGGGTAGGGGGAAGGAGTGCCGGAAAGATGGAGAGGACCCATCTATCAGTCCACAAATCTGCATGCATAGCTGTCCCCGCCCAAGCCTGGCACCCCACTGCTGCTAATGGAAGCCCCCAGCTAGTGCAGGGCAGGAGATGGCATGGTACAGTCTGTCCAACTGGGTTTGTGGGAGGTGAAAGAGGGGGCTGCATCACCTCTACCATGCTGGTAACATGTCCCACACCCTCTTTTTGGGATTCCTAGATATGCCCAAACCTGCATTATCCTCAGTGCAGTTGCATGTACTTAAATTAGGTAGAATCTCACACTGTATATTTTTTCTGTGACTGTTCGATTTATTTCTGGAATGTACTGTCTCTCTAGATATAACCTTTTGGCAGGAGAAAGCTGTGGAGAAGTCCTTGGTAACTCATTCTACGGGGGCAAATGCACTACAGTAAAAAGCAATGACACCAGGAAATTATTCCGTGTTCCTGCAAATATTGAGACTGTCAGCTTTCAGGTACTACATGAGTAGTAAAGCCATCAAACTGTGCCACTTACTTGAGACCTTCTTTCAATGGTCATAATCCATGTTATGCTCACGAGACTTTTAAACTCTGATGTGCTTTTTAGATTATGATGTAAAAAAAAGGAATTATATAATTGCCACATACATGTTTGAAGGGCCTTGTTGAACCCAACTGGAGCTCTGAAAACAGAAAAAGGACAAAGGCAAGATACCAAAGAGCTCAGTTCAGTGGATGAGATCTATTTTTGTCAAAAGTGCAGGGATGGGAGAAGGGGGGAGTTAGTAATGATATAAAAAGAATGATTAATCCAAAAACAGACATCCAAGGGTGCTATGAAAATGGTTTAATTGTATTCACATGTAGATGATTTGTAGGTTGAGTGGCCCTCTGAGATCAAATGTAGAATAGGGGAAGCAATGTGGTTTGCTCCCTTTCTCTGCAAAGCTATCTTGATGACAAGGCTTTCATATGTACTTGATATCCACCAATAGAAGGGTAGAGCAGACTTCAGAAGGCCAGAGACATCTGCTAACTCAGGGGTGGACAATTATTTAGGCTGGCAGGCCCCTTAAGGAGTTTTGGTGAGCTCTTGAGGGCCAGGGGGAGAGAGCTGACCCGGTCTTGCCCCCCCCCCCATCATAGCTATTTATACCACCCAGTGCAGCAGGGGGATGGGGGTGAGGGGGAGGTGAGAGACACCAATTTATCCTATCTGGCCCCATTCACCCTACACCCACCACCATGGGGGCCAGATGGAGTAGGTGGGCAGGATCTCCATGGAGAACAGACACTCCCTGCCTGCTCCATCTGGAGCACCCTTGGAAACAGGTGGAGGCAGATAGACTGGGTTGCCTGGGCAGAAGGGCCAGGTCCAGTAGTAGCAGGAGATACATTGGCAGTGGCACCCAGAGTGTGAGGACAAGAGTGAGCTCCTGACATGAGTGCTGCCAGGAAGCTGAGTCCAGCCACCATGCTGCCCCTGCCCCAGTCCTACACCACTCAGCCACAGACTACAGCTCCTGGCATGCATGAGAGATAGATGTTCATATTGAAGCTGACAAGACAGTGATATGTCCAATAGTTATCAAGTAGAACATCCTCCATTCTCTCTTCTGTGCTTTGAGGGCAAGACATTTTGCCTCAAAACTGGCTGCCGCTGGGTTGAGGTTGTGGCACTATTGGGGTTGCTTAGCAGCCAGCTCCTCCCAACCCTTGATGTTGGCCTCCATTTTCTTGAGGTTCAAAGTGTCCTTGTAGTGTTTCCTCTGTCCATCACAAGATCTCAGGCCGCTACTAAGCTGGGTCTAAGCACTGGCATCTCCTTGACTATTTTATGGTTAGAGCCAGTGATTGAATGGATATCCATATCACATGAGCTATGCAAGGAACTGGTGACTACTGGACATATTGCTGTCTTGTCAGCTTCATTGTGAACATCTAGCTTCCTTCAAAACACCAAAAGCAGACAAAAACAATGTGAAGAACCCTCAACACCAAATCTCTTCAAGACTACAAAGTTCTGCAAGGATCTCCAACAGTGTAGCCTCTATCTTCTTCTCTCAGCTGGCTTGTATCCAGTCATATCTTGTCTTACTAAGAGCTGGAATGCTGATGTGTCTCACTAGCTCCCTGAAGATGATGGGAATTCTTCTTTCTGGTCATTCATTATCTTGGTTATCTATCAAGATGAAAAAATTCTATGTTGTGAAAATTATTGTTATCTTATGATGTCTTTGACTGAGAGAGACTGATCTCATTGGATGTGGGTATCCATCCAGGAGCATATAAGATAGCTGTGGTTTAGGGTACCTTTTCTAGCTCCTTCCCCACATAGGGTGAGCAGAGGGTAGCTTGAGTCAACCCAGGTGCAAGATGACCATCAGGCTACCACCACCTGCATGCAGATTTGTGTCTAGAGACTGCTGGATTCACTGGTCCCATCTCTGTCGCCACTGGTCCATTGCTGCAGGGCTTTTGGAGGTTGGTGCAGGAGAGTGTGTTGTTTCCTGTGGTAGAAGCTTACATGTGACTTAGTTTATTTAATATGAGGAAGTTGCTATATGGAAACAATAACCTTGACAAAGTGGAGATCTGGGCACAGTAGCAAGGGATAAATTTAAGTGATGAGAGACCTCCATCTTGCTGCGGTTTTCTTCTGACTTGACAGTTGTTAAGATCCTAACATCATCATCCATCTGATCTGCAATTGAGGATTTGTGGTTGGACCATAGTTTGTCTGGAACCTCCCCTCAGGCCTCTTCACCATAGGTGACCCTGCCAGGAGTGTGAGACTCTGAGCAACATAGCTCTAAGGATCAGTGGGAAAAACAAGTGTCTCCACCACTACAAGGTCTCAGTACACAGAGAGACACACATCCAAAAGTTCAGTAACATGTATAAGCATATGCAATCTTCTTTTTGTGTTTTGTTGATTGAAATACATTGGAGAGATTATGAAAGCAGCCTTGCTCTTAGTAATTCAATTTCCCCTTATGTTCCCAACTGAAATCCAAACCTGTGGTCGTGGGCAAAACTGGATGCAGATAAAAAAGAGGAGAAAAGCAAAGAAAACAACCACAATAAAAATGAACTGAACATTTTCAAATGTTCAAAGATGTTTTGTTTTGCCTATGCTTGACTTTTATTTGAAAAAGTGGGCTACTTTATGCAACCAGGTTGTCTTATGCTTGGTATGCACAAGGGAACACACAACTGCAAAAAGTTTGGGTATCCTTGAATACCAGTGATTTTGAAAAGCTGGTTGGAAATTGTAGCTGTAGTTCAGCCTTTTAAGTCTTTCCAAAGTGAGTAATGCCCTTATCTTGAACAGCACCATTTCTCAACCTATGGATCATGACCCAAAAGTGGGTTGCAAACTTTAAAAATGGATTAACAAACTTTAAAAATGGATTAACGAACTTTAAAAATGGATTCTCCTTTAAAAGAGAAAACCGTGGGAATCCATGACTTTTACCTTCCAGGCTGGCAGAGTTCCAGCCTGCAAGGAGTTGCTTGAGGCTCCCCCATGTCCCACACACAGCCATGCCCTACCCCACACTCTGGAGGATTGGGGCCTGGGGGAGGGGGCAGCAGGTCGGGAGTGAGGAGCACTGGGTTAGGACTGGCAATTGGTGTTTACAAGTGGGTCCTAGTACAAAAAAGGTTGAGAGCCCCTGTTCTACAGGACCCTTTTTCCCATTCACTGACACTGATATGAGCATACAAATGATACATTTTTTTTCCATAGGCATCTTAAGCACCATTCTTTAAAATGTGTCCCTTGTGAAGCAAATAATCAATTCACCATTTGTTAAATATGCATCCACATTGTTTCTGGAAAATTTCAGATTGTTGTTGCTTAATAGTTAGCTGTAGCAACATCCCTTTTGAGTAATTTGTTTTTCCTTTCTGTAATTTTAGGTGGAAAATGAAGAAGACGATGTAAAATCAGATTTCTACAATGATTTAATTCCTCTGAACTCTGAGTCTGCTTCAGGTAGTTCATCCTCTTTCTCTGGTAGAAGCTCTTCTGGGATCCCATTTCTTTTCTCAAAAAAGAAAAAAGTAAAAGTTACATCATCTTCCTCCTTCAAAGAAGCTATTGAAGCATCCTATAAAAAGGTAGAATAAACAAGCCTCCTAATTTTGTCTTTTCCTTTTATCTCCATCTGTTTAGTTCAGAGAATGATGGATATGTAAAAGGTCACATTTCATCATCAAGGTAGCACAAAAACCCTTTTAATGACGAATTACTGGGCTTGTGATAAAGGCAGTTGATACACAAGGCTGACATGGCTATTAAACCAGAATATTGCTGAATTAAAGAACATTTATTTGAGGTTCTTAAAGATCCTAATTTTCAAAACATAGGTTATCACCATAAATGGTGATATATTATAAGAGGAGCTTTATTTTGTAGCCCAAAAATACACTGAATTTGCACACAAATACAAATTTCCCAGCTTTACTTAGTATTTTTGCCAAAAAAGAAGCCTCAAGGTAGATCTAATTGTACCTAAAGAAACACATAGCATAACAATGATCGAACACTATAAAAACCTTCTTGAGCTGAGAATAACCATTCAGGTAAAGCATTCCAACCTCAGCCTAAACCTGGCCTTTGGTTCAGAAACTCAGATACTATGGAAGAATAATTTAAAAGGTCTATTTTTTATTCTACACTGAAGGAATCAAAACTTGAATTTTTTTCATTAAACTGAATTTTTCTTTTCTGGCTAGCTCTACTTCTAACTTTTTGGTTTGAGTAATCTGACATATTTCCCCATCCTTTTATGTGTCCCATAGATTTACTCTAAGCTCTCCCCAATTAAATAATAAATAACCCTTTCATCATTCTCTTTACTAAATATAAGGAAATCTGGGGCAATGTCTAGTTTTGCAGGCAAAATTGGAATGTCTTGAAGGCCTTTCTCTGTAAATTAATTGGTTAACATCTGCATAGCCCATTACATGATTTAAACTGCTTGGTGTTAAATATTTCCATTATTTCTTATCACTCAGCTCCTGTTGAGCCTATCATAATCATATACCATTTGATTATATGGTCTGATGGAATGTGCTCAGAACATTTGGGGTCAGCAAATGCCTGATCCAAAATTCACTAAAGTCTATGGAAAGACTCATTTGGCTCTAGATCAGGCCCCCTAGAACCCATTTGATCTGCCAGATTTTACTGGAATATCTGGCAAAAGTCAACTGGATAAGATAGTGTGTGAATTACTTAGTTCAAGAAACAATTCTTCACAAAGGCATTTGATGTGCAGCAATTTTTTTGCTGCTTCTTCCATAGGTGTCTGTTTCCAGAATGAATTAATAATATTCTAAAATGAAAAATGCCAACATTAGCATAAAAAATAAAACATGTGGCTTATGCTGGTTTTTTTAAAAATAAAATGCTTTGTCCCTAAAATGAAGTATATATTAATATATATTTTCATGTCTTCAATTAAGATAAAAGCTTCTTCCCTAAATGTTATTTTTTATACTTCATGAAAAGAACCTGAGCAAACTTGTAGGATCGTGATAAGAATGTATCTGCTTGGGATTTTACATTTATGAAGAGTAAACACACCCTTGCCAAAGGACTTACTATAATATTAGTTTATGAACTGCAGACAAGAAAGACAGAAACTGTCCCTAGGAGAGTCTAAAATGTGTTTGTCTCCTTGGATAATCTATAAGGGACTAAACAATTGACAGTTATTCCACAAAATGTGTGTCACCGCTTTGTAAGTGCTTCCTATTATGCTTCCTATTATGCTTTTAATTGAATATATGGCCTGGAGTTCCTGGGGTTGGGAGCCCTGTCAGCTGATCAGAGCTCCCACCTGAGAGGTGGACTTGGGCCCCTCCTGAGTCTGGGAGCTCCCAGCTGATGCTGGCTTCCCATTGTGAGAGCATGGGAGTCCCATGGGGCTTCCCACTGTGGCTGGGAGTCCCATCAGTTGACAGGACTCCCAGCTGTAGGGATGCCCCAGCTGTAGCTGTGGCTTGGGAGACAGCAGCTGATGTGAAGTCCCAGCCGCAGGGGTGCTCCATGAATTCCCACAGATGTGGGACTGCAACTGAGTCAACTGACCACAACCAAGACACAGTGTCAGTTGTGGTCTCACAGCCCCTGGCTCATGAAGCATGCCTGCAGCATGGACATTGCATCAGTTGTGGTGTCCCAGCTGCAGCTATGTCAGTATGTCAGCTGTGGTCTCATAGCTTTCTCCACATCCTTTTTGAATTGCGTAGCCCAAAACTGGACACAGTACTCCAGCTGCAGCCTCACCAAAGCTGAGTACCGAGATTTGCTTGAGAAGCATCTATGGATGCAAGTCAGCGTTTTGCTCGCTTTACTAGCTGCAGCATCACACTGAAGGCTCATGTTCATCTTGTAGTCAATCATGACCCCCAAGTCCTTTTCATCTGTAGTGCTAACCAGCATAGCACTACTGAGCCTATAAGCATGGTGCAGGTTTTTCCTCCCAAGGTGGAGAACCTTGCATTTTTCAGTGTTGAACACCATCAGGTTCTCGTCCGCCCATTTCATGAGTCTATCCAGATCTGCCTGGAGCACCCTCCTGTCCGCAGGTGTGGATGCTTTACCCCAGAGTTTGGTGTCATCGGTGAACTTGGCCAGTCTACTTCTGACACCAATGTCAACATCATTGATAAAAATGTTAAACAGTATAGGCCCTAGGACAGAGCCTTGTGGGACCCCCACTGGTCACAGTGCACCAAGATGATTGGTTAGCCCAGGTCAGCTAATGAGGCTCCCAGCCTCGGCCCCATCAGTTGAGAGGGCTCCCAGCCATGGCAGCTTGCTTCTTGCCAGTGTAGGAGGATTGGGCTCCTCCTGCACTGGCAATAAGGTGTGATGGGATCAAATTCACGATCCCAGGCATACTTCCTGCCATGCCTGTATGGCATGGCAGGAGGCCCAATCCTGTGGATCACACATTAGATCCCATTGTACCTTTACCTGCCTGTGTAGAGGGGCCCTTAGTGTTTCTCAAATTAATACTTTCCCTGAAGCTCTCAGTGAAATCTGACATTCCCAGCATAGGAGTGGTGAAGCTGACGGGATATCAGTTTTGCTGAGTATCCTGGATTCCTTAGAGTTAGGACTTCCAGGTTTCCTGTTGCATAGCCCAATTTGTAGTATACAAATTATGATGAACACATTCTCAGCTCTTCTACCTTTTGTCAGAAACTTAAGTGTAACATTGCAGATTAGATTTGGGCCTCCTAAGGTGTTATAGCCAAGAGCCTGGGAGTTCTGGCATAGCTTGCTCTTCTGGAGTTGAACACTTTGAAAATAATGTGTCCCTAGCCCTGGGACATTCCTTCTGGTTCCTTCTAAAGCTGCTAAGTGCAGAAGCATGGGTCCTCACATCTAGACAGTAGAATGTGAAAATAGCTGTGTACAAATGACAGCCTAGATACTTAAGTTGTTTATGTCCAGAGTGATAAATCACTTGTTCCTACACTGCTTGACTTCTTCCCAAACTTTTCCCTGTCTTGTCTATTTATTTTATACATTCTTAAGGGCAGAGACTGCCTCCTTCTGAACTATGTAATGCCTAGCACAGCTGATATCAGATGAAATTCCTGAAAGTAGGCACTGTCATGATACAAACAAATTAAAAATGAGAAGACAATTGCCCTATTGACACATTGTACAATGAGCCATATTCTATCAAATCTAACAATGTGCTTGTTGTCTCAAATGGATTAATCACTTGATTTTACTCAAGATTAAATCAAGTGAAATATACCAGCCCATTTTGCAGTATACAACCGAGTATGAACATATTATTAGCTCTTCTACCTTTTGCCGTGAATCAAAGTGTAAAAACATTCTATTTCTCTTTGTTTTTTATTTATAGAATTCTAACTTTATCAGGGTCCATAAAGTGATTGCAGTTTCAAACTTCACAATGAAGGAGTCAGATCTACAGCTCTCTGATGTCTTTCTAAAGGCACTTAACAATCTGCCTCTAGAGTATAACTATGCTTTATATAGCAGAATCTTTGATGACTTTGGAACTCATTACTATGCTTCTGGATCGATGGGTGGCACATATGACCTTCTTTATCAATACAGCTCTGAGGAATTGAAGAACTCAGGTATGTAACCTTTGGTGAGAAAAGTCCACATGACAGGCAACAATTTTTTCCGATCATTCTGCTAATACTGCCTCTGAGGAATGTGCTGCTCCATATTTTCTAAGTTAAGGCGCAATAGAATAATCCTTCATTTTTCTCAAAGTAAAAGGAATCTAACCATGTAAACCGTGGATGTCAAAGTTGCCTCAAGCCCTGAGCTGGATCTAAACTATGAAGCTCATCCCAGGCTTGAGCCACAGGGCTAGCTGCTGCAATGTGAGTCCAGAGGCAATGGCAGGGGGTCTGGCATCATTGGGCCAAGTGGCAGTAACAGGGAGCTGGCAATGGCAGGGCTGGGCAATGATGGGTCCTGACTCGCTCTCCTTCCTCTGGCAGTCATGTCCAGCAAGGCTTGGGGGCCTCAAACTCTGCAATAGTCCATGCTTCCTTGTCATACCCCCAAGTGCTGGGTCCAGCCAACAAGCTTCATGCTTGACACCTCAGTTGTAACTATGTACATATTTCTAGAACTTAGAAGAGAAGTAATAGCTTTGGCATCTCTTGTGATCTTCAGATCAAGACCAGATGCTTTTCTGGAAGAGACCCTTCTGTCAGGGTGGAGTTACATGTTACACTCAGACCATACTAAATCTGTAGAAACTTAAGTGGTATTAAGACAGAATGTGCTGTGAGAAATCACATGTTAGAAGTTAATACTGTTTCCTGCCTACACAGCTCTGACTTGCCACTAGAAGGTTGGTGAGCAAGGACATGGCTAGGAGCCAGGATGCCTGGGCTGTGTCTCTGTTCTAGGTTGGCCACGGCTGAGAGTAATGAATCCTAAGATCCTGGAGAACTTCAAATTGCTTGTTTTATCTCCATGAAGCCAACTAAAGTTACCCTAACATGAGCTAGGTAGCACAGCCCAGAATTAACTCTTCTCTGAAGTGTTATAACTTTGAGATGTGCAGAAGATGCTTAGAATGAAGTAATGATCTTTAACTTATGGATGCTCACAATTTAAATCCCATTAGTATGGTCTGAGTGTAACGTGTAAGTTCAACCTCAGACACAAGTTGTTGATCCAAAAACAGGCATAACTAAGTAAAACCTTATGCTCTATATTATACCAGAGGTCATATGAAAGATTCTAGTGGTGCCTTCTACACTTAAAACTGAAAGTGTAAGAGAATTATTAGAGATCACGGTTGCCAGCAAAATTCTTAGTAGGATAATCAAATCATTTAATAGGAAAGAACCATTCTACAAAAATGGAAACCTAAACCTATTTGGTTAAGAGCTGTCATTCACAGTTGTACTTGGATATTTTGTGGGTATTGTTTATTAGTATTGTGTAAACAGAAGGGTAAAGGATGTATCCTCAGCATCAGTAGATCCTTAAAAGGATTTGGCAAATATGACTCTGTCCAGTGCTGTTGGTACATGGGGAATAGAGTGGGGTCCATTCTGGGCTGAAGGCAGTAACTCAACACCAAAGTATCCCATAGAACCTGAAGTATCCCATACAGCAGTATATTGTGGGGATAGTAATATAGCAAAGGATGCTGCATCCTTCTATCAGCAATATCACTAGGGTACCATCACCGGTCACCCAAAACACACTATTATCCAGCAGATGACTTGTTGGCCAAGGCACAGTGTGATATGAACATAGCTATATTGCTTCCAGATCAGGAGCTGCCACAGACTGCAACTGCTCATGAGTCCTTACTCAGAAGAATTATAGCTTTATTTCCCTGATGCCAGGCAGCATCATGTTGTCTCACTTGCTAAATTCAACAGCAAACTCCCTGGCATCAATTTTTTTCAGTTCCCGACATGTAGTCTTTCAGGATACCAAGACAGCTGTGATATTTGGGACTGCCCCTGAAAATTCAGGACAGTTGGTTGTTTTAACAATTATGCCCTATAGAACAGAAAGCTTTTGATAGGAGTAGATTTGGCCTACTATGCCTTGCAGAAGATTTGAAAAAGTAAGCTGTCCTCTTGCATGCTGGTAGTTGGAGGGGAGAGGCCAAGGACATTATAAGAGATGGCATGGAAAAACTGCCCAAAAGCAATGGGAGAAGTATAGAAAGTGAGCTGAGGATGGGAGATTGTGAGAAGTGGGAGAGGAGGAGGAGGACCATGAAGGAAAAGCTATTGGCCACAGCAAACTTTCAGAAGAAGGATGAGAAGGTTGAACCTGATGTGGAAGGTTGAAAGAAATGAATGAGATGTTTAATCTGAAGAATGCTGTGACTTGCATGACTGCAATAGACTGGGTAGATGTATGTGTGTGTGTAGGGAGGGGATGATATGGATTCTGGTGATGCTGCTCAATGTTTTAATGTTTTTGCTATTTGATATTATCTAGGTTTGACAACACAACAATCAAATCAATGTGTTCGGACAGAAACAACTAGGCGTGTGTTTTTCAGAAAGAAAAAGAAAGTACATACTACCTGCACCACAAATAGACTGACTGAACGCCATGAAGGTGAATGTACAGTTAGGTACTGGTTGAGGTAGTGTCTGTACCCTTAGCTGTCAGCAGTCAGGCATGCAGGGTGAAATCCTGGCTCTTCTGAAATCGCTGGCAGAACTCCCAACAACTTGGGGAGGAAGCAGGGTAGGTTTTCACTTTTTATATTCTAAGTTAGGCCTTGAGTCCATTCTACAGAGTACACACACACACACGAAAATACTATAGCCAAAAGCTCCTCCCTGCTTTACACTGGCCTATCTTCCCCTGGCAAGGAAGTGTGTGTAAAACTAGTATATCTATCTAACCACAAAGGATCTTCATGGTCAGTCCAGTTTCACAAAAGTCACGTAAGTATCAGTCTGTCCAGTCTGTCCACAAACTGATGTCCACATCAGTTTGTCCACTGTGAGGACAAACTTCCCACTGACAAGCCTCCCATTTCCAAGGAGAACAAAATGACTGATGGGTATAACTTCATCTCCCTGCAACATAACTTGGCATTTCTGTGCCACCAGCAAATCACTTTTTATCTTAGAAAGAAAAGCCTTGGGATTTATGAGCAATAGGAAAGTCGTGATTATGTTTGAAAAATCTTAATTGAAGCCCTATTTCAGGTTCTATGTTGCAGTCAGCTGAACGATCTATTTCACTAGTGAAAGGTGGCAGGACAGAATATGCTGCAGCTCTGGCTTGGGAGAAAAAGGGGTCTTTTCCAGAGCATATTGTATTCACAAACTGGTTGGAATCAACAAAGGACAATCCTGTTGTGGTTGATTTTGAGGTAAGATTAGAGACAACCCCTGCATCTCCCATGATGCCACATGACTTCCTGATTTGTATTTACACCATCCTGCTGGATATGTCTTTAGGAATATATATATAAGGCCCTGAATTTATATATATTAGTCCCTAAGACTAGTTAAGATGACAGGATGATTATTGGTAATATAGATGAATGGATTTTTTCCTACCCCTCTGGCTCACGTTCAGCACTGTGCACCTAGAAGAGTAGTGCTCAATCTTTTTGCTCCACAGCCCAGTGTGTCTGCAGGCTGGATGTGGCTGGTGGACATAATATGGCACATGGGGCAAACAGAGGAGGAAACCAATCCAACTGTTTGGAGCAGGGGGCAAGTGGTGCAGGGGACAAGAGCAGGCTCCCAGGCCCTGGCCCTGGCTCGTCTTTGCATATGAGAAAGGGCTTGGCACAAAGGAGGAGGCATGGCTCAGCCCAGTCTAGCCACATGGATGGGGAGTGGGCATGGCCCAGCCCTGACCCTCCCAGGCAGGGATTGAGAATTTGGCAGCAAGGGGATGATGAGTGGCACTGCTAATTGCCACTGCTCCCCCGCCACCAAATTTCCCAAGCTGTGGGAAGCTCTGCAGGCCATGTGCCAGGGCTCTGTGGGATGGATTTGGTCTATGGGTCAGGGGTGGAGCACCCTAACCACAGAGTATAGTTATATAGGCCATGGTGTTTATAAAAATTTCTTTTGGTTATGTTGGGGCTGTGTAGCTGTCCATAGGAAGCAGTTAATACAGCTATACTGCAAGGAAATGCCCACTTCATCTTCTGTATTATGATCCCTTTCCATATCCTTTTCTTTTAGTTGTCTCCCATCCTGGACTTGGTAAAAAACTTCCCGTGTGCTGTAACTAAACGCCGCAACCTCTGGAGAGCCCTAATTGAATACATGGACCGATTTGACCCTTGTAAATGTGCTCCCTGTCCCAATAATGGCAAACCTGTGTTATCTGGAACAGAGTGTCTGTGTGTGTGTGAAGCTGGAACCTATGGGAATAACTGTGAGAAACGAGCACCAGATTACACATCAGGTATTTATGGGAATATTGTAACAATGCAAATCTGATCCTTTCTTAAACCCACACAACCATGAACAACTGGTGCCTCTGAGGACTGGGGTGGGACAGTGACGCCACACAGGCAGTAGCGGCGGCAGGGGTGGGCTCAGTGGGGACCACCCACAAGTGTCAGCAGTGATGTCGGGGGCAGAGGCAGGCCCAGCAGGGACCACCCACAGGCAGTGTCAGTGGCATCAGCAGTGGGAGGGGGGAGGTAGCAAGTGATGACCCACAGGCAGTAGTGGTGGTGTTGGCAGTAGCCAAATCTGGGGGGGCACCAGCACTCTCGGAGGGCACATGCCCTCCCCCCACCCATGCACCCTCTACATGTCGCTTAGGCACATAACTGCTTTAATGTAAAAGCTGAAGAGCAGGTCTGACTGTGGTATCTTTATACTGTGAGAAGTGTCAATATTTTGATTTTTTTATATTGTTTTCATTCCACACAGTATGAAAAATTACAATTTCAGTATCCAACAGGTCAAGCTTCTTGAGTGTCATTTAAAAAATCAGACTAACATTTTATTTTACACTTATGAAAATACTTAACTTCATAAGATCTGAATAATTTCATTGTGTTCATACTTTATCATAGAATCATAGAGAAGTAAGGCTGGAAGTGACATCCAGAGGTCATCTAAACTAGCCCCCCTATCTGAGGCAGCATCATCCCTGTCAAAACCACCCCATATAAATCCATCTTCTAATCTCTTAGCAAAATGTCAGTCCGCCCTGACACAAAACCAAAGGCAACAAAAACACCAACCTGCTACAGGTAAAGCAGGGGGACCATGGTGGTCAACATCCTGCTACTGCAAATGTTAATATATGCTTAAGAGATCCCAGGAAAAGGATCACACCCCTCAATACAGAGAAAGGCAAAAATCCCCACAGTCCATACCAGTCTGACCATGGGGTGAAATTTCTTCCTGACCCTAAATATAGCGAGTGATTGGTCTGACCCTGAGTTGAGCGCCAAGACCCTCTAGCCAGGAACCTCCAGATGTAAGTCCCACCAAGAACACTATCACCCTGCAGTCAAAATTCCTGTCTTTGGCTGCAGCCAACACCTAATACCTCTGAGGAAGGCTTTAAAATAATAATAGTAATAATAATAATAGTAATAATAATAATAATAAAAACAGACATGTAGCAGCAGAGGGGGGAAAAATCCCTCCAATCCCTATGTGGCAGCCAGCAAAGCCCAGAAGCATGTGAAATACCCATAGAAGAACACAGCTACTCCTAGATCATCCCTGACTGGGACTTTCCATCCTCTCTTGAACTCCAATGATGACACGTGGACAGCTTCCCTAGGCAGCCTATTCTACTTCATTGTTCTAACAGTGAAGAAGTTTTTCCTGAGATCCTACTTTGCTGCATCTTCAAGCCATTATTCTACATCCTACACTCTGCAGCAGGAGAGAGAAGGTGCTTTTCCTCTTGTTGATGTATTTGAAAAATGCTATCATGTCCCCTCTTAGATGCTTTTGCTAAAAGATGAATGTGTCTAGTTCCTTCAACTTCTCCTTGTATGACATGCCTTCCAAGCCCTTTATCTTTTTTGTCACACATCTCTGGACCATCTATAACTTCTACATGTCCTTTTAAAAATGTGGAGCCCAAAACTGCATATAATATTCTAGATGAGTGCTAAGTAGAGAGGCATTATTGCCTCCTATGTCTTTTATCTATACATCCCCAAAGTGCATTTGCCTTCTGTGTGACTGAATCACACTGCAGACAGGTGTTGACTGTGTGATCTATGAAGATTCCCAGATCCTTCTCCATAGTTCTGCCATTCATCCAGAAGTCACATACTTTGTATTTTTATTTATGATTATTCTTCCCAAGGTATAGCACCTTGCATTTGTCAATTTTGAATTTCATTCTGTTAACTCCAACCTCACAGTCCAATCTGTCAAGATCCTTTTGAATCATGGTGCCATTCTGTAGTGTGTTTGCAACTCTACTTAGTTTCATATTATCTTCCAACTTGCTCAAGAATCTTTCTATGCCAGCATCCAAATCATTAATAAACATATTAAACATTTCCTGGGCCCATAAACATGGGCCCAGGAATGACACCTGTGGGACTAACTTAAAAATCTCCTGCCATATGAACATTAATCCATTTATAATTGCCCTTTGCTTGCAGCTATTGAGCCAGTTAGTCTTTCCTCTTTATAGTAATTTTGTCCAGCCCACATTTCTTCAATTTGTTTATAAGAAGTTGTATGGGACTGTAACAGGGCACTAAGGTGCCTGCCACCTGAAAAGCAGCAGAATGGGCTCAGGTGTTGGTTGCTAGGGGCAACCAGGAGGAGCTAAGGGCCCACACCTGGTCAGTCAGCTGACCGGAAGGGGCAGGGCCGACTACTATAAGACCCAGACTGGAGGCTGTGAGTGCTTTCTCTCGGCTGGCAGCCAGGAAGAAGGAGTACTGCCTGACTAAGGGAAAGAGATCGGCCCTGAATGTGGGAAAGAGAATAATGCCTGAATGTACCAGCTGCTAGTTACACGGCTGAGAGATGTGGTGTGGTTTGGAGAACTTTTAGTCAGGAGGTTTAGCTTTGTGTTATAGCCCAGGGGCTTGTGTCATTGTTTGTTGTTGTTGTTGTTGTTTTGACCGGAGGACCGGGTGAGGCTATTAGGGGTTGGAGGAGGCCTCATAGGGGCTACACGGTAGCGTGGGGACCCTGGTGCCAGAGAGGGCACAACATTCAGGGGTGCGCTGGCCCCAGCCCTGAGAAGGGGAATAGAGGATTGGGGGCCAGGTAAGGCCGAGGCCACCTGAGCCCCACAGGAGTTTTAAGACCCGAGGAGGGAATTTGGGGGCCAGGCAGGGCTACAGCCACCTGAGCCCCAGAATGGGCCATTGCAAGAAGCCCTGGGTGGGAGCAGAGATTGACGAGTGCCAGAGAACACGGTTGCGAGGCAAGCCAGAAGCACCCATGGGGCGCGGAGAGTGAAATCAACCAAACAATGTCCAGTACATCTGCGAGGCTTGGGGTGTGGTACAGGGGTGGTTGGAGCCACGCATAGCCCATAAGGCTGGGGTGCACCAAGTCACCCAAGATAGAACAAAGACTGAGATACATCAGAGCACTGTGTCAGAGAGGACTAAGGGCAGCCTCCCTTATATATTGCTGACATCAAAGATGTGGCGGGTGAGATGTGAGGGTGCTTTTAATACCACATTGGCATGGGAGGGGGTGCTAGGGGAGTTCACAGCCACCCTTAGGACCCTGTGCTGCTACAGGGACCTTATCAAAAGCCTTGCTGAAGTCTGAATACACTATACCCATAGCATTCCTTTCATTCATCCAAATGGTTACTTTGTCAAAGACAGAGATTAAGTTTGTTTGATGCAATTTGTTCTTAGTAAACCCATGCTGAGTGCTTGTGATCAACCTTTCCTTCTCCAGATGCTTGCAAATAACCTGCCTTAGTATATGCTCCAGTAACTTCCTGGGTATTGAGGTGAGGCTAACCAGTTTGTAGTTTCCCAGTCCTCCTTTTAGGCTTTTTTAAAGAGGTGTATTACATTAGTCCTTCTTCAGTCCTCTGGTACCTTGCCCATCTCCCATGACTTCATAAAGATCATTGCCCAGGGCTTTGAGAGATGCCCTACCAGTTCCTTAAGTATCCTGAAATTCAGTTCATCTGGTTCTGCTGATCTGAATTCATTCAAACCCATCAAAAGCTCTCTGACTGTCTTTTTTGTTATTTCATCCCTCATCTTGTCCTCTTCTTTATCCAAATCTTTATTAGGCATATCTTTGCAGCTTATTTTTTTGTGAAAACTGAGGCAAAGTAGGTGTTGAGTAGCTCTGCCTTCTTTGTATCTTCTGTTAGGAGTTTCTGCTAGGCTTTTTTTAACAGTGGACCCACAGCTTTCTTAGTCTTTCTTTTCAGACCAACACACTTTTAGAACCTCTGTTTGTTGTCTTTCACTTCCCTTGTTAGGCACAGTTCATTCTTTATCTTTGCCTTCCTGATTTTTGTCCCTGCAGGTTCTTGCTATTTTCTGGTACACTTTCTTGGTGACCTGGCTATTTTTCCAATGTCTGAAAGTTTTTTTTCCTTCTGCATTTGAGGTATCCTAGAAGCCCCTTGTGCAGCCACATCGGTCTATTGCCATTCTTTCTGAGCTTCCATCATGTCAAAATTGTTGGGCTTCCGATACTGTGCCCTTTAGAAGTTCCCAGCCCTCCTGGGTACCTTTATTCTTTCCATGACAATGTTAACTCCTTGAGTCAGTTGAAATTCAGCTTTTTGAAATCTAGAACCCTTATTTTGTTGACCTCATGCTTTCCCCAACTTAGGATCTGGAAGTCTATCATAATGTGATAACTTCTTCCTAAGTTCCTCATCACCTCTTACATCCTTCACCAATTGTACTGTCTTGGTTAGAACAAGATCTAAGATAGATGATCTCCTATTTGTGTCCTCAGCCTCTAGGAAGAAGGATAAAGTTTATGCCACACAGGTTAAAAACCAGCTCAGCATTTTATGTTTTCCTGTATTGTTCTTCCAGCAGATGTCTGGAAAGTTGAAGTCTCCCATCAGTACCATCTCATAGCTTTTGGATAATTTTGCTACCTCCTTCAAAAGTGCCTCATCCACCTCCTCTCCCTGATTTTGTGGCCTACAGTAAATTCACATGATTTTATCAGTGCTGCATCTTTCACCTTTGATTTCCACCCAGATGCATTCTGATCTACTACCTTCTTCTTTCTGAACCAGGGGAAAAAATGGGTTTTTTAACATGCAAGGCAACACCACCTCCATTCCTCTCAACCCTGTTCTTCTGAAACAAAATGTAACCTTCAATGTTGATATTCCAGTCATAAGAGCCATCCCACCATGTTTCTGTGATACCAGTTAGATCTTAATTTTATTCACAGGCTGCAACTTCTAGCTCATCTTTATTTCCCATTTTTCTTGTATTTGCATACATGGATCATATGTATTTTGTATTATAACCTATTCATTTCCCTTTTATACCACATATTGCTGTTCTGTGGCTCTCTAGCTCCTTCCCAGACTTGAGCTGCTTCCTCCAGTCCTTCCCCCACTGGATTGTTTGCTCTGTTGCTAGTGAGTTTTTTGTTCACCATCCTCCATGGAATCTAGTTTAAAGACCTCCTTACTAGTTTGGCCAGATGACACCCAAAGATGCTCTTTCCAGTTCTAGTCAGGTGGGTCCCCATCTCTTCATAGCAGTCCTCCTTCCCAGAACATCCCATTGCTGAAGAATCCAAAGCCTTCAGGCTGACACCCCTGTCTCAGCCGCACACTTACTTCCAGGATATGATGGTCCCTGCCTGATTTCTTGCTATCCGTGAATAGGATCAGTGAAAGTGCCATGTGTGCTCCAAGCTCCTTAATCCTCCTTCTTAGTTACCTCTGGCCTCCTCAGGAGTATCATTGGTGCCTACATAGACAAACAGGAAAGGATAGTGGTCTGAAGGATGGTGAGCTTTGGTAGTCTCTCTACAGCATCCTGAATTCAGGCTGCAAGCAGACAGCACGCCCCCTAGGGACTCCAAATCTGTATGACAAACTGGTGCTTCTGTCCCTCACAGAAGGGATTCACCAACCACCACTACTCCTTCTCTTCCTTCTTGGTGCAGTAGTCCTAGAGCCCCCATCTGGGGACCCTGCATTCAGCTGTGTTATTTTGTTGTTATATCATGTAAAGATTAGGCTATTGCATAATTTCTTGCAGCACGATAGGAATTTCCTGTTGTGTTTATATTATAAAAAAAAATTAAAACTATTTAAAATCTTTATTATACACATTACAATAGGAAAATCCATTTATAAGATCAGTTACTAACTACATTAATTGATTTGATTCCTATTTTGAAATTGTTTATGAAGAAAGATTGGCAGCCAACCAGCAGCCAGCTAGCTGGGGAGCCTGGGCAGCCAGGCAGTAAACCCAAGGGGCCTTGGGGGCTGGGTAGTTGGCCCAGGAGCATCTGCAGGCCAGAAGCTAGCCAGCTGGGGAAGGCTATCAAGTAGAGGGACTGCTTGCCTACCTACTGGCATGCTGATGAATAATCTGGTAGTAAACCAAGCAAACAGCCTTGATCACTATTGGCTGATAGAAAATGGTCAAATATTTCATGATAGAACCAACTTTAGTTAAAAATTCTTCTAGAATCGCACTGAATTCATCAGATCCATATTTTGAAAATGTATTTAGGGAGTGAAATTCTATATAGTGAATGTATATTTAACTCTATGTATACACATGTACATTATGTATTTAATGTATACTAAGTATTAATCCAGGAATTTTAATGTTTGGTTTGTATGAATAGCATATTTACAAGGAAATGCTTTTTCACACCATGTTTCTTTAGTATCTATTGTAATAATTATAAAATGTTGGGACAGAATCAGTTTACTTATGTAGGGTTCATGCCAAAGGAAGAGGTCCAATTTGATTGGGTTTAGACATCCTGTTTCCCTTTTAGGCTATGGGATTCTTATTCACCTCTGAAGTGTGAACTAGAAATACAAGAGCCACCTAGAACTAGACAATAAATACTAATGTCGTAGGTATGTCCAAATTGCAGCTCCTCCAGAATATCCACCCATTGTCGAAGAATTCAAAGCCTTCAGGTTGAGAGCCTCATAGTTGCCTTTGATCTTTCTGGAAGTATCATTGATGCCAACATAGACAATCAGGAAAAGGTAGTGGTCTGAGGGATAGATGACCTTTGGCAGTCTCTCTATGACAGTTTAGGCATCTGACTCCAGTTGCACATTAGGGTGCTGACAAAAGTGAAAATTTTCCCTTGATTTGGCCACAGAAAGTGGCCTGTTACCATGACCAAACATAAGTGCATGGCTGCAAACCACTTCAAAAATGGCCAGTCAGGCGAAAATCTGAACCATATTGCATGAAAGTCCATATGAAGATGTTTCAAAACATAGGATCTTATGTAACTTCTGTCTGAGCTGCCTGCCAGCCTGTCGCTGTTTTTAGAATGGGAGTAGGAAAGGGAATGAAGGGAGTTCAGTCTGGGGGGTTTTCAGCCCTCACTGGAGGGTGGAGCAGATGTATTGGGCCCCGCCACTCTGAGGTCAGGGGGCTCCAATACATGCACCCCAGCCTCCACTGCTAGCTTTGGATTCCCTAGAATGAGTTCCCCTTCACATCTTGAAAACACCATAGGCTGGGAGAGAGCAGGGGTATTGCCAGGGAAACTGGCTACAGGGTCCCAGTCAGCAGCTAGATTCCCCTCCCCCCTGGAACCAACAGTGAATTTCTGTTTGGTCTGGGGGATCTTGTAACTCAGAACACTTCCTACAAAGCATTTTCAGTTATAGCAGGAAGCTGCACTTTTGTCTGCACCCTTAGATGCCATTATTTAGTTGGGATCCAGAACACGTGCTCCTGCTACTGAAGGTAGGTGCCTTCCCAATACTGAGGCCTACCTTTGCACAGTAGTTTAATGATTAAATCAGTCACCCAAGATCTAGACCTGATGCTCTCCCACTTCTTAGATGAGTACTTAAACCAGGAAGCAACTGTGCAAAAAGTGAATAGCCCCACAACTGATGTGCTTGAGCAGAACTCAGTGATGTTGATGGGGGTTAAGTCTAAATCTAGGTGTCTAGGGAAACTCATAGTTAGGCAGCTACATAATTTGTGGGGTCTGCCCCCTCAATTCCGTAGTGTCAGTGTGGCCACAGTCGACATTTTTTGGCATGACAGCCTCCCCTCCCCCACCATACCTCTGGCCAAGGTGCCCCAGAAGTCCCACCCCTTGCTGGAGATTGACAGATGGCCATCTGTCAATCTCCAGCAAGGGGTGGGACTTCTGGGGGCCCTCAGCCAATCAGAGGCACGAGGTACTCTGTCACACTTCACCACGAAAATCATCCCATCCCTCCCTCCCTTTTCCCCCTGTGCTTCAGGACACCAGGCTTCCCATCTCTGTTTTCAGCTCCTCTTTTTTCCCTCCTGCTTGCTGGCCACTTTCCAGCTTTTTTGCAGTCCCTGCACTTTTTCATGGGGATCAGACTTTTTCAGAGTTGACCCACCAAATTCACGGTTTCTGCAAAAATCACAAAATTGCGAATTTAGTAGGTACCTGCTTATAGTAACATCTGAGTTTAAGTACCTATTCAATTTTGTGTCTGCTGGAGCAGGGATAATCTGGATTACACTTTGGAGTTTAGATGCCTAGTTCCTTTTTTAAGTACTTATTTGCTCAAAAGAGTTCTGATCTAGAAGGTCTAGAAAATAGACACTTGGGCTGCCTGCAAAGGTGGGGAAAAAAAATCAAACAGTATTTTAGTTTAAACTGGTGTGCCCGGAAGAGACAGAACCTTAGTTGCACCTGGCTTTCTTAACATCTGTATAAACTGGGTGCTTTAGTGGGGCTATTTTGGTGCTTGTATTTAATAGCTGATTCAATTATCTATTAGATAAAAGCATCAAAAACCCTGCTGATGTATCCAATCTATACAGATGCTGCAGAGCTGGATTGAACTAATGTGCTACTGCTTCCAGTAAAGCACAGTTTTGTGTTTTCTTTTTCCATGTCTGTCAGCGCCCTTGGTTTTGAATGTGACCTGAAGCCAAATTGTAAGGGAAAGAATAGTCAGACTTCCCTGAGGTTCAAAGCAGTTCAGATTTGGTTTTGGCTCATCTCATCTTTAAATTTAATATTTTATAAACAATATGTTCCCCTGCCTGGTAAACCTCATAAATCCTCTGAAATAGTGACAATTAAGTGCTATCCAAACTACCTAGTTGGACCAATACAAAAATATCACCCTAAAAAATTCTTGCCTCTCAATTAATTAAGCTGTTACATACAAAGTAAGGAAATACTGCAGATTCATTCATTTGCTAGAGTTTACATTCATCTGTTCCAGTTGCAGTAGATGGACACTGGAGTTGCTGGTCAGCATGGAGCCCATGTGATGGGTCTTTCAAGAGAAGAAGGACCCGTGTGTGTAACAACCCATCACCAATGAATGGAGGAAAGCCTTGTGAGGGTGAACATGAGCAAGAGGAGGACTGTTATGTTTCATTGTTTGTGGACAAGTAAGAAGATGATAGGTGGAAAATTCTACTTACTAGTGGGGTGCGGGTTAGAAAGCTTTCAAAACTTGACTAGGGATAAATTTCTTGTCTGGGTTTCTTTGGATGAGTCTGAAAAAAGGAAAATATCTGTAAATCTTTGCAATTTATTACAACTTTTGTTTTTGTTTGCATTTTCTTACCAGGGAATTCCAAAAGAAGTATCATATACTTATTTTAAAATATTTTGTATGGGTCTCTGACTGAGAATCTTCATTATTTTTTCTTCATCTTTATACAACTTTTTTTCCCACTTCTGAACCACATGAGTCTGAATATCAGTGCTTCCTTTCTATGTGCTTTAGGTTTGAATTTGAAATCTCAAAGATAACTCAGTTTTTGTCAGTGAATTTTTATTTGGTACTGCTTTGCAACACTGTGAAACAGAATGTTTAGAAGGTTTTAATGTAAAATGTTAACTCCAAGCCAAAACCACCCTCACTTTCTTATTTGAGGGTTGTGTGAAAATGATGAACATAGCCATAATTCATTACAGGGATAGCTCCTCTTGTGGCAAAAACACTGGATAATATACAACTAGTCATTTTATTTCTGTTGTGATTAATATATAGCATATTCTTTTTGAGAGTCTTGGACATGAGCACTTTAGTTCTACATGGTGCTCTCCCTCCCTAACTAAGCACCACAACCTGTACAGCCCTACATCCATAACATACAGCGCACATTTAACCACTGCTGGTATTAACAGGCAAAAGTTAACCTATACAATACCTAACCTAACCAAACTGTGATGAACCCTAAATTCTGGCTGAACCACTTAAACTTACAGTCATTGCTAAAAAAAAGGCAGCCCAATGTACCATCTTTTTTGCCCCAACTCTTCTAATCTATTATGCCAAATTCTCTGGTGGTAGAAGAACTTATGCCAATATAAAATCTTCTTTCCTATAATGCTCACTGTTGATCAGGCTCCTTTTGGTACATAGGTTAATGAAGAAGTTGACGGAAAAGGACCACAGTACTGCTCTAATTTTTTTGGTTTGGGTGAACAGTGCTCACTGCTAGCTCCTCTTCCTCTTTGGCTAATGCTGTGAGAGTTTACCCTCTTGTTTTTGAAACCAGTGCCTCATATGCATCCTATACTGCAAATTATTGTTTTTCAGAGGGGCTCCGTGTATAAATGATGATGAAGCAAGGAAGGAAGTGGATATTTTCATTGGTGAACCTGAATCTGGATGTTCTAAGCCAGTCCCACCAGAAAATGGATTTATCAGGGTGAGAGGGCTGTACCATGTAAAATGTGTGAATGATAGGGCATGTGGGAGCTCTGGGAACTTCCAAGATTACCAGTCTACAGAATTTCTGGTTTTGGATTTGCAAACCTAGTTCATCCACAGATTATACTCTGATTTCATCCACGTCATGACACCTCGCACCAACTAGAAAACACCATTCTGTCTTAATTAATGAAACTGTTTTCTAGATAGTCAGAAGCTAAAATTATTGCATGTCTGCAAGGGGCAAGCAGGGGAGTGTATGTTTAGGAGCATCCAACATGGGTTCGTTAGAGGCAGGTCCTGTCAGACCAACCCGGTGGCTTTCTATGGCCAGATCACAAAATCCTTGGATGCAGGTGTCGTGGTGGATGTAGTCTTTCTGGACCTTAGGAAGGCCTTTGACACTGTCTCTCACCCCATTCTCATTAAAAAATTGGGCAACTGTAGTGTCAGTGCCTACACAGTCAGATGGGTCACAAACTGTCTGGAGGGCAGCACCCAGAGAGTGGTGGTGGATGGGTCACTTTCAACCTGGAGGGATGTGGGCAGTGGGGTTCCCCGAGGCTCAGTCCTCGGGCCTGCGCTGTTCAATATCTTCATCAATGACTTGGACGAGGGGATGAAAAGTACCTTGTTCAAATTCACAGATGACACCTAAGATGTGGGGAGAAGTGGGCATGCTAGAAGGGAGGAACAGGCTGCAATTGGCTCTGGACAGGTTACAGGGGTGGGCGGATGAGAACTGGATAGGATTCAATACTGACAAGTGCAGGGCACTGCATCTAGGGAGGAAGAATCAGCAGCATACCTACAGGCCGGGGAACTCCCTTCCCATCACCACAGAGGCAGAAAAGGATCTTGGAGTCATTATAGACTCCAAGATGAACATGGGCCACCAATGTAGGGATGCAGTCAGGAAGGCCAACTGCACTTTGTCATGCATCCACAGATGCATCAGGTCCAAGGAGGTGAGCCTCCCCCTCTATGCAACACTAGTCAGGCCCAGCTGGAGTACTACGTCCAGTTCTGGGCGCCGCACTTCAAGAGGGATGTGGACAGTATGGAGAGAGTCCAGAGGAGGGCCAGTCGCATGATCAGGGGTCAGCAGGGCAGGCCCTACAAGGAGAGGCTACAAGACCTGAACCTGTTCAGACTCCACAAGAGAAGGCTGAGGGGGGATCTGGTGGCCATCTATAAACTTGCCAAGGGAGACCAGCAGGCAATTGGAGAGTCCCTGTTCCCCTGAGCACTACTGGGAATAAGTAGGAATAACAGTCACAAGCTGGCAGAGGGTAGATTCAGACTAGACATCAGGAGGCGCTGCTTCACTGTCAGGGCAGCTAGGATCTGGAACCAATTTCCAAGGGAAGTGGTGCTTTCTCCTACCCTGGGGGTCTTCAAAAGGAGGCTAGATAGACACCTTGCCAGGGTCGTTTGACCCCAGCTTCCTTTCTTGCCCAGGGCAGGGGGTTGGACTTGATGATCTACTCAAGTCCCTTCCGACCCTACCAACTATGAAACTATTTATTAGTGGTTGATAGCAGAAAGCTCCAAAATCTAAGTTGGCAACTCATGTTTTACATAGAGGTTTTTTCTTAGCTGAAAGGTGTCTTTCTTACTCCTTTTTTCTCTCATATTCTTTTGTATATTTTCTTTTCCCCTGCCTTCCCCCCTCCCCCCTATTTTCTTCAATGGCTATACTTCTGCCTGCTTCTAAATATTTCATAACTTCAATTTAAAAAAATGCATTGTGTTGGCTACACTAAGAAATAAGATAAGGGCAGCACACAATCATTTGTGTACTGGAGTGACTGGTGATATCTTAATATTTCTTCCAGTATCAAATTGTAACAGAAAAAGACTGAAAAAATAAATCTGCTGCAAAGGGGCTTACAGAGTGAATGATTTTAAAAGGATAAGACAGCACTCATTTTAAGATTCTGATGAATGTTCATTGTGTGTATATGAGTCCTGTGTCAGTAAAAAAAAAAAAAATGAAGATGCAGTTGTATAAAACTTTTAATTTTGGGGAAATCAATATTTTTTATGTTGACCTGACAGTCTTTTACCAGCCCTTCCCTAGCATGCCAACAGAAAGCTAGATGTACTGCATACTACTGTATATAGACATACTATGAGACTTCCTCTTCCAGACAGCCATTCCCCATCATAGAGCTCTAACAGAGTAATAGTTTCATAGTTGTTAGGGGCTCAAAGGGACCTTACAGATCATTGGGTCCAGCCCCCCTGCACTTGGGCAGGAAAGACTGTTGGGATCAGATGAGCCCAGCAAAATCCACCAACTTCTAAAGGCAAGATAATGTGTATAGGTTCTGTTTCAGGCAGCATTTAATGGCCACTAATTTTGGGACCACCACATGATGGGGTAAACAAAATTAGAATATTAATAAATGGATAGACAAATTGTTATGACAACTGCAGTATGATGAAACTTTTAAAATGCTATTTTGACTATCTTTCTCTTGTGTCAGTGTCCATTCCACTTACCCAGAATATGGTTTAATTGTAGAATGAAAAAAATTATTATGCTGTGGGAGAAGAAGCTGAGATTGCCTGCATGACTGGATATGATCTCATTGGGTATCAGTTCCTTAGGTGTCTACCAGATCAAACCTGGATCCAGCAGCCCATTGAGTGCCAACGTAAGAAATTGGAGAACAGTTAGGCTTGGCAACAGGAACAAATATAGGAAATACAAATAGTTCAGGTTTTCCTAACAGAATCTGTTAGAAAGGCTTAAAAAGAAATTAATCCTTGTTTTATAAATGTTGGAAATGACAAAGTCCTCTTGGGTTGTCAGATTTGTTCTTTTACAGTCTATCAGTTGTTCCAACTTTGGCCGCTGACAGACACTAAATTAAAAGCTCAATAAGATCTGATACGTGATCCCAGCAGTTGTTTCTGCTGCCATGCCATACATGCTTGGCAAGAGGTACAATTGTGGGATTGGGATCAGATCCCAATTGCACCCTATTGTCAGTGCAAGGGGAGCCCAGGATCATAATCCTGGGCTCCCCGTGTACCGGGACATGACAAGCTTAGCTCCCCTGCTCTCCTGTGGCTGAGAGCCATAGTCGGCTGATCTGGGCTTCCAGTCATGGGAGTACAGGGGAGCCAGAGGCTCTGTGGGAACTTTTTTGCACATGCTCTGGGAGTGGGGGGAGCCGCTCTAATTAAAACACTACTGTATTTCCTGTATCAGCGTCCTGGTACTTAAAAATGGCAGCAGAGGTGCTTGAACTAAAGTTTGTTCAATGAGCTTTCGTTCAAGTGCCCCCACCGCCATATTTAAGTATGGAGACAATGATACACAAGACATAGGAGACTGCTGGAGTGCAGCAATTGCCACCTTCCACCAGACTTGATTAATCAAGTCTGCTCTCATGCACTGGAATTCCAGCATGTTGGAGCAGTCTTCACACTCATGTATAGGCACTCTATGTGCTCCCATGGCTGGAAGCTCCTGTCATCTAACTGGGGCTCCCAGCTGAAGAAGTCTATGGGACTCAAGCTTCCAGCTGAAGGAACGTACAGGAGGTAAGGCAGGGGTAGTCAAAATACAGTCTGTGGGCCAAATCTGGCCTGCCAACTGATTGGTTTCAGCCCACAGGCAGGCTCCTGCCAGTTGATTGTATCTGGTCCATGGCACTCCACTTGGGGCTAAGCCTTGACTGCTCCTGCCCAGGGCAGCCTGAGCCATGCTCCTCTCCATGCCCACCCATGGCCCTGGTCTCAGCAAGCATGCATAGCTTCCCAGCAGGGATGCTCCCAGTGTGGCTGCAGCCTCCCACATACCGCTTGGCTCCCCCCACCTCCAGCAGCCCCTCCTGCCTCTGCTGCATTACTCCAGGCAGCAGATAGCACGGGGAAGTGATGGCAGCTGTAGGGATGTGTGACAGGCACCACATGCCCAGCCAAGTTGAGGGGGAAGTGGCAGCTGGGCAGCTCCTGCCTTAGTGTGCAGGGCCTCCAGCTCCGGCTCCTGGCCGCCTTCCACCCTCTCTAACTGTCCAGTGTGTTGAGTGGAAAACTATACGCTACTCAAAAAAATATAAATCAGGTGAAAAATTACTTTCTGAAATAAGATTAAAATATGTTATAGTAGATGTTTGATTTTTAGTATATGATTAGTTTTTAATCTATATATTATTAAAATGATATCTTTTGAAAGATTTTGTGTGTGGCCCTCAACTCACCAAAACTCGGTAAGTGGCCTGCCAGCCAAAATAACTGTGCACCTCTGAGCTAAGGTCTCTGATTCACTGTCCTGGCTGGAAGCCCCAATCAGGTGACTGGGACTCAAGGGCTCTGGTGTGTTCCTAAGGTTGGGAGCACTGGCCATGTATTCAATTTAAGACATAGTGGGAACCAGCCACAAAGGGCATTTTTACACATGCAAGCACCACAGCATTTTGCCACTTAAAGAACTGCACATGACACAGTGCAGCACATGTCAGCTCGCATGCGGAGCAAACTCCGTTAATCAAGTCTGCTCTGAAGTGGCAGATCTTCAGCACATCGCGGAACCAAAAAGTATAAATGCCCAAAGTTATTACACATGTTTTGTGTGGCCACAGTACTTAAAACCTGATTAACCAGTTAACCATGTCTTTAGCATAACGTCTATCAGGATCTGTATGATCTATAAGTAACACTATACTGTTAGGTTATGTAGAAAATATAAGATAAGTATTTTCTAGAGCCTTTGCCAGTCTAAATTTAAATGTCATTGACAATAGGCCTTATTTTTCATTTCCAGACTTATCTTAATAAGGCTTACAATTTTAATAATTATATTGAACAGCATTCTCAGGAATGGACAGATACATAAGGCAATATAATGTGAATATTTTTAAAGTGTGTTTGGGGGACAAAACTCCTTTTTTTCCATTAATTTTAACTGCATATGTGTGTCTAAACCATCCATGGTGCTTTATAAACCTCAACCATGAGGTCCTTGTTTAGATGTGATTACAATTTAATCTAATTTAAAAAGAATTGCTCTCTCATTGTCAAATTTAGGATTTCCAATGTTTTGCAAGAACTCAAAGCAGCAACCTGGACTTGAATTTTAAGGTTGAACAGAGTGAACATCATGAATTTAAATTAAATATACATGAAATATTTCAACTGCCATTTACTTTAATTTTGACCTTTAACTTCATAGACAATTTGAAAATAAATCTGGCAAGTAGAATTTAATACCTGTAACATGTTGCAAAGAATGTCCTGTCAGGGGTCATTTTAAATTGTCAGTGCCAACATATGTCATATAACATTAGTAGAAAAATAGTATAATTTAATTATAAAATTAATAGAATTTCCATACAAGTCATCGATAGAGAAATATTTTATATATGAAATGTTGCCACTTGAGTGAGTTGAAAAACTTTAAAAACTCAAACATGACAAAAATGTGCAACTTCATTCACTTTATTTTCACCATAGATTTATAACTCACCCATTTATGACATGCTGTAAAGACCACGTTTATTACAACAACACAATATGTATTCAAATCTTATCTTCACTACAGCATTACTCTGCTCTAAGCCATCAGTATCCGATGTTGTTGCAATCTCCCCATTTAAACACGAATACAACATGGATGAAACCATCCAGCTAAGATGCCCAGCTGGCTTTGTTATCACTGGACAACCATATTACACTTGTGGGAAAGACCTGTCTTGGATCCCTCCTATTTTGAGAACACTTACCTGTGAAAAAGGTTAGTACCCTGTTAAGCAATTAATACAACCCTGGAAGCAACTAGTAAAAATGTATCTCAAAATGCATTGGAACTATAACTCTCTAACTGAACATACTACAGTGAGTGTTGGGTGGTACATTTGAAGGCCAAGAAAGACGATCAAATTCATCTGTTATATTAATCTGATTAGACTTCCTGCATGAGACAGTGCCACAGAATTTCATCCAGTAATCCTGTATTCATAGCATATCTTTGTTTAATATAAACTCTACCAACTGAACACTGTAAAAGCAGAAGAGGTATAGTGTTGAATGTTACCTGCATAGTACTGAAATTTTAGCAGGGGTGCTCTTACCAACTTTCCCAGTAGTTTCATATAGTTTGATACACTCTTGTGGAACTCCACACAGAAGGCTTTGGAGATGACAAAACAGTTGTCCATCATGAGCCTCTGGTTTAGACTTGAACTGAAGGAACTGGACCACTTCAGTTACTGTTAATCTTTGAAGTTTCTTAGAGAATGAGTAAGATATAAGTTATTGGAAGCTGGCAGTTGGCAATAAAGAACAGGTTTGGCTAGTTTCTTGATTTGTGTCCTTAGAAATTGAGGTTAGAGGCTGCAGAATAGCTGGCATTATTAAATATTTTCAATAACATAAGCTGTTGTGTTTTGTATGCCTTCCTCCTGTCCCTCCCTGCAATAAATTATTTTGTCTCTCTGGTTACATCCAAACTACTCATTTTGTTTATGTACTCAACAACTTTTTTGTCAACCAGTCCAGTTTTTTGCTGTTTTTTTAGTACTTTCCAACAGGGTTTTTTTTACTGACTTATTTCAAGCCATTTTTTTCCCCCTACCTTAAAAAGGAATTGCCTGTTTTTTAAAACAGGAAATGACAGTTTCCCTCACTAAAGAGAGAGGTTCTTTTACAAACAACTCAGATCACATAGACTTTTTTCTTTATTAACATAAGGAGCCTTGAACACCTTAATATTTAATAAGTATAGCTTTACCCTTAGGTGTCATATGAAATAATACTTAAAAGAGGATATTTTTTAAAAAAAGGAAAAAGTAAGATGTCTGATTATTATTTAAGTTATAGTCTTGAAAGTTAAGCTTTGGACTGGCTATCATGGTTCTACAAAAGAGGTAAAGAGTGATCTGCTTCATTTTGGAAAATGCCATGTGGCAATTTATATTCAAAGAATGGGAGCCATACTACGCATTATCATCTCTTTCCATTCCAATGAAAATGCAGCACTTAATTGTGCACATGTCTCCTGCTGCACAGATGCTGCTGCAAAAGATCTGGAAGTAAGTTTTTAATTAACTGGATCCTCAAGGTATCCCTTTACTGGTGAGTTCAGTCTTCATCTTCATATTTTGTGTACTACAGTATTCAGAAGAGCTTACTAGTACTCAGGTTGTGGAGCTCATACAAAGGACCTTTCAGTACGAATGACCAGTCCACAACTGCAACCTTTCCTATTTTGATATGAGGTTCACCATGGTTATCTAACCCAGGGATGGTTTGAGTATCTTGAGAAGAGTGTTTGAAACAACTCAGTACTTTTCCAAAAGGTAAACCAAGTCCGAGGTAAACCTCAGATTCACGCTTCTCTAAACCTGAGCAGTGTAATCCACTTTCTTTGGGGAGTTACCTCCAAGCCATTTGATAGCACCTTGAATTAGCACATAAATCTACCCTCCACCTCTTTAGTGATGCAGACAAGTGAAAATATGTGACAGCTTCATCCTTTAATCTTGAATTGGCCATCTCAGAAACTGCCTAGGCCCTTTCCTGACAGGCTGTATTGGAATGCCCTTTGCTGTCTGTCTCCAGGGCTGAACTGCAACTTATAGCTAGCATGATGGGCTAGTTAAGGGGAAGGCCTTTCATTTCAGAACTTGTTCTATTTTACATTCTATACAAGTAAGAATTTGAGGAGGTTTGTGAGGATTTTTCATTTTAATTTCTGTAATTATCAGAATATTACTGTGATGAACACAATGCAAACATAATAACAAAAAAAATAGCCATAAAGACAAAAAAAAAATCAGTTGGTAAGAGCATACAGCATCAAGATTGGCATCATTTTTCACTTTCGGAAATGCTTTGAAATTCTGTCTTTTATGTAATGCACTTTCTGTTTGTATTTACATTTTTAATGTTGCTTCTAAATATTGAAATTATACCTGATTCCTTGGTAAAATAAGGATTAGACCCATTGTCTGCTCTCATGGGAAACTAGGCTAAAGTCAAATAAATACCCTCTAGTTTTGACAGCAGCATTTTAAGATTCTGTTTATATATAATTTATTTATTTTTCAGATGAGCAAACTAAAGCTAGAGGTAATTGTAGCCCAGGACAAAAACAAGTTGGATCTCAGTGTGTTTGCATGTCACCCTCAGAGGACTGTGGGTAAGTTATATACTTAACACAGCTATTTGATTAATGGAACAGTAGTTTACTGTGATTGTAAAATAGCACAGAACACTAAGAACAACCTTAGGATAATCACAGTTTATACAGACTGAAATACAGCTACTATGCCTGTTGCATTAGCAATAAGGTCCTCCATGTTAAAATGCATGCAAGGTCAGCATGTTAAAATGTAGTCTTTCCATTCTATGCTCTAGCATCTGGCACTAAGGACTTACATTCCTTCCTTTCTTCCTTTTTCTTCTAATTTCACCTATTACAGACTTCTAAACATCCCACTCTTTAGTGGTCTTATTAACCTGAATTACATGTGTGAAATCTAACCAATCCTGGTCATACTATTTTCATTATACTTCCATGTATTTGGGATTTCTATCCTTTCATTGAGTAAATATGAATACAGTTTGTTTCCACCTCAGAAGTAGTCATTTTCATAACCATATCCTCATTTCTGTTTGGTACCCTATGTAGCAGGCACTGAGGTGCATGCTACTGGTGGAGCAGCAAGTAAGGAGACCAGCTGCATGTTGCCAGGGTAACCAGTGGGAGTCAGCTGACCAGAAGGGGCAGGGCCTGGCTCCTGTATAACTCCCAGGCTGAGGCCAGGCAGGCAGTTCCCTGCCAGCAGCCATGGGGGTAGGAGCTCTGCCTGGGTGAGGAAAAGGAAGAGGCCTGAATGACTGAACAATGTGATACTGGTGAGAGGGGGAGAAGTCCTGGAGTGGCTTGAACATTGTTATAGCCAGATGGCTTAGGTTTATGTGATAGCCAAGGGGCTTGAATCTTCTTTTTACTACCGGTGGTTTGGGTGAGGCTATTAAGGGTTGGAGGAGGCCTCAGAGGGAACCCACGGTAGATTGGGGACTCTGGTGCCAAAGGACTCAGCATTTGGGGTGCATAGACCCCAGCCGCAGATAAGGGGTGGAGAGTTGGGATAGGCAGGGCTACGGCCACCTGAGCCTACCTAAGCGCGGGAAGCCCCAGAGAAAGAGGGCAGTGCAAGAAGCCAGGTAAGGCTGAAGCTGCCTGAGCCTTGCTATGGGTTTGAGACCCTGAGGAGGAGAGTGGGGGTGAGGCACGGCTATGGCCACCTGAGCCCACCTGAGTGCGAGAAGCCCCAGTGTAAGAGGGCAGCGTGAGAAGCCCCAGCCAAAGGGGGCAGCGATTGATGAGCACCTGTGGGGCATAGTGGGAGATGAGGGGCTGCAGCTAAGACTGAACAACATCTGGTACATCTGGGAGGCTTAGGGCATGGGTACAGGGGTGGCTGGAGTCATGGATAGCCCATAAGACTGGTGTGCCTGGAACCCCAATATAGGAGCAACACATGGGGTAGCAGGAGCACCGTGACCGAGAGGATGGAAAGGCAGCCTCCCTTTTAATATACACACATACACATATATATAGCCTTTCTATCCTCTTGGTCACGGTGCTCCTGCTACCCCACATGTTGCTCCTATAATGGGGTTCCAGGCACACCAGTCTTATATTCAGCTAAGCCTTTGGCCACTCCACTTTTTATCCCATCCTTGATGACTTGCTAAGTCTAGCTGGCATGTAAAACTAAAACTTTACACAACAGGTATTTGGTTACAAAAGATATTTACTCACTGCACCCATAATAAATTACTCTGAGCTTCACTGGTTTGGGTTTGGAATGAGCTACTTGTCCTCCCGTCCATATATAAATAAGATGAAATACCGTGGGCTTGTAAAGCCATCTGTAGGAAAAGATGAATGGGAGTAAGGAGCCTCTAGAAAACATCAAACAGGAATTATAAAACAGAGGATGGTGTGTCAAGCAAAGCACTACAGCTACTAAATGAAAAGATGGACTCCCTGGAATTGTAGAGCACTGGAATACCCACAAAAAACATTGAAATGAGCTCAAGAGTCCAAGTAAGACAAAGACCCCTGTCCTTTACTTTTCTTCTTTTTTTAGGAAATATTGTATACACAATATAGTGTGCAGTGGTCCCTAAGCCTTCCGGGAAACATGCTGTTACCTTGGAGAAATTTGGTGTCTTTTCTGTTGTGAGATGATAACTATTAGAGGTGTACAAAATGGGCCATATTCAATTTGGATTCAGATTTGGTCCAAATCGGGGACAGTGATTCTATTTGCTGATTTGGATCACTATCCCAATTCGATTAGGCCGAATCTAAATCTAAAGATTTGATGCTGTTTCTTTGAATCAGCAATTTGGCCACAGACACAGCTTTAAATGTTTTTTCTACGTATCTTGAGGTACCAGGCATGACTCTTGAATGCTACGATGATGGGGCAGATGAAGCGTCCCATAGGAGCATGGGGCCCTTGCGTGCTTGGCAGTGAACCCAGAAGTAGAGCAGAAGTACTTTTGGTCCACTTCTGGGTCTGCCGCTGAGCATGCTGGGGGGGGTGGGGAGCCATACCTCCTGGCTCAGCAATCAGCTCCCAGGGGACCCAGGTCCCTCCCCCCCACCAGACCCAGGTGGCACCAGTCTCCAAGCTGAGGGGGAGGCATGGGGGTGCCCCACATGCTCCCTGGCAGACCCAGAAGGGGACCGGAAGTGCTTCTGGTCCACTTCTGTGTCTGCTGCTGAGCATGCTGGGGAATTCCCCCATGATCCTGTGGGACTCTCCATCTGCTCGAGCATCTCAGCATTCAGGAACCACCTGGTACCGTGAGCTATGTAGAAAAAACATTTAAAGCTGTGTCTATGTCTGAATCACTGAATCTTTATGAATCTCTCTGAACTGATTCAAAGAGTTTTGATTCAGTTCAGACAGATTAAAGATTCTCCTGATTCAATTCAGATTTGGAGATTTAGCTACCAAATTGGGCCAAATCTTTGCCCAGCTGAATCAGTGACCAAAGCTTTACACCATGCTAGTAACTATGGATGTGTGTGCTTGCTGTAGTGTTTGGTGCATGGCTATTCCGATATGTAGGAGTATCTCCTAGTTCAGTAGATCTTGATTCAAACCTTGGTCTACCACAACCATTTTGTCAGATTTGGGGAAATTATTCAGTCTCTCTGGGCATTTCTACACATGTGCTTTAATGTGCAAAAGCCTATTTTATTGCACAGTAGCGCACCATGGCAAAAACCATGCTAATACATTAACACACAGTAAAATTAGGCTACTGTGCATTCAATGTCACAAAAAAAATCCACTTTTGCTACTGTACATTAGGGGAGGTGAATGCACACTTAGTTAGTACTAGGGCTGTGCAAAGCTTTGGGTGGTGATTTTGATTCAGAGGAGTTTTGGCCTAATTCAGTGGACAAATCTCTGAATCCAAATTGAATCAGGGCATCAATTTTTAAAGATCTGAATCAATTAAAAGCTCTCCAAATCTCTGGCAAAGATTCAGACTGCTCTGATGATTTGGGCAGTCCTCAGTGCAGCCACTCCATGCTGGTAAGTACTAGGAGTGGGGAAGAGGGGAGCTGGGGGAGGGGACCATGGGGGGATCCCTGCCAGCCCCCCAGCCCTCACCCACTCCCCCTCCAATCTCTGTCCAGTTCCCCTGCCCACCCTAGCTCCATACTTTAAAAAAAAAAAAAAAAAGCCCCAGTGCTTATCAGGTGTTGCCAGGCAGGGGCAGCAATCCCCACTGCCCCACGCTGCATGGGGGGCTCTGCCACAAGCCCCCTCAACTCCCCCCCTGCTCTCCTGACCCCCCCCCCCCACAGCTGCCCTGCCTGCCAGGGCTCTGGCCCTTTAAGAAAAAAAAAAGCCGAGAAGAGCCCCAGGACTCACTGCTTCTGGTGCAGCCTCCGGGCTTTGGGGGCTCCTGCAGAGCTCCCCACATGGCATGAGCAGCAGGGGGCAGCGGGGATTGCCCCTCCCAGCAGGAGTGGTGAGTCCCAGGGTTTCTTCAGGTTTTTTTTCTTAAAGGGCCTGAGCTGGTCTGTGTGATGGGTCTGGAGGCATGAGGGGGGAGGGTTCAGGGGCTCATACAGAGCCCCCCATGCAGCATGGGGCAGTGGGGCTCAACCCCCCCACTCCCACCCGGCAGCACCTGCTAAGCCGGGGCTTTTTTTTTTTCCCCAGGTGCTGGGAGCTGGGGCAGGTGGGACAGGGCTGGGGGAAGGGTGTGGGATGGGTCTGGCCTGGCTGATTCAGAAATTCAACTGCTGCTGTACCTCTGAAGTAGGTAACCGAATTGAATTGGGACAGTGATTCAAATCACCAAATTGAATTGCTGCTCCCAAATCAGCCAAATCCAAAGCGAATACTAGCTGCTTCACAAAGGCCTAGTTAGTACCTCCATAGGGTTTATCTACACATGCACCTACTCCAGCCTAGATTTACTGTAGAGTAGGCTACTGCACAGTAAAGGTTTTTGAGTAGATGTCTACACATATGGAAATTAGGGAGAAGATTTGTTCCCAGTTCCCTGAAGCCCTTCAATGCACCCCCATGGCCACTGGGGAGAACTCCAGGCTCCCCCTGGGTGCTAGCCCAGAGGCTGGCGGGGAGCACCGGGCCAAGAGACATCTCACAGTGCTTGGTGGGGAACAAGCTCCCCAGGGAGCTCCCAGCATCAGCTCCATAATCACAGGGCTGCTGCTGAGAGATGCTTACTTCCCATCCTGAGTCCCATGGTCATGGGGCTTGGGCTAGAAGACCTTTATCTTGGGCTGGAAGACCAAGTATCTCCCAGCTCCCGTTCCACAATTGTGATCTGGGAGCAGGAGGCTTGAAGTTCCCTGCTGCTGGGGCAGGGGGACATAGTCCCCTCCTGGCCCCTGTGGCAGGGCCTGCCCAGCAGCAGGCAGCTCCTGGGGGCAGGGAGCTGTCTTCTGCCCCCTAGTAGACAGCTGACAAGGAGCAGATATGGGTCTCTCCCAGGTGTCTACATGAGCACGATAGCACCATTATTAATACCAGGTAAATTTGTTACTTGCATTAGCAAATAGCAAACTCACTCAGAATTAGGGAGATTTACTGTGAAATAAGCATGGGCACATGTAGACCTATGTGCTTACTTCACAATAAATTATTCTAATTTTCCATTAAGCATCCCATGTAGATGCACCCACATTAGAGGTACTAAATTTAACGTGCAGTAGCAAAGGCACATTAATGAACATGTAGGCACAACCTCTGTGTCTTGGATCCTTATTACTAAAGTGGAATAGTAATTACTATTACTTTCCTGCTTCAAATTGTGAGCATAACTTCATCAAAGTTGGCAAGATGCAAGGATTCTTGTGGGTAATATTTTTTTTTTACTGAAAAGAGAAATTCCTAGGGGTAGCAGACAAGCAAATCATAGAAGAATGAATAGCTTGATTAGTGAAAAAATAAGATGTTTCAAAAGGAAAAAGTAGTTATCATGTGTAGTATGAAGAAAGATTATCCAGAGTCAAGTAGATTTATAGTATGCCATGCAGTCTGTGGCAGTGCATTTGCAGTGCCTGCCACATTAAGGGCTGAGTCAAGCAGTCAGTAGGTGCTTGATTGCAGCAGCCATTTTAAAACACTGGCTGCCTATATAAACACAGCAGTTGGCTGCTGGCAGCCAGACAGAAATGTCACCTGGCTGAAAGGCTGTATAAAACATCTCACAGGTAAGAGCAGGAGGCTCTTTGTCCTGGGCATGATCTAAAACTGCACCCTGCTGGGGATGGGTGGTCTGGTGGGGCTCTTAGTGGTGTGGGAGCCCTCAGGAAATGACAGGCCAGTTACCTCCCTGGTGAAGGGCGAGGAGGGGTGCCTTAATCCCAGCCCCCATTTTCGGGTGGGCTTTGGAGGCAGCTGTGGGAGTAGTGGGGCCAGGCATAGCAAGTGGAGTGCCACCTGAGCCCAGCAAGGATACAAGACCCCAGAGTGGGTAGCACCTCCACGTGGGAGTAGTGGGGGCCAGGTATGCTCATGTGTAGGAGCCCAGCAGAGATGTAAGAACTCAGAGACCCCAGAGGGGGTAGTGTGGGGAGCATAGAGTGTGACCTCACACAGAGTAGGCTGAATGGGAGTAGGTCTGAAGGGCTGTGCATGATGGGGTCTGAGTAAGGATGAATGGGAGTAGGCTTGATGGGCAGTCCCAGGGGCATGTTGAGTGGGGCCAAACTGGGAGTAAAAGCCTGAAGGGCAGTGCAAGGGCCAGCCCCCGGAGTAGTTGATTGTGAGGAAGAGGAGAAGACCCCAAGGTTGGGGTGTGATGTAGAAGCCCTAGAGTGGGTGCAGGAGAAACCCCAGGAGTGGGGAGTAGGCCAAGGTATGTCTTAGATGCCTGAGACTTTAGTTGAACCAGAGGCTGAGTAGGGTGGCTCAGCCAAAGAGTTAGAGGTGAGTCCTGACCCTGGTAAGTCCTCCACTGCAAGGAGGTTGAGTGTGGGTCAAAAGGAAGGCCTAAAGGTTAAGCACAATGACCTGCTGCTCCAGGGAGGGAGTGAGCATTCCTTTTGAGGACCTGGAGCACCAGCCGTGGTGTACATTATGATTGCATAATGTGGATGCCATCTGCAAGGCATGGGCTGAAGTGTAGGGGAGGTTTGGAGCTGCAAATAGTGCCCCTCTGGCATCGGGGCATGTAATGGATAGTCTTCTACATTTTCCACCAGTTCACGGGAACAGCAATGTTATGGCAGGAGAGACTGGATGAACTACCCCATAGACAGGTGGGTGGGCTGACATGAGGCCCGGACCAAGCATGCCCCCTATCACACAGTCAATATTAGTATCTAATCCTTGGTTCTTAGTGTCCAGCTAGCTTCCTTTTTTTTTTTTTGTTCTTAGGCTCAAAGATTATGATATACTGAGATGTTATGCTGATGAGGATTATATTCCTGAGGTAGATGTCTCTACAGAGACAGACATGTAGTTGTTTGTTATAAACGTGTCCATCAATGTTGATGGAATACTTAGAATTTGAAGTGCATCTCCTTTGCTTTTCTCATTATTTTTCTCTTCTGATAAAGGTTTTACTTTTGTCTTGTGGCAGCCACTACTCAGAAGATGTCTGTGTATTAGATGCAGTTTTGGAACGTTCCTTGACGAAGCCCAGCTGTCAGTATTTAGCCGAAAAATGCCTCAAAGAACAACCACTCCATTTCTTGCATTCTGGCCCCTGCCGTGCTGACACTAACCTAAAATGGCCTATTGAGAGGACAAAACTTTCCACAAGTAGCTCAAAGAAATTGGCCTGTGGATATGACACGTGCTATGACTGGGAAACATGTTCAGGTATGACTTCTGCATGCTGTGATTTGCCTAGTCCTTAAACAGTAACAAGAAAATGCAGAGGCTGCTTCACCGTTCTTGGAGTGAGAATTATAGCCCTTTTGATTCGCATCTGAACTACCCTTAATGAAAAGAGGCAGGGGGAGTTTTCTTTACCCCTGGTGTGACTCGGGTCTGCATTTTACTGGGCATGTCTACACAATATGCTGACTGCATGGTAGCCAAATAATACTGTGCAGTAGCACATCACAGCACCACCAGTGCTAATATGCTACTGCACAGTATTATTCAGCTACTGAACAGTAGCATCACTTAAATGCAGTAGCACCAGCAAACACCTTTTTATTTAGGACTTGTATAATCAGGAGCTAAATAATCAAGTACTAAATAAATGCTCAGTAACCACTGCGTAGTAACGTCTTGTGTAGACACACCCACTGTCTTTCAGTTGCAAATGGTTTAGATCTGGCTACACCAGCTGTATTTCATATGGAAACCCTCTTAACAAGAGAATCAGTCAAATATCCAGTCTCTGTGCATTGTCATAGTTTCACAAGGGAGACAGACTTAAAGACAAAGGCAAATATTATCTAGTTGTGATTTCCCAGCGTCTTGTATCCAAAAATCACAAAGGGTGCATCCACACGAGTGCACACGTATGGGTTGCAGCATCTCAAAGTCCTTTGAGACCCTGCCAGAGGCACATGTGGGAACAAAAAAATTCTCCGCATGGCTAATTTGCAGTGTGGGGGCAAAATTAGACCCCTGGATATCCAGGGGTCAAAAGAACCATGGGGGGAGGGGGGAAGCGGAGCAGGGCACAGTCCCCAACTGTGCCCTGAGGCAACCGGAGGCTCAGTCCTCCATAGAGGTAGTGTGGCAGAGCATTGTTTGTGCCTACCACTTTAAGGGCCTGGCAGCTGCCAGCTCCAGGTGCCTCATGAGGGCAGCCATTTTGAATCTGGGACTGCCCCTATAAACAGGGCAGTTTGGCTGCTGGAAGCCAGGCAACAACACCGCCTGGACAGAGGGCTGCTGGTGTCATCTAGAGGTAAGGGAGGAGGTGTAGGAGATGGTAAGGAGGCTCCTGGTCCTGGGTACAACCTAAAACTGCACCCTGGTGGGAGTGGGTGGCCAGGTGGGGCTCCCAGTAGTGTGGGAGCCCCCAGGAAATGCCAGGCCACTTACTACCCTGGGGAAAGGTGGGTCTGGAAGGGGGACCCCAGGAAGAAGAGTGTGAGGCTATGGACTTGCGAACCTGTCTGACATTTCCCCCAACTGGTCAATGCTGGGGCCAGGACCGGAAGGGTCAAAGGGCCAAGGGGCCCACTGCAAGGAACACCCAAGAGCTGAGGGCCTCGGTTTCCAACCGGCCTGGAGGTGGGCCGGGGGGAGCAGCTCAGGGAGGTTGCCTGTTTGCCGAGGATGAAGGCGGAATAGGCCACCTGAAGAGAGGAATACAGGAGGGGTTCAATAGTAGGATTCTGGGGCCCAGCATGGTGATGATAAGAACATCTAGATGCCATCTGCGAGGCTTGGGCTGCAGTGTAGGGGATGAAAGGAGCTGCAGATAGCGCCCCCTGGCATTGGGGAAGGAAATGGGCAGCCTCCCACTTAATTACGTCATTTGACTAATTAACAACAGGGCATGGTGGGCAAGAAGGCAGGGGGTTAGCCCAGAAACAGGTGGGTGGGCCACTGTTAAATCAGCGCTGAGCAGGCCCCCAGTTACAGGTAGCCAGCCAGAGTGTCTCTATGGCTGGTCTTCACCCCGGTGCTTAAGCACACTGCCTGCCCGTGCAGTGGAGGCAATATGCCAGCTGCAGGGGGTGGACCTGGGCTTCTGATGGTAAGAAGTGGGTGGGGGCTGGAGGAGGGGACCAGGGACCATAAAGGGAGCCCTGCTGGCCCTACCTGCTTCCTCAGCCCCCAGATAGGGCCCTGCTTGGCCCTATCCCCCACCTGCCCCCC
>NW_017728909.1:28956673-28965466 GCF_001723895.1 Crocodylus porosus | reverse complement strand
GGGTGAGGTTGTGGGTGGGCTGCCACTGGGCTCTGGGCAGCCATTGGGGCTGCAGGAGCCAGCAGGAGATGGGGCTAGGTGGAGCAGCAATCCAGGGGGCTGGGGGAGCAAGTGGGGTTGGGGCATGTGGGCCCTGCAGTGGGGGTGGTAGCTCCTGTGGGGGCCTGTGGTCACTGTGGGGGGGGAACTGTAGCCCTGTGGGGGCAGTCTGTGAGCTGTGCAGGGGGGTTGCACCCTGTGGGGGGCAGAGGACCTACCCCTCCTGAGCAGCACCCCTGCCCAGTCTCCCCACAATCCCCCTGCAGCCACCTACTTCCCCCCAGCACACACCCTGTGTGCCCATCTGCCAGACAGGATGAGGCGACTGGCAGGAGCTGTAGCTGCAGGGGTAGTTGTCCCCACAACCTGGCTAGTGAATGGGTCACAGGGAGCTCTAACTGCTCTACGTTAAGAAAACTAAAGGCAAACAGCAAAACATAGGTATTTAGAATTCATTTTATTATGATGAGAGAGACACTGGCAAGCATCCAAATTGCTTTAACACTGTAGATATAGCAATAAAATATTGCGCAACTGATCTCTATCTGTCTGTCTAGCGGTCTTTTGTTTTAATTGTGAAGGAACATGGATTTTGTGGTATTTTACAGAGTGACTTTAGGTTGTTTTTTTTTTTTTATCGGAGATTTTTCAGTTTTCCAATAGGGAACACCAGACTGCTAGGGAGGCGAGTGGCAGGACCCAGTCAGACGAGCCTGCTCAGAGCTGGCACCTTGGACTCAGCTGGAGGTGGCTGACTTCCTGGTCAATTGGGGCCAGGAGGACTTGCTTTGACAGCTCAAAGCAGGCCACCACACTGGGAATATCTTCCAGACAATAGCTGCCCGGATGGCTTTGTGGGGGCACACATGGCAGCACTGCTGCACAGAGGCCAATCCTGCAACCATAGTCCACTGGCAGCTGGCCCAGAGAGGCAGATGCCTCTACTGGCTGTGCAGTCTCTGTCCGGGTCTGGCAGGTGCGCAGCAGGTCATAGTCAGGCAGCAGCCCCTACTGCCAGACTGCTGCAGTGGATAAAAGGTGCAGGGAACTCTCAGGGCTGCTTCAGCAGTCCAGCTGGCACAAGGGGTAGTGTCCCTGGGTACAATTGGCTGGGCCCCAGAAGCTCATGATGGGGAGTGGCCCTGAGCTACTTGCCAGGGCAGCTTTTTGTACTGATGGGGCCAGGACAGGACAGCTTTTTATACTGCTGGAGACAGCACAGTTTCTGGCCCTGAGCTCTAGCTCTCCCTGGCTGCAGATTCAGGAGGAGCCAGGCAGGATTAATTTGTCCCAAGTGGCACAATTTGCCCCACACCAAAGTGCATGTCCAAGCATGTGTGCTGACGCAAAAAGCCCTGGCTCAAATTTGCACCACTTCTATTTTATAGATTGATAAATGGAACCTCAACAGATCATCCACCTAGGGTTGGAAGGGAGCTCAGCAGATCATCGAGTCCAACCCCCTGCCTAGGCAGGAAAGAGTGCTGGGGTCAGAATGCCAGCCAGATCCCTATCCAGCCTTCTCTTAAAGACCCCAAAGGTAGGGGAGAGCACCACCTCCCTTGGAAGCACATTCCAATTTTTGGCCACTTTTACAGTGAAGAAGTTTTTTCCTGATATCTAACCTAAATCTGCTCTCTGTCAGTTTGTGACTATTGTTCCTTTTCACCCCAAGAGGTGCCCTGGTGAACAGAGCATCTCCGATCCCTTGCTGTGTCCCCCTATTGATTTTTGTAGGCAGCCACAAATTCACCTCCTCAGCCTTCTCTTGCGGAGGCTGAGGAGGTCCAGGTCCCTCAGACCCTCGTCATAGGGCTTGTTCTGTAAGCTCCACACCATACGAGTGGCCCTCCTCTGGACCCTCTTGAGTCTATCTACATCCCTCTTGGAGTACTGCATCCAGTTTTGGGCACTGTACTTCAACTGTGGTAAGACCAATGCCACAGAGAGGGGAAGTATCACCTCCTTATCTGTTTGTCATTGTAGCAGGGCACTGAGGTGCCTGCTACTTGTGGAGCAATAAGTAAGGAATCCAGCTGCAGGTTGCCAGGGTAACTGGTGGGAGTCAACTGACTGGAAGGGGCAGGGCCTGGCTCCATATAACCCCAGGCTGAGACCGGGCAGGCAGTTCCCTGACAGCAGCCAAGGGAGAAGGAGCTCTGCCAGAGCAAAAAGAGGGGAGAAGCCTGACTGCACGAGCAGCTCCTGATTGCTGTTATGAGGTGGAGAATTCCCTGGTAGGGATTGAATGTTGTTTAGCCGGATGGCATAGATTTTATGTTATAGCCCAGGGGCTTGTGTTTTTTGTGTTTTCTGTTTACACTGGAGGACTGGGTGAGGCTATTAGGGGTTGAAGAAGGCCTCATAGGGGCTCCACGGTAATGTGGGGACCCTGGCGCCAGAGTGGGTGCTGCATTTGGGGTGCACTGACCCCAGCCCTGAGAAGAGGGAGCGAAGAATTGGAGGCCAGGTAAGGCCAAGGCCACCTGAGCCCAGTGGGGGTTCAAGACCCTGAGGAGGAGAGTTAGGGGCCAGGCACAGCAATGGCCACCTGAGCCCCAAGGCTGGGAGAAGCCCCAGAGCAGAGGGGGCGGCGATTGACGAGTCCCAGAGACGGGCACAGTTGTGAGACAAGGCTGCAGAATGCCAGAGGGCATGGTGAGAGATGAGGGCTGTGGAGAGCCTGAGTGCCAGAGAGGGTGCAGAGAGCAAGACTGAACAATGTCAGTACATCTGCAAGGCTTGGGCTGCAGTGGAACGGGAGGAAAGGAGCCACAGATAGCACCCCCTGGCATCGGGGCAGAAAATGGGCAGCCTCCCATTTAATTAACATCCTCTAATTAAGCAATTAACAACAAGGCATGGCAGGCAAGAAGGTCTGCCATGGCCCATAACAGGTGGGTGGGGTCACTAGTGGACAGACCCTGAAGAAGCACACCTGTCACAGTCATGCATCTTCTGATGCATGATAATGTGTGGTTAGCTTTGCTGATGAGCTGCTGCAAGCACATGTGCCTTGCATGTGTGGATGTGCCCAAACAGGTTAATGACCTGAGCCTTATTACGTGAGGAACACTGCAGCTGCTTACTCCAAAATTAAGCTTAGTCCCTGTTATTTTCTACATCCCTAGACTAAACATGAGCCAACATCTCCAGCAAATAAACTTTTTGCATCTTTCCATTGGTGGTCAGAGCACAGACCTGGATATTTAAGGTGAAACTCTCTCAACCTGCAGTTGATACAGTCACTTACAGTACAACAAAAAGAACCATTTCACTGGGTCTCTCTGATATGACTGTCATACTGCTGTGTATGGTAATTATAACACAGTTAAAAAGTATAAATAAAAATATACATAATCCTAATATAGAAATATAAATAACCCTAACATTTGTGGATCTCATATTGAAGTACATCATAAATACTCAGCAGTTATTTATGCTGGTGTAAACCCAGAGTTTCTGCTTGAGCTTCATTTATCTTATTCCAAACTTCTATGGGTTGTTCATCAGTAAAGTTACTCTGGATTTAGATGTGTATAATTGGATCAAAATCTGGCCAACAATAATTTGTGCAAGCAAGGGTTTTTTTGTCTGCATCTCTCTATCACACAGTGAACTGAGATTACTACATTCATTTCATATTGATTACCAAAAAACCCCAAAACAAAAATCCCCAAAATGACCAAAGGAACTTGAACTTTTTAAAGCAATGACTACCTATAACTTTGATAATGGAAGACAGAGAATGGTGGCACCTTAGAGATTGGTGCAGAGAGCCATAAGCTTTCATAGGCAACAACCTATTTTATCATGCTATAATGGACTTGTGGAAAACAGAGGTTTTAAAAAAAATGGAATTTGAAACTTGCTTTTTGCAAGTCCATTCATCACTTTTTGTCCATTCAGCACAAATGACAAAGTGCCACCCTGACCTTCCTTCTGCTTGATTTCAAAGTAGTACAGCTAACTCCCTTTCTTTGAGGGCAAAAATCCAGTTAGGTATCTGATCCTCTGCTCTCTGATGGAATAGCATATATCCTCTAATCCCATGCTTCATGCTTTAGTCTGTGCAGCATATCAAATATTCTGTAAGGTCTTTCAAAATTACTATGACAGTAAAGGATTAGGTAGCGATGCTTAATACATTTTCAGCATTATAATTTACAACTGGAACTGTATTCCAGGATGGCATGTGTTAAGAGACTTTTTTGTACTCTCCTAAGAGGATTAATGTATAAATGTTGTGCAATAACCTGCTGTTTACTGTGTCACCATCGGTTTTTCTGTAATCTTGAGAAATGTTTGTTGGCTGGCCCAGCACACGCACTGGCCTTGCTAGGACAGGGATAAGTGGCAGCTGTGTTTATTCTTTTCATTTTCAGGGAAAGATGGTACAATTTTCAACCTGACTCTAGCATTCTTATTACTGGCGAAAGACTAGAATGGTACACAGGAGACTTAAAACCCTCTATCTAGCTAAAGGATGATTTCACCAGCACAGGGTCTAGAGTAGACCATGCAAGGCTGCCTAAAAAAGATCTGTTGTAAACTGTAGCAAATGTCTTGGCCTCAAGGGTGTTTGTGATGCCATCTGGTGGCCCAGTGACACCTGTCCTGCTCTGGCCCCTTCGGCTGTATCTTCCCTTTACTTACTCACATGTCACACCTTGGTGGAAATTATGGTATTGAAAGAGGTTACCCCAGAGTGAGCTTCAGTCCATCAATTGTCTTGTGTTCTATGTGCCCACCTTGCCTTCAGGGACTAAATCACCTTAGGGGCATTCATCATGGCCTCTGTCCTCCCCTGTAACCATATCATGCTGCACAGATGGTACTTGGTATCACTTTGGAGGAGCCCCCTGGCCCCAACACAAAACTTGACTGCCTCAGTCCTCAAAACTTTGTTGTGGCTTCAGCCTTCCTGGCTTTGGCCCCTTTTCTCTGGCTCTGACCCATCAGCCTAGATGAACTGCCTCAGACTTTGACTTCTGGCCTCCAGTCCCATCTTGCTCTTCTCAGGGTGCTCAGCTCCCTGTGGTCCCTGACCCAGGCAAGTCTGCTATCTTGCATCCCATTCCACTGGGGTTCCTGACCCAAGCCAGGCCATTCTTGTGCCACTCAGGCCATCAAGGTCTCTGACCATTGCTGGGTACTATTCTGGTGGCTCTCAGATGCCCTGTGGCCTCCATAGCCACAACTCAGTCCTCTGGTCTTAAACATAATACAGATATAAGCAAACCACTTCCCTAACTGAACTTTACCCCCTGTCTAGGTCAATGTCCCATCACAAGCCGCACTTCCCCTTTAGCTGCTTTTTCTAGCTCCCCTGGGTAGCATAGGTGTCTGTGGGCCTGTTTCCTGAAGCCCTGTTTTCCCAGGATCTCCTTCCCCCAAAGCATGCAGGGCCGTACTACCTTGTTTTGTCTCAGGGCCCTAGGTTTTTATGCCTCTAAGCCCCTTCCCTTCTGGACATGCACAGAGGTTTCCACTTTTCTGAATGGCCAACTTGTGCTCCCATGCTGCAGCCCCATGCAGCATTCTTGGCTTGCTCCACTCTTTACCTAAAGTGAGAGGTGCATTGGGCTCCCTGTCACATAGAATCTGCTGTAGGAGCTAAATTGTGAATGTCAGAGGTAGAGCATACATCACTGCAGTATTTAAGGCAGCCTGAGAAAATTTGACATTATTTAGGCAGCCCAAGTGTGTCCATGATTATCTGGAGGCCTCTCCTGTCCCCAAAACTTACTTGAAATGGGAGGGCACAAGAGTGGTATAACTTGGTCCACGTACGTGAGGCGATACTGCACAGTAGTGTTAGTGGGCACTAACCATGATGCGTTGCTACTACACAGTACTAACAAACTACTGTGCAGTAGCATCTGAAAAAAATGTGTGGGGATGGTACTGTGCAGTTTCACCAGTTACTGTGCAGTCATTTAGTACTTGCTTATGCAAGTTCTAAGTCATTGCTGTGCAGTCCACCGCTCAAATATATGTGACCACTATCACCTTTAACTCTGCCACAAGGTTGGCTAAGTTGAGAGTAATGAGTTGAGAGTAATATGTTGATTGTGAATAAAGCCCCAAGCTATTAAGAAATAGAAATTTTGATAAACTTTTGTATATAAACATTTCCTAAACATATTGTTTCTGCAGGATTCAAACCAATGTGGGTTGGCTATGCAATATCTTACTAAGATAGATACTGTCCATTTGTCACTTGAAATCCATACAATCTAGTATCTTTTTAATAGTATCAGCAATTTAGCATTAATGATTCACACATTCTCCAAGGAATATAAAATAGGAGTTTAAAATATAATCGGAGCCAACCTTGATAGTCTTTAACAAGTGCTGGGAAACATTATACAGCAGGGGTGGGCAATTACTTCAGCTGGAGGGCTGCTTAATACATTCTGATGAACTGTCAAGGCCTGCATGAGTAGCCCTGCCCCTTGACAGTTGTCCTGCCCCTGGTCACCATAGTGGGACTGGAAGTTCCACTCCCTGACCTTTGCCACCAGAAGTACTCCTTTTGGGAGGGAGGGTGCTGCAATCTTTGAAATGAAAAAAAAAACAAAACAACACCAAATCATATACAAAAAATTAAAACATCTACCATAACTTATTTTAATTTTATTTTTAAATATTTTTGTACTGAGTTATGTGTATCAGTGATGTATATCTAGAGGCAATTGCATAATAGCTCAAAATACAGTCTTACTCTTGTGTGGGCAGTAAGTGGGTATATGTGGTAGGGTGTGGTTGGGGAGTGGGAGTCTGTGTGGGAGAGCGGTATATGAGGTGTAGGTGTGGAGGGGTAGGGGGTATGTGTTTAGGGTGGGGGATGTGGGAGGGTGTGGGGTTATGGTGGGTGGGGTAAGAGAGACAGAGAGAGAGATGAGGCCGGGCCACTGGCTCTATCACGTGCAGCTCTCTGCCTGCATGTGAGCCTCACGCAATGCAGCCAGGAAGACCCTGCATCCAGGCTCTGTGCTCCTGCCACCCCACCCTGGAACCCCACTGGCCTCAGAGCACCAGTATGACTCTGTGCTGCCAGCTGCCAGTCCACACCACCACTGCCTCCACTTCCTATGCCCCACCCCACCCCACTGCCACTTCCTACTGCTCCCCTCGCTGCCACTGCTGCTTCTCACTCACCAGCCGCCAATCACTCTGGCTCCAGCCCACCCCAGCCAGCCCCATGCATTTCCCGGCTGTGTGGGCTGATCACAGCTGTTTTGCCCCCCACCTCTCCATCCAATCATATCTGACTTTCCACTCACACAGAGGGAGAGTGGGGAACAGCCAAAAAGTCATCATGGCTAAAAGCTGCAGAGGCTTCTGGTTAGGGGCTGGTTAGGGGGGTTGGGGGCCAGGTGGGCCTTGCTGCTCGGCCACTGTATCCTGCTGCTGGCTCACCTTGGGTCCTGCTGTCACTGGCACCTTGTCATGTTTGACAGGTAGTCACATGCAGATAATAATTAATTTTATAAAAATTTTTAGGGACCCTGTGGGCCAGATAGAATGGCCTGGTGGGCTGGATCTGGCCCATGGGCTGTATTTTGCCCACTCCTGTTATAGATACAAGGTATGGAAACACTATATAGGAACAAGTCATCTTGAATAAACACATTTACATCATTGTTAAGAAAAGGAAAAGAGAATACCAGGTGTTTGAACATACTCCTGTTTTAAAAAAGCAGAGGGGAGGGAGAGAAACAAATAATAAATAATATAACAAATACTAACAAGATTTACCACATGCTAGTACCAGAGAGCTTTAGGGGGTGCTTTAATTAAACCTGCTTCAAAAGCCACTCTAAAGTGCCTGGAGTGTCATGTGTATCAGTGCCCTCACTCTGAAAAATGGTGGCGGGGCACTTTAACTAAAGCTTGTCGAACAGAGGCTCGGAAAGTGGAGGCTTAAAACTTTTTTTTGCTTCTGTTCCCATGTCATTAACATCCTGGGCTTTATAATACCATCATCCTGCAATATCAATATCCTTTTTTGGTTCTTTCAAATGTAACCAAATATTAAAATACACACACACGAAGCATTATATTTGTAACTAAATTTAAGCCTATCCTTCCACAGGGTCACAGTGCTTCTGCCTGATGCCAAACCAGTGTCCAGAGGCTCAGGAGCAGCTTTATTGTGTCCGAATGGAATCTACGGGTAGAAAGAGGACCTCCGGTCTGTGTGTGCTAGGAGCAATGAAGTGTGCTGAAATGAGAATAGAAGTATTGCATCCAGGAAAGTGTGTGGGCTAACAGAAAGATACCCAACCTCCTGGGCCAAGGACTAGGCAGCCATTCCAAATGAAAGGCTGACTAATTCAAGAAGGCCAAATAAATAAAAACCTAAAAAGGGGGCGGGTGGGAGGGAACACAGCTGGAGCATTCTGAATAAGCGTTGCAGAGGTTCTCAGGGAAATGAGCCCTTCATCCCCCACACACTGCTACTCTCAGTATTACCTTTGTCCCTGTCTCCATCTCCCAGCAAGCATGCTGGAGCTGCTGAAAATATTGGAATCCTCCCAGAGTCTGAAATAGTTCCCACAGGTGGCTCTTGAGAGGGGAATGGAGGAATAGGGGTGGCAACTATCTTGTTCTCTGGTTAAAAAATACTTCGAGTTTTGACCCTCATTCCTGTCCTTAACAGCTATGTATAAACCAGGGAGAAGACTGGCAGCTAGTGAACAGTTCTGTACCTTTTCTTCTCTAATGTAGAAGGATTCTGTGAGATGA
>NW_017728909.1:28930889-28956573 GCF_001723895.1 Crocodylus porosus | reverse complement strand
TATAAAATCTTCATATCATATGTATGAGTCAGGTCCCAAAAATATGATTTAAAAAAAACATATTGGGGCTTCTTTTGTTAGCCCTCTACCTTCTAAAGGCTTTAGGATTCACATATCCAAGGCTTTGTTTCTTGCTGGTTTTGCAGCCATTCAAGTAGATACTGTATTCAAAGCAAGCAAGCAATAATTCCAATAATCCCTTGGCCCCATGAACTGAGCTGTATAAATATAACAGCAAACAACACAAGGCTTGTGATAAAACTGCAAGAATTGTCAAATCCAATAAATCCTTACTCTCATAATTGGCAATTGGGCTGGGCAAAGCCCCAGACATCTTCCAGCAACAAGGGCATGCTCTAGTAGTTACTGAGACTTCACCAGTTTCACATGTGTATCCCAGAAGATATTAACCCAGTAGAGCAGGGCAGCAGCAGAATCTCTGAGAGTCAGTAACCACTGAATCACTGAGCCAGCATTGGCTGAAACAAAATTGGGGTAAGGAGGTCATTATGCTAAATGGTGCAAAAGTATGCTTTATGTTTCAAATGTATTATGAAGACAACAGTTAAAATAAACAATTAAGTATCTTACCTTCATAAGTTTCAAGTTTTTCGTATTCTCAAGGACATCCACAAATTTCCTATTATTATTACAAAGGCTGTTTTTTGTCCAGGAAGGATTACAGCATTCTCAAAATTATAGATTTTGTGTTAAACTTAGTGCCTTCTTGCTCCACAGACTCTGTAGGGGACTATTAATTCTATAGGGCTGCTTCTGTCTTTTTGGGTCTCCACATGGGGTGAAGACTCTGACCTGCTCTGATCTGCTGAGTCTCAAGCTTGGCCTTTTTTATATAATCCTGATCCATGATGTTTTAAAGAAATATTCTAACTTGTGATAATTTTTTATGTTTTCAGCTGCAACGAAAGCCTCAATTATTTGCTTGAATTTCTGAGCATCAGGGAGCTCATCAACTGCTACTCTTATCTAGCATCTTTTTTTCTCAGCATGTCAAAGTGCTTTGCAAACTGATACTTAAGCCTTTGAGATGTGCAGTTATCATTAGTTGTCATTAGTTGAATTAGTTTCTTTTTTGAGGTAGGAACATGAAAGCACAAAATTAAGAAACTTATCTATGGATGCAGATGTTATTACTGGAAGAACATGGACCAGAACCAGAAATTAAATTCTGACCCTACTGAAGTCAACAGAAATTCTGCCTTTGACTTCATCAGTCAGGATTTCACTCTATACATCCAATGCTCTGCTTTGATCATAAGAGCATCTTTCCTTCATTTTTTTCCCCCAACGAATTCAATACAATCCTCAGCCCAGGTTTTAACACAGAATTCCAGGCCAAAAGGGAGTCATTTTTTTTCTGGTCTGACCTTGGGCATAGCACATCCTGAAGAATTACACTCAGTAATTCCTGCATCAAACACATCCTTTTGTATTGAGTTAGAACCTGTTCTTTGGGAAATTGGCCGATCTCATGGTAAAGACTTTTTATAGCTGAAAATCTAGCACATATTCCCAGACAAATTATCCAAATGGTTACTTACCTTCTCCGTTAAAGGGTGGTGCCTTATTTCTAGGCTGAATTCTTTTGGCTTCAGTTTCCAGCCCTTTTTCTACTAAATAAAAGGCTCTCTACCTCTATAGGTACTTACTAGGCATTTGGGAAATGGCTAGTATTTACTTCAGATTTGGCCAACTTGGGGGACAGTGATTTGATTCAGTGATTTGAATCACTGTCCCAAATCAATACAGCTGAATCAGTTCGGCGATTCGGCTGCCGCTGAATCGGTCAAATCTCTAAATCAAACAAGCCTCATCTCCTGCCCACTCTTCCAGCCCCATCGATGGATGCCCTACCCAGTCCCAGCATCCTGGCACTTAGAAAAACAAAAACATAACCCCATTTCACCAGCTGCTGCCAGGCGGTGGAAAGGCAATCATCACAGCCCCACACCGTGTGGGGGGCTCTGCCATGAGCCCTCAGAGGCCCCAACAGCCACTGGAGCAGCCGGTGAGTGTGGAGGGGGTTGTTTTGTTTTTTTTAAGACCTGGGATGCTGAGGCCAGGCGGGGCAGCCATTGACACGGCTGGGAGAGTGGGTGGGGGATGGAGGCTAATGGGACAGCCCCCGACACAGCATGGGGCAGTGGGGATCATTCTGCACCTGGCAGTAGCCAGTAAGTGCAGGGCTTTTATTTATTTCTTTTCTTTTTTTAAAAAAAGAGCCAGGATACTGGAGCTGGGTAGGGCAGCTATTGACAGGGCTAGGAGAGTGGGCAGGGGTTGGAGGGGTGCTCAGGGGGGCTGGGGGAACAGTCAGGGAATGGGGTTTGGTGGGGGTCCACCCATAGTCACCTTCCCTCACCCCCTAGTTACCAGCATGGAGTCTGGGTCCAGCTCCCTATGGCAGCAAGTGGGGACTACCTGATTCTTTCTGAAATGCTCTGAATCTTTTCCAAGTCTATTTGGAGAGCTTCAAATCAATTCAGACCTTTTTATTGGTCTCCCATTTGGATTCAGATTTGGAGATTCGGCTGCCAAATTGTGCTGAATCTCCTCCAAATTGAATCAGCACCCAAAGCTTTGTACAGCCCTAGTACTTACAGAATAATGTAGTTGAGAATGAAAATGCTGATCAAGCTGTAAATTTGTAAAGGAGCTTGAAAACCTCATGTTCTATTTATAATAATTGAATATGTATCCATTTCAGAAAATCTAATTGATCTAGCACACCCTGTCTCTCATGTGCATGCACACATACATGAACACACATTTGCTTTCAAATCTGTCCACTCACATGGATGTGGCTTCTCTCCCTGCCAGTCTGAGTATCTCAGACAAGTAATATACAAATAGGCCATGAATAGATGAATAGCTACTACTAGATCTCCTTCCATATTAAAAAGAACAATACTGTAAATTGAATGACACCAGGACACACCACATTTACAAATACTTGCGCACATAACTTTGCCAAATATAGGCAAGAATAAGAAAGCTGCTGAATCAGTGGGCTCCCAGTACAAGATGATTAGATAACAAGGAAATGGCAAGCCGTGGAACAAAGAATATGACTTGCTATTTTGCTCTCCTTAGGACTGTTCTTTTACAAATAGGTGTGGCACCCCCACACATCTCTACAGTGCAGTCAAAGGTAAAAACTTGTTACCACTTGGTACCCAAGGAGCATAAAAGAACCAGAGAAAACAGTTGCTGCTGATATTCTTTGGAGCTTGCACCTACAAAGAAAAGGCCTCTCCAAGTCTGCTCTCATTAAGAGGGAGGAGAGGAAAGATCACAAGTCTTCTTTAAGAGTACTCAGACTACTGTAAGAAGGCAGAACAATACATGCTTTGCGGTAGAGGTAAGTTCATTTTAAATTTGATCCTGACCAGCTGCTGGGGAAGTTACTGGGAGGTACAAGTATAAATGAACAAGACAAAAAGCTTTGTTGAACTATATGACGTTTAAGGTGAAAAAACTGGGACAGAGGTAGGCAGTTTAAAAAGAATTGTGTATATATCTGCCTAGGCCTTTATATGATATGTTGTTTAGGGCAAAAACTTATTTGTCACTGAAGTGTTACCTTACAGAGCACAGGTACTTATAAACAATGAATAATAGTGTACCTGAATCTACCACACTCTCAAATGGAGAGATATACATAGCCATGTGTAACAGCTAAAAAGGAGTAATTTGCCCTTGGTCTGTTTGGGCCAGAGTCGCCTGTCACAATCTCCCCTGGTCCCTGCTCCACCTCCTTTTATTGCCTTGGTCTTAAAGTTTACATTTGGGAGGTGGGTAGTGGCACTGGGGTCATTTTCACTACATATTGTTCACAGCTGCATGTGTACATTTTTGTAAGGTGTAAATGTGTAAAACCAAAGGAGCATGATAATATTTCCTATTTAGCTGTTGTGGCAGCATGGGTAGCCTGTATGAACCCTGACTTCTTCTTCACCACTTTTCTGACCCATTCTGGAAGGGACCTGAGTCACAGGAGATAACTCCAGACTTACCAGAAAGTGAGCCCAGGCTGGAGCAACATAGGGGACAGCCACACCACTTTTTAAGCTCCCTCCGGGTCTGACTGGGCTGTGCACAGAAGATAATATCAGCCCAGCACACTGCTGTGGGAAGTTTAAAAGAAGAGGAGAAGGAAAGAGGAGAAAGAGAGGAAGGAGAAGAAAAAAATTTGCTCTGGGAGGCTAGAGCCCAGTCGGCAAGGGGAACTGCTGGAGAAGGGAGAACCCCAACTGGGGCTAACTAGAATAGAGTAGGGAGGGTTCTAGTTAGACCTGGCACTACCACTTATTCTTTTCTGTCATAGCAGCTCTGCTCTCTTGGGGTTTGACAGAGCGACTGAGTCAGACAATTAAGAAAAAGAGGGAGTCGTTGTAGATTTTGTTTGGTTTTATTATTGTATTCTGTTTTGAAGAAAAGGAGAAAAGAAAGAAAAGGAAGAGGAAAAAGATATAGTAGTGTAGATGGGCCAAGTGACCCTTTTAGTTCCGCCCCAAAGATGGGAGGTAACCTGGGAGACAAAGATATGTTGGAAGAGCAATGAAGGGACCTGGACTGAAGCTTAAAGTTTGTGGCAGAGGACAAGAATCATAAGTCATCATCTGCAGTGGCTGGTGAGTGGATGGAGTGTAGGGAAGGCGAAGCCCCACGTCATCCTCAGTGGTACTGTGTGTAACCCTGGACGGGAGCCTAAACAAGATTTCATTGAACCCCTCCTTTAATGTAACATCAAGGCATGGCAGAAAAGTTGGGGAAGGGGCCTTATCAGGAGGTTTCATAGCAATCTATGATGCCAGCTGAAGCCTTGACAGCTGTTATTAGCACATAAGCATGAAATATAAAAACCTATTTTTTTTTTAAACTTAGCTATGCCCTTTATATGACTTGGGAGTACTTGACATGTCTACGGTTTCTGAATAGTTGTCTTGGATAGAATACAATGAATAATACTGCGTATAAAAGAAGTTTAACAGAATCATAGAAAATTAGAGTTTAAAGGGACCTCAGTAGGTCATCTAGTCCAACCTGCTGCTCAAAGCAGGACCATCCTCATCTAGATAATTCCAGCCAGGGCTTTGTCAAGCCAGGCCTTAAAAACCTCCAAGGATGGAGGTTCCACCACTTCTGTGGGTAACCTGTTCCAGTGCTTCACCACCCTCCTAGTGAGAGAGTTTTTCCTAATATCCAACTTAAACCTCCCTTTCTGCAGCCTGAGACTGTTTCTCCTTGTTCTATCATCTGCACCCCTGAGAGCAGTCTAGCTCCATCCTCTTTGGAACCCCCCGTCAGATAGCTAAAGACTGCTATCAGATCCCCTCTCAGTCTTCTCTTCTTCAGACTAAATAAACCCAGTTACCACAGCCTCTCTTTATAAGTCATGTGACCTAGCCCCCAAATCATGTTTATGGCTTTCCACTGGACTGTCTCCAACTTGTTCACATCTTTTCTATTGTGGGGGGTCCAAAACTGGTCACAGTACTCCAAATGCGGCTTGCCAGCGCAGAATAAAGTGGAATAATTTCTTCCCATGCTGGCAACACACCTACCAGCTCAGTATGCTGTTAGCTTTCTTGGCTAGAGGACAGATATTACACACAAACCAGTTTAAGTGATCAGAAACTGGTTTAAACCTGTAACAGAATAGACATTCAGTCCACATAAACCAATTTGAAAATGACTGAAACTAGTTTGAGATAAACCTGGTTGAATGTAGTATCAGACTTAACTGATTTGGTTCAAACTAGTTGATGCAATGTCTGTCCCAGACCCCTTCCTTGTTTAACCTAAACCAGAGTCCCTCACCATCCTGGCATTTTCTCTGGGCTAGATGGGCTATTCTCTCTGCTCCAGAGAGCTGGGCTGGCCCCTCCCCTCTGTTCTCTAGCTGGAGCAGGGGCAGGGTATGGCCAGCCCCTGGCCTGCTGTGGCCCCTGAGGCAAATTCCTCCCTCTGTCCCCTCTCCCTCTACTGACCCCTCCCTTTGCCAGCCCTAGCTACGCTTCCACGGCTTGCCTGCAGCCAGGCAGGGAGGGGGATAATTCCACAGTAGGTCCTGGAGGGCAGAGAAAGAGGCAAGCTAGTCCCCTGTGTGCAGATCCAAGCCCTGCACCTGTGAGCCCAGAGCTTCACCAAAGAATACAGAGAGCCACACTTACATTATAAAATAGAACCTGTAAAAAGGTGGAAATACCTAAAAAAAGTCTTTCTGAATGCCTGGCTGTAAAGAGACACTCTGCCCTCAGGGTCATGTAAGACTTATGCAAGGCTTTCTGTTGTCTTCCTAGTTTAGATTTTAAGTTAGACTAAGTTGTGTATGCTGTGTTTTACTGGGCTGTATCTTAGCATAGGAAAGATTTTTGGTAGTTCCCTGTTGTATGCTTTGCAAATTGCTGTGTTCAATATAAGCTTGCATCAGAGAAAGGACTTTTTCTCCATCCCTACTCCTCACTCTGCCAGCAGCTGCCCTTCCTCCCCTCCCCCCCGGCTGGTGGCTGGCATCCCTTGCGTCGTGCTAGCGCCAGCTGGTGCTTGGCCATGCCCCATCCACTACAGCAGGGAGGGGTGGGAGCCTTGGAGGGTGTCTCTCTTCCCTCCCTTTAGCAGTGGCTGGTAGGCATGCTTTAGTGCCCCCTCAGCTTCTGCTTGAGCCACTGCAGACATGTGGCTGCATTTCCTGATTTTACTGTGAATGTCAGGCTAGTTATTAATCAGCTTAAGCTGAGCAGCCTAGACTAACCTGCAAAGAGTGAATCAATTCAGGCTCAGGCTTTTTGAATGTCTGTCCCTAGCCCTTGGCAGCAAGAGCACGCTGTTGGCTCGTATTCGGCCCCCAGCTCCTTTTCTATAGAGTTGCTGCCCAGCCAGTCAGCCCCAGCCTGTACTGGTGCACAGGATTGTTCCAGCCTAAGTGCAGGATTTTGCACTTATCCTTGTTGAGCCTCATGAGATTTCTTTTGGCCCAATCCTCCAATTTGTTTAGGTCACTCTGAATCCTAGATCTACGCTCCAGTGTATATATTACACTCCGCAGCTTGGTGTCATCTGTGAACTTGCTGCAGCTGCACTCTATGCCATCTTCTAGATTGCTAATGAATATATTGAACAAAACGGGCCCCAAGACCAACCCTTGGGACATTTCACTCAATACCAGCTGCCAGCTAAACATTGAGCCATTGATTACTACTTGTTCAGCCCAACAGTCCAGACAGTTTTCTATCTACCGTATAGTCAATTATAAGGAATAAAATGTCATTCTGCAACTGCCAGATCCCCTGACTTTTCAGACTTGTTGAGGGGGAATTATTTTACTAAGGCTCTTTGCTCATTTTTGGAAGCATTTGGTGTTAGGTCCCTGAGCCAGTATGTTAAAAGCTACACAAATCCTGAGTCTGAGGCTATATTGCAATTCCTAAATTCCTTGGAAAATAAGATATCTCTGCATCTGAGCCAGGGTCAAATATATTTTAATTTTTCAATTCAATCCTGAACTGACAAAAAAATTATTCTAATTAGAGACCTAATTGGAAACATGGGCAGTGAGCCAGCCTTGAGTTTTCATTGAAAGTGGATTTATTCCAGGTGCAGCCACAATTACCACTTTATCTCATCCATAGATGGACCTATATAGATAGGCAATATGTACAGTAATTGGTTAAGAAGTACCTACACAGTCTAAGTGTAATAACTCTTAAAATAAAAATGAAAATCGGAAAGAAATCCTGTGTCTGGTACTAGCTGTGTGACGGCTCATTCAAATCTGTTTGCAGAAGTTACTCTGCCATTAGATTACATTTTCTAACCCTTAGTAGCAGGCTGAGCTGGCATGAAGATGGAAAGCAAGAACTGAAAGCTGAGTGGAGAAGCATAACAGTAACTCATAAACAAGCTGCAGATACATTAGTGAGCAATTACTCACAGCTGGACTGAGTATTTTTGTAACTATTGGCCTCTTTTGTTTGCTTGTTCTTTGCTGTTAGAAATCTATACAGGAAATGGTGCTCCATTTTGACTTGCTTTAAATTTTCATGGTGTATGTTCTGCTGCTGCTAGCAAAAAAAAAATGCTTGCACTGATAATCTGCTCCAACCCACACTCCATCCATAAATTTCTTCCAAACTAGTCTAAATCTCTCTGGCATTTTTTTTTTTACTCTAGGATTTGAAAGAGGGGAGGGATTTGATTTCCAAAACACATACGGAATAAGCTAAATGCAAATGAATGGAAAGGTTGATGTAAATAGGCTCATGAACATGAAGAATGTAGTGATAAAGTTATGGACGGTGTTATGGATAGGCAATGAATTAAATTCTTCAGGAAAGCATAATCTTGATTACAGACAGATATACATAGTGGGTCTGATTTCTGACTTCAGTGGCATACCTGCTGGGTGGAGTAAGTCTGGATATGGGCTCAACAGCTGACGGCAGAAAGAATAGTGGCAAACAAATCTTAGGGGAAGCTGCATGTAAAATGTGGGAAAAGCTTACTTGGTTCAAAGAACATATCCATCATTTGAAGATGTATGGCTTGACTAGAAAAGGGTTCATAGTAAATTACAGCTGGAAAGTCTTCTAGTCCAGCCCCTGCACAAAGCAGAAACATCTCTCGCTAAACCATCCCAGAGAGAGGTAGTTAGCCATTTTAGTATGAAGTCAGGCAGAAGTCAGGGTAGATTTGCACCTTATAAGCTAAGTCAGAGCTTAAGCTTCTGTAAGCATAAGCTTCTGTAAAATGCTGTGAAGGGACTGCAGGAAACAGAGCTTCTAAACAGAAAAAAATTATATGAATACAAAGGGTAGGGAAGGGGGGAAGAAAGAGGAGGGAGGACTGCTAAGAGAGGCAAGATGGGTAGAAGAGGGAGAAACAAAGCATTTAATCCTTTGAGGGAATTAGGGGTTATAAAAGCTAATCCAGGTCATGGGATAAGAATTCATCGTCTTGGTTTAGGGATCCCTCACTGGCCAGCTGAGGGGGGTATAGGCCAGTCTGTGGGCTGGATCAATCCCACAAAGGCCCCATGTGCTAGATGCAGCACACAGGGGCAGACCAGTTTGGTCACCACATGTAGTGCATACCCTCAACCAGCCCCACATATCTATTGCAGCACATGCACTGGCTCCAACTGTGCATGGCACACACACCATGCATTTGCCCTAGCCCTAGCACACAACATGTGGGGCCAGTCCAGGGTGTGCACTGCATGTGGCACCTGTGATGGTGTTTGGGCCCGATCCAGACCAATCCCAGATCCAGCACATAGAGCTTGTCCAGTGTCAGCACTTCATGCAGCACATTCCCACGTGCCGGCTCCAACACACAGTGGGGCTGGACCAGCACACCAGTTGGAGACCCACAGACAACACTGTAGGCCAAATGATTGGGCTCCACCTGCTAAATCCAGCCTTACCTTTGACACTCCTGGTTTAGACCGCATTTAATACAATGCAGTCTGTGAATGACTTCTTGTTCTGCAATTTCCTGTTTATGTTTGTCTTTAAAGTTTTGCTGTCTAAGAACAGCCACTCTGAGGTCAGTGATTAAATGTCCAGAGAGGTTAAAGTGATGGGAAGTCTAGGCTTGTGTGTCTTTCTGGAATTGATATTAGATCAGTCTTTACTCATTCTTACATATAGGGATCACCCTGTCTGCCCAGTGTAGACAGCAGAGGAGCACTGGAAGCAGGTGAAGGCATATATGGCATCGGTAGAGGTCCAGGTAAAGGAACCTGAGATGTTATCATCTGGGTTTGTTGGTCCAGTGGTGTTATTGTCTGTGTTCTTGTTGGGGCCCAGCAGGCATCTGTATGTCAAGCAAGATCTGGTACCTTGATGGTAGTCTGTTGCTGAAGAGATGCTGTTTGAGGTTGTGGTGGCTGCCTGTAAGCCCAGAGAGGTTTGCCCCCCATGGCTACCTTGAGAGGGTCATCATTTTCCAGGAGGTGCTGGAGATCATTAATGATGTAGCTAAGTTGTTTAAGTTGGGGCTTGTAGGCAACAATCAAAGGGATTCTGAGTGATTGTTGTTGAATACAGTTGTTTTTATTTCCCCTCCTACCTTGTGTTGTCTGATTATTACCAATTAATTCTTGATTGCTAAGTGGGGCTGGGCTGTAGGCCAATGCTTGCTGACAGTAAGCCCCCACATCATTCATTAATACCTATGGATGTGAGTGACTGGATTTGACAATGGGGCTTAATACCCAATGATTGGTAACACCTGTGAGGCTTGGGTGTGGCTAGAAGGGAGAATGAAGCCATGGAATTAGTTCTTAAGGTCTTGAGCAGTAATGCTTGTGTTCCTGAGTATCAGATCTCACTTGGGGAGCCCTGAGGCAGCTTCCCTTTTTCCTAAAAGCATAATTACATCAAGGCATGACAGGAAAATTGAAGAAGAGATTGCCCAAAGAAAAGGAAGATGACAAGTTCTGAGGAAGCTTCAGGGGTGTCACAGGGTGGGACCCCATTACATAAGGCCATTGCAAACTTTCACAGTTTGATGGAGGAGTGGAAGTTGTCAAAGTCCTGGCAGAATTCCTCTAGAGATTCTTTCCCATGCATCGATACAATGAAGTCATCAATGTACCTTAGGTATACCAGGGGGATGGGAGGGCAACAGCAGAGGTAGCAGACTTCAAGGTCTGTCATAAATATATTTGCATATTGGGGGGCCATATGTGTGCCCATAGCAGTGTCATTCATTTGTGTGTATAGGGAGTCCCCAAACCTTAAGTGGTTATGTGTAAGGACAAAGTGGGAGAGTACAATGGAAACAGATGCCGCATCCTCATTGAGAATAATTCTCTTTATCCCTGCAATCCATTCTCATGGGGAGTGCTGATGTACAGAGACAGTAGCCAATATGGTGGTAATTAGAAGCTTGTCAATGGAAGTTAGTTTCTTTAGGAAATCAGAGGTATCTTTCAAATAGCTGGCAGCTTCTGTAGTCTCTGAAAATAAGGTTTAGTCAATGTAGCCAGAAACTCCCTTCATGACAGTGCCAATGTCAGAGTCAGTAAGATGCCCTGGTTTGCCAGGTTTGTAGATAGTATCATAGTGCTTAGGGTCAGAAGGGACCGAAACAGATCATCAAGTCTGACCCCCTGCCCCGGGAGCAGGAATGAGTGCTGGGGTGATAACACCCCAGCCAAATATCCATCCATCCTCCTCTTGAAGACCCCCAAGGTAGGAAAGAGCACCACCTCCCTTGGTAGTCCATTTCAGAGCCTGGCAGCCATAACCATAAAGTAATGCCTCCTGATGTCCAGCCTGAACCTTCTCTCTAACAATTTGTGGCCGTTATTCCTAGTAATCTCCAGTGGTGCCTGAGAGAATACAGCCTACCCTATTTCTACTGGTCCCCGCCTGGTGAGTTTGTAAACAGCCACCAGATCCCCTCTCAGCCTTATCTTGTGAGGCTGAATAGATTCAGGCCCTTTATTCTCTCTTCATAGGGCCTGCCCCTTGACCATATGAGTGGTCCTCTTCTGGAACTTCTCAACACTAGCCACATCTCTCTTGAAGTGCGGCACCCAGAACTGGATGCAGGACTCCAACTGTGGCCTGACCAATGCTGCTTAGAAAGGAAGGATCACCTCTCTGGACCTACTTGTGATGCATCTGTAGATGCATGACAAAGTGTGGTTAGCTTCACTAACCAGTTCCTCACATTGGCGGCTCATGTTCATCCTGGAGTCAACAATGACTCCAAGATCCCTTTCTGCCATTGTGTTGACAAGAAGGGTGTTCCCCAGCCTATAGGTGTGTTGCTGGTTCCTTCTCCCTAGATGCAGCACCTTGTACTTGTCTGTGTTGAATTCCATCCTATTCTCATCTGCCCACCTCTGTAACCAGTCTAGATCTAGCTGGATTCTGTCCCTCCCCTCCAGCGTGCCCACCTTGCCCCACATCTTGGTGTCGTCAGCAAATCTGGACAGCATGCATTCCATACCCACATCCAGATCGCTGATAAAGATGTCGAACAGTACAGGCCCCAGGACCCCACTGCCCACATCCCTCCACGTTAAAAACAACCCGTGCACCACCACTTCCTGGGTGCAACCATCTAGCCAATTTGCCACCCATCTGACTATATAGGCATCAATGCTGCAGTCACCTAGTTTTTGAAGAGAATGTGGTGAGAAACGGTGTCAAAAGCCTTCTTAAAATCCAGGAAGATGACACCTCAATGCCCTCATCCAGGGACTTTGCAACCTTAAAGGAAACCAAGTTAGTCAGGAAGGATCTGCCCTCAATGAACCCATGTTGGTTGCCCCTGAGCATTACCTCCCCTGCTGGGCCCTTGCAGATGGAATCCTTGATAATTTTCTCAACGGTCTTCCCAAGGACCGAGGTAAGAGTGACTGGCCCATAATTGACCACACTGGTCCTTTACCAGTCCTCTGGTACCTGGCAAGAGCCCCACATGCGCTTATAATGCCATGCCAGGGGCTGCTCTATGACCGCCACCAATTCTCTCAGCACCCTCAGATGAAGAGTATCTGGACCTGCTGATTTAAACACATCCAGCCCCTCCAAAAGTTCCCTAACTAGGTTGTCCCTGACCCTAGGCACGGCAGTGCCTGTCCTGGATCCATCTGTAATCCTACTGGGGGAAATGTCCCTGTCCCTGTTCAGGAATATGGAGGCAAAGAATTTGTTAAAGAGGTCAGCTTTTTCATTTGCTGCAGTCCTGTAGGGGCCCCACATTACCTGGTGCCACCTTCTTACTCCCTATGTATTTGAAAAAGGACTTTTTGTTATCCCTAATTCTGGTTACTAGCCCTAGCTCCATCTCTGCCTTAGCCTTTCTAACAGCCTCCCTGCAGTCACGAGCAATGGAGGTGTAATCCTCCTTGGTAATAGCCCCTTGCTTCCACTGTTTGAATGCCTCCTTTTTTGCTCTCAGGCATTCCTGGATGACTTTGCCGAGCCATGGGGGCTTCTTAGCACTCCTGCCCCCCTTGGTACACATTGGGACTGACTCCCTTTGAGAGGATTGTCTTCTTGAGGAACGACCACCCATCTTGGACTCCCATCTCATTGAAGCTCCAAGACCTCAATGCCTTTCCTCTAATCTTCTTAGCTCATTGAAGTCGGCCCTCTGGAAGTCAAGGACTTTTGCCTTACTGCTTGCTTTCTCCACCCTGCACTGGATAATAAATTTCAGCAGGTGATGATCACTGTCGTCCAGGTGATCAAGTACCTGCAGACCCCTCACCAGGTTGTTGCCTGTAGCAAGGGCCAAGTCCAGCAAAGCATTTCCCTTGGTGGGACTATGCACCTCCTGGGTTAGGTGGAGGTTCTATATCCCAGCTAGAAAACTACATGAATGGTTGGACCTGGCTGACTGCTCCTCCCAGCAGATGTCTGGGTAGTTTAGGTCACCCATGACAACCACATCACTTGACTTTACAGCCTCCGTGAGCTGACCTGAGAATTCCAGGTCCAGCTCGTCCCCCTGGTGAGGCAGTCTGTAGTAGACACCCACTATCAAGTCCCTTTCCCCATGACTCCCTTGCATTCTTACCCAGAGTGCCTCAGTTTGCCCCTCCTCTGACCCCATCCTGATCACTGAGGATGTGTATTGCTCTTTTTCCCTGCTCTGTCTCACCTGTACAGTCTGTAGCCCTGGATGTCTTGGGTAATGAGTTAAACTTGCCTAAACTGGGCTCCTAGGAGGTGGAAGTATTAATCACTTCTAAGTTTTCAGGGGGAGCTTCTTTAAGAGTTTATGTAATTTCTTCTGGTGTTGTACAGTGGGTTCCTCAGTCAAGAGTTTGTACAGCTGTGTTGGAAAGTTGTCTTTTACCCTTGTATTTTTGCTGTTTTGCCCATGACAACAGTGGTATGCCCCTTATCAGCCTGTTGTATGATGATACCAGGGTATTTTAAAGGCTGAGTATAGCTCTCTGTTTTGCAGGACTAAGGTTGTAATGTAAGATTTTTTTAAAACTAATCTCATGGTGGGTGCAGAGGAAGAAACAGTTTATGTACAGGTCTAGAGTAGGACTGGATCCAGGTGGAATCTAGGACCTGTCCTTCTTGTGCTGGGTATGGCTCAGGTATGTGGTGTGTTGATTATTGTCTGGCTTCTTGTCATGGAAATATTTCCTTAGTTTTAGGTGGCCAAAAAATGCCTCAGCCTCTGTACAGCTGCACCTTCTTGAACTGCGTAGTGGACAGAAAGAAAAACCACAGGATAGTACAGACAGCTTATTCAGGCTGAGGGTGTGGTTGGGTAGATTTATAATGTTACCATGGATTGAAGGGTTGCTGTTGAAGCATGTAAGTTTAGAGAGTTTTATTTCCCTCATCTTCTTTAAGGAGTGAAGGCATTTGTGATGAGCTTCTACAGAGATCTCTTAGTAAATGACTGTTATGTCCGGCTGTTACATCTGGTTTTGTATGCTATTTCAGTTCTGCAAGCCTGGTGTTGATCTGTGGCAGTCCCTGAAGAGGTAAGCCCTCTACTTATGAAGACTTATGCTACATATCTCTGATTTAGTCTATGTGGTGCAAATCTACCCTGCCTTCTGCCTGACTTTAGACTAACATCGTTAACTACCTCTCTCTAGAAATGGGTTTGCCACTTAAATGATTAGTTTATGCAAAACCTGACTGATGTTAAAGTACTGCAATATTTGGCTTCATAAATTTAAGTACAGAGTTTTCCATTGAGGTGAAAGAGAATACCATGAAATCATATGTGATCCTAATTTTCATTTAAACGGCTTTCATGTGGCTGTGTCTAACTGCTTAAAATTTACAAGTGAGTACCCAGCACTGAGCAATAAAAATTTAGCATTTTAAGAGGTAACATTTCAAGAACTGATAAACTGTAAGAGACTTACAGAAGAGATTTGAAAACCAGCAATATATACACTATTATCCCAATATTCCTGTATCAACAAAAATGTGAAGAACTAGGACAGTAGTTACCTTAGCAACCTCATTAGATTCAAGGCACACCTCAGAAAATGTCAGCTCTTAGCTTTTGCTCCTTATTTGATGATGAAAAAAATAATAGAGCAGTTCTTCTCCTGCAAAGAACTTGGAAAGACTAAGACAGGTGAGAATGATTTTGTCACTATGGGATCCTATTTGAAATCTATGAGTTTGTGAATCATGTGTAGATGCTTACACACCTAACAGTGCTAATACTGTGTGGTAACCCTAACAGTATTTCATGGCACTCCACAGTGCTGCTGAGAATCACTCAAATTCTGGTTAAGAAATACTTGACTAGAAATTTCTCAAATAATCTGTTCTTACATTTCCTGCTCAGCCTTCTAAACTCAAGAGAATAATGTTTGGTGACATAAGACACAGATCTTCTGATCTTGCCCAAAGCATAATATTCATTGAGTTTCCCCATTACTATATGGAAACCCGGCTACTAGATGCTACACAGTAGTTAAAGTCAGGGTGGATTAAAACCCAACAACTTACACTGTCCCCATGGAAAGCATTTGTTTTTGAATTAACAGTCAGTAGCATATTCCTTCCAGAGCATCATAGCTCTCAGACAAGACATGTAAAGAATCGTTATTTTGAACACTGGCATGATGAGAATCCAGTCACTGGAGGTAAATTTTGTTATTCCCTCCTGTCCCTTGTTTTGTGGTAGTAGCAACCTGTTCAGAAGCACTCGGTTGTGTGGATCTTTTCCAGCTATGCATGAAGGTGTCCTAGCTAGAGAATGAGTAACATTTGACTACCCACATTTTATCTGTTTCAAGTTTGCTTGAGGGCTAAAGGCAGAAATTACACATAAACTGGTATAAGTGACTGGAGACAGGTTCAAATCTGTAACACAAGTTCAGTGCACATAAACTGCTTTCAAAATTGCCCAAACCAGTTTAAGATAAACCTGGATGGATGTAGTACCAGACTTAACTATTTAGGTTAAATCAGTTTAGAGAACTTCTGTCCCAGATCCTCTGAAGATTCAAGTTAACTTACAGTCCCCCAGCAGCCCAGGATGCTTTGCACCTCCCAGCAAACCCTCCCTCACAAAGTGAGCAGAAGCTAGCTGTGGTTCAAGCTATCTATCTGTTCCAGCAGAGCACGGAGTCATGCTCTAGCACCACCCAGCTTCTGTTCACTTGCTTATCAGTTCAATCTACACAGCATAGACTAACCTGCAAAAATTAAATCAATATTTCCTGAGGCTTTTTGACTATCTGTACTTAGCCCAGGTCCCTACTACACCCACCTCAGTTAGAGTAGAGCCCTGTACTGAGCAGCATGTAGATTCCCGGTAGTACTTCTGTATTAAATTTTGCAACATAGAAGAAATTGATTGCAAAAATAAATTCCAGAGGGCAATGGTAAGAATACTATCCAATTCAATCCCTAACTGCTAGCAAGATGCTAAAGATAATAGGCTGCTTATTTGAAACAAATGGCACACTGTGTGCATTCTGCTTATCAAGGCATTTGGTACATAATTGGAGCTTCCTGTGCTTGTGACTCTTCCTCCTGTCTTTCTTGAAGCTAGGAGGAGTTTGAGCCAGATCAACTTTTTGCTCAAATATCTTGTGTGATTTCTGTTTGCTAAAGAACAGATTTGCTGGAGATACTGGTTGCACAATCTGCTATTTATGTATAAGCAAATTGTTAGAATTTTAGGCCCTAAGTGCAAATTTATATCAATTTTACCATAAAAATCCCTCTGCACATGCCTTTCTTTGTCTAAAGCTGGGATAGCTCATATAGATTTAACTTCAACCTGCTCCTCAAGTGAAATGAGCCAGGCTTATGTTTTATAAATATGTCCACATACTTTTCTGGTAAATTTTGAGTTAAACCAGTGCAATTCTGAAGTAAATCATTAGAGCAGAAGCTGAGACGTTTCCTACTGGAATATTTGAGGAATTACTATCCTATGCTAATTTATATTCTCTGTCTAGAAAAGGCAGACAATACTCTTTGGTTTCCCCTGTTTTCTGACAGAGAGAGCTATTGTAAGAAAAATGGGGTTTCTTGCTGCTGTTTCCCTGCAGCAGGTTGCCACATTGCCAGACATTTTTGGAATGTAATGGAGAAAATGACCAGGGGGACATGAGAGAAACTGTAAGCAGAAAAAGAACAGATGCAACAAAAGAACTTCCCTAGCCTTCAGTTAATGACCTATGAGTAGGCCACTTTTGCTTGCCTTCTTCATAGATAATGTTCTCATAAATTCTTATGTGCCAGGGTATGTGATTTAGGGCATATATCTCTGCTTTATTGTTCAAGGATCACTGAGAATTAAGGAGTCCGACAGAGACCTGAGCCACGGTGTTTTAACTCAGTCATTACCATTGTGTGACATGAGTCTCCAAACAACACAACAGCTGGTTCCAACTGGCTTTTGGGAGAAGATTTGAAAGGTATATTCCCTTGCATCTTCCTTGCCCGGCCAAATATAACAACAATGACAAAATTAGCAATAACTCTCACCACAAACTACCTATTCAGTTAGTCTCTGAGGTTGCAAAGACCTGCAGATTTCCCCTGAGACATCACTCCACTGATGTCAGGTTGCAGTAAGTCCATTAGCTCTGGTTGTATCATATCCTTTGGTTTATCTCCATTTCTTGAGATTAAGATTCCTGCTGGTTTAAGACTTTCTCAAGTGAAATGACCAACTCAATGCCTTTTAGTGCCCTTTCTGCAGAAATGGGAGATACCACTTGCTTTTCTGGTATGTGTCACTCTGAGCTGACAATTTCATATGACCATGGGGCTGCTTTTATGACCTGGTCCAATGTGTGACCATTGTTTCCCTTTGTAAATATACAGAATATCATTTTTATGAAATGTTGGCAGTTCCTAGGATCCAAATTCCTACTGAGATTTTTGTTTAGCTTTATCTGTTTTTTTAAATATACACAAGTCTCCAGTGACTCTGACATCAGTTTTTTGCAGTGGAGGCATTCTTGTTTTCAGTTTTCTGTTGAACAAAATCTCAGCAGATGGCAGATCTTGATTCAACATGTTCTTCTCCAAGTTAAAATGGTACAAAAGGTATCTAAGTCTGATTCTGCACTTTTATGCAAGTTTTTGTTAACCTGTTTGACTGGGGACTGAGGACTGTTGGTAAACCCACAATTCACCATAAATTCCTTTAATTTATGTCTTCTAAACTATGACCTGTTGTCACACATTGCTGTGGCAGGTATAACGTGTCTAGAGAAAGTATATTTGATGTACATGATCACCTATAGTGATTCTTTAGTAAGACTGTCTCAGGCAAGTAGGAACAACAGTATCAGACAAGAACAGACTTTCCTTCCACTAATACAAACAAACTATATGCTGTACAGTTTTGTCTGTACAATCAGCATGGACTTCAAACATAGAGTCAGTTTAAATGGAGGTGCCAACCCCAAATTAAAAAAGAAATTAGAACTTGACCCATTTGGGGAGCAGAGGAAAGGTGCTTCAAATATTTAATAATACCAGCTACCTGAGACCAGAAGAGGTTCTGGCTTAAACCATCCTTTGGGAGTAAAGGCTAGAGATGCCACAGACGTCTTTACTGTGGCACTCACAAGTAGAAATGAGTAAACCTCAGCAGGTTTAGAGGTTGGTTTCAAACAGCCAATGGTGAACATATGTAATTTCTTCGGATTTGAAGTCTTCTTGGATCAGGCTTTTAGTGCTTTTTAGTTTGAGATTGGCTGGAGAGTCTGTGAGGAATATCTTAGCTGTGGTATTTCAGGTTTTTTCCCCTTCTACTCCAACTGAAGTACAAGGGTGCAGCAGTACACAAAAGAGACAAATGGAAATCCAATCCAATCACGATTAACAGAAAGTTTTTAAACTTCCCACAAATATGTCTTTTAAGTCTTCTTCAGTTTGAGCATCTCTGGACACTGTTTTGTTGAAAGTTTAATGTTGAAAGTTGTAGCTGTAAGCTTGTAAGCCTTTTCAAAGACAGCAACAGTGATTTAGTTCTCAGGACCCATTTTCATATGAAAATACCTATTTGGGCATACAGCTTTCTAGCAGGCTCTAATACCTGTCCTTCATTAAATTATTTTTTTCTTATAATTTTGCTGTATGTTAAGCATTCAAGTGCATGGCTCCTGGAAAAATTCAGAACTTTATTTCTTAATAATAATAGGCTGTAATAGGCCAGCATCCCCTTTGGGTTAGTTTATTTTGCAATCCTGCCACTCTTGCTGTAAAATGAACAGAATGAGGAAGGATTCAATTTTCACAGCACTTTAATTCCTCTGCACTCTGATTCTGCTGCAAATACTTCATCCTCTCACTCTAGTAAAAGCTCTTTTGGGATCCCATTTTTCTTCTCAAAAAAAAAAAGGGTAAAAGTCGCATCATCTTCCTCCTTCAAGGAAGCCATAAAAACCTCCCATAAAAAAATAAACTAACCACCTGGTTTTATTCTTTCCTTCACTCTCCAACTGTTCAGTTCACAGAATGGCAGATCTGCAAACTGTCACCTTTTATCATCAGGGTGGTGCAAAAACTTTTCTATGCTAAATTACCTGCCTTGTAATATTGAAAGCTTGGTATGTGGGGCTGACATGGCTATCAAACTAGTGTGGCTGAACTGAGGAACAAGCAATCCTGTTTGTTTGAGAAGAAAAACAATCCTGATTTTCATTACATAGGTTGTCATCTGTCCCTTTAAACGACTTACAGTAGTTAGAGCTAAATTTTATACTCAAAACAAACCAATGGGATTGCCTATATCTCATTTTACTGATTTTGGTGCCAGAACAAATAACTTGATGATAACATGCCCTAAACACGACAACTATACAGAAACATACCGTATCATAAAATACCTCTCATAAGAATTTCCTACAGTACAGATAGCGGGTCAGGTAAACCGGCATCTCCCGTCATGTGAGCCAGGCATTGGTTAGAAATATCAACCAGTTTGGCTAACATGTTGTTGTTATGCCCCACCACCCCAATAAAGGTCTGTTATCTCCCAATCAAGCTCAAATATTACACCCCAGCCCATCCACATAGCAGATCAGTAGTCAAATCCTTTGAAAAAAGCTATAATCCTGATCAATAGTGCAGTCAGAAAGATTGTGCAAGGTCCGCATACCTTACAAAATCAAAACAGTTCTCAGTCTGGTAGTCTGGACTGCAGTCCACCAGTCAAATTCACATGGAAAGTATTTTACAATATTGAAGACATGGGACTGCTCATTTCTGATTCTAATAGAACTGCAGTCCATTATAACCTTATTAATGAGCTCTATGCATAGTAACTATACCAATTTATCCTGGAATGCTTATAGTTTGACGTGCACCCTCTTTGTTTTTCCCATTTTTTTTCCTCTCCTGATAAAGGTTTTATTTTTGTCTTGTGGCAGCCACTACTCAGAAGATGTCTGTGAACTGCGGGCAGTTTCTGAACATACTTTGACAAAGTTAGCTGTCACTAGCTAGCTAAAAATGCCTCAAAAAGCAACCATTGCATTCCTTGTATGCTGGCTCCTGCTACTAATTCAAACTGGGCTACTGGAAGAACAAAACTTTCCATGGTAGTTTAAAGAAAGTGCCTGTGAATGTGCCACATGCTATGACTGGAAAGCAAGTTCAGGTATCGTTTCTACTGATGTGGTTTAAATTTTACACTCTGGAAAAAATACAAAAGCTGCTTCACTGCATAAGGAAGTTATGGCATGTGAGATTCTGTTCTACATCTTCCAATGCGTCCCAGCTTTCCTTTATGTAAAGAGTGGGCAGGTTTGGGAAGCTTTCTAGTCCTGGACATGAGATAGTGAGACCTAGACCCAAGGCTGCTCTGTCTCCCACTGTTGCAAGTGATACAGAGCTGCCATATGGGGACGCTCTTGCAGAAGAGGACTCCCAAGCTGAGTCAGCTCTCTGTCCCCAGTGCATTGCCACAGTCTCAAAAAGAAGACAAAACAAGGAATAGGACTTGGTCCTGCTTAACTGAGGAACACACAACTTCTAGTATTATACTGGGTAAATCATAATGAACTGGAAATTTGAGCGGCAGTAAATTATCTAGGACAGCATACCCATTTATCTTGTGCTTTGGGCTGTAGTCTGAGACATATACAAAAAATTCTATGTGATGTAATTACTGCATTAAGTCAGACCACTGCTTAGTAGCACAGGTTTAGACAATAGCGCTTAATGAGTTTTTCATTATATAATTTACAAATAACCATAGAAAACCATGTTTATCAAGGGATTTAATGAACCAATTTTTTGTGCTATCCCTGAGAAGAGCATAGTATAAATGTTGTGCAACTCTGCTGTTTACTGTGTAACAGGGCAATAACAGCAGTGACTTTTCCCGTAAATTGGAGAAATGTTTGTTGGCTGGCTCAGCACATGCAGTGGCCTTGCCAAGCCAAAGATAAATGGTAGGACATATTCACTTTCAGATGTGGAGATTATGATATTCATCCCACCTGCCAGCCCCTTTGTGCTGGCTAAAAGAGATGGAGTGGAATAATCGTAGACCTATTATAAAGTCTAATTTAAGTGTATGTATGATAGGCATAGTTATAATAGTGGACCTTCAGGACAGCTGTAATCCTGCTTCATGACAAACCTTTTGCAAGCTCCATACTGGAGGCTTTATTATGTGTGATAGAGGCTGGATCACTGCATGTGGTGCTGCAGATTCCACATGGTATAATGGCCCTTAGGGCAGCCCCAAAGAAGAGTCTTTGATTTAGAGCCAGTCCTGTTTCTAAGGCAGCTTAGAAAGGGACAGATACAAAAGTGGCTGGAAGGCAAAACAGCATCTGTTCTTTCCCTTTTAGGCCTATAATTTGCATGCTGCACCTCTTAGGAACAACTTGGGAATTCTCATTCTAAGACAGAAAAGAAGGGCAAGGTGGAGAAAAGCTAATTTAAGTAAATATAATCCCATATTTTCAAATCTTACATACAGATTTATATCCTCTTCAGAAAATTGCTTCTCTATAAGCAAGAAGATAAATTAGTAGTAAAGTATTCCCTACACCTCATGAGTTTGAGGTCCCCTTTTTGAATGTGAACACATAAAGACTTCAGGTAGGTGGGAAATCAGGATCACATAAAGAAACAGAAATAGCCAAGAAACAGGAGCTATTGGGTCCAAATATGGTATTTGTTTTATGGCTGGTAGGGTCGGAAGGGACCTGAGCAGATCATCAAGTCTGACCCCCTACTATGGGAAGAAAAGGATAATGGGGTCAAACAAGCCCAACAAGGTGATTATCCAGCCTCCTGTTGAAGACCCCCAGGGTAGGAGTGAGCACCACTTCCCTTGGAAGTTGGTTCCAGATCCTAGCCGCCCTGACCGTGAAATAGTGCCTCCTTATGTCTAGCCTGAACCTACTCTCAGTCAACTTATGGTCGTTATTCCTTGTTATTCCCAGCAGTGCTCGGGAGAACGGGGACTCTCCGATTGCCTGCTGGTCCCCCTTGGCAAGTTTATAGATGGCCACCAGATCCCCCCTCAGCCTTCTCTTGTGGAGGCTGAACAGGTTCAGGTCTCATAGCCTCTCCTCATAGGGCCTGCCCTGCTGCCCCTGATCATGCAAGTGGCCCTCCTCTGGACCCTCTCCATGTTGTCCACATCCCTCCTGAAGTGCGGTGCCCAGAACTGGACACAGTACTGCGGCCTGACCAGTGTCGCATAGAGGGGGAGGATCACCTCCTTGGACCTGCTCATGATGCATCTGTGGATGCATGACAAGGTATGGTTGACCTTTCTGACTGCATCCCCACACTGCCAGCCCATGTTCATCTTGGAGTCTATAATGACTCTTTTCTGCCTCTGTGGTGATGAGAAGGGAGTTCCCCAGCCTGTAGGTATGCTGCCAGGTCTTCCTCCCTAGGTGTAGTACCTTGCACTTGTCAGTATTGAAACCCATCCTAGTCTGATCTGCTAACCCCTGTAACCTGTCCAGATCTAGTTGTAGCCTGTCCCTCCCTTCTAGCATGCCCACTTCTCCGCACATCTTAGTGTCATCTGTGAATTTGAACAAGGTGCTTTTCACCCCCTCGTCCAAGTCACTGATGAAGATATGAAATAGTGCGGGCCCGAGGACTGAGCCCTGGGGAATGCTACTGCCCACATCCCTCCAGGTTGAAAATGACCCGTCCACCACCACTCTCTGGGTGTGGCCCTCCAGCCAACTAGCGACCCATCTGACTGTGTAGGTATTGACACCACAGTTGCCTAATTTTTTAATGATAATGGGGTGAGAGACAGTGTCGAAGGCCTTCCTAAAGTCCAGAAAGACTATGTCCACCACAACACCTGCATCCAAGGATTTTGTGACCTGGTCATAGAAAGCAACCAGGTTGGTCTGACAGGACCTGCTTCTAATGAGCCCATGTTGGTTGCCCTAAGCATAATCTCCCCTGCTAGTCCCTCACAGATGTGATCCTGGATAATTTTCTCAAAGAGTTTCCCCAGGACAGAGGTAAGACTAACAGGCCTATTCTTTCCTGGGTCCTCCTTCCTCCCTTTTTTGAAAATGGGGACCACATTGGTCCTTTTCCAGTTCTATGACACCTCACCGGAGCACCACGAGTGCTTGCAAAGTTGTGTCAGGGGTCCCTCAATGACCACTGCCATTTTCCTTAGCACCCTGGGGTGGAGATTATCTGAACCTGATGATGTAAACACGTCCAGTCCCACCAGACATTCTCTGACTAGGTCCTCACTGACCCTAGGCCTGGCTGTGCCTCCCCTAGGTCCGTCTTGAATCCTGGTGGGGGGGGGATGTCCCGGTCCCTGCTCAGAAAAATGGAGGCAAAGAATTTGTTAAAGAGGTCAGCTTTATTGTCTGGTGTGACCACCAGTTTTCCAAGCGTGTCCTGCAGGGGCCCCACATTACCCAGTGCCTTTTTTTTACTCCCTATGTATTTAAAAAAGGACTTCTTGTTATCTTTGATCCGGGTCACTAGTCTCAGTTCTGTCTCCGCCTTAGCCTTCCTAACAGCCCCACTACAGTCTTGAGCAATGGAAGTATAATTCTCCTTGGTGATGGCTACTCCCTTCCATTGGGTGTATGCCTCCTTTTTAGCTTTCAGATGTTCCTGAATGCCTTTGGTGAGCCATGGGGCTTTTGAGCACTCTTACCCACTTTGATTTGCAGTGGGACTGTCACCCTTTGGGCTCAGAGGATCATCTCCTTAAGGAACGACCACTTATCTTGGACTCCCAACTCCCCTCCCCTCCAGGACCTCAGTGCCTCCCTGACTAATCTCCTTAACTCATTGAAATCAGCCCTCCTGAAGTCAAGGGCTGCTGCCTTGCTGAAGGCCTTTGAAACTCTGCGCTGGATGGTGAATTCCAGTAGGCAATGATCGCTATTGCACAGGTGGTCAAGAACCCGCAGTCCCCTCACTAGGTCGTAACTTGTGGCCAGCACCAGGTCCAGAAAGCCATTCCCCGTGGTGAGCCCATGCACCTCCTGAGTTAGGTGGAGGTCCATATCTCAGCTAGGAACCTGTCTGTGTGGTCAGATCTGGCTGACTGGTCTACCCAGCAGATGTCCAGGTAGTTTAAGTCACCCATGATGACCACGTCCCTTTACTTAACTGCCTCCACGAGCTGACCTGAGACTTCCTAATCCAGTTCTTCCCCCTGGTTGGGTGGTCTGTAGTAGACCCCCACATTAAGTCCCTTTCCCCCCAACCCCCTTGTATTCTAACCCAGAACACTTCAGTCTGCCCCTCCTCTGACCCAGTGCTGTTTGTTGAGGACGTGTATTGCTCTTTGATGTAGAGCGCCCCACCCCCACCTTTCCTCCATGTTCTATCCCACCTGTACAGTCTATAGCCCTTGATGTTTACCACCCAATCATGCATTGAATCCCACCAAGTTTTAGTGAGCCCCACTATGTCCGGGTTTGTGTTAGCTAGCAGGACAGCAAGTTCTTCCTGCTTGTTCCCCATACTACAAGCATTAATGTAGAGGCATTTAAGGCCTCCTGAGGGCGTATGCATGCCCCCCGCCCAACCCAGGACTATCCAGACCCCTTTCTGTTACCTGGGTACTTCTTGTGCTCATTACCTGTCTTGGCTGGGACGTGTCGTCATGTCCCCCTGTGGCCCCATCCCGCAGCAAAGCTAGTTTAAAGCACACCATACGAGATCAGTCAACCTGGAAGAAAAGACGCGCTTGCCTTTAGGGGAGAGGTGAAGCCCGTCCCACCTGAGCATGCCCCCTGTGCGAAAATTCAGGTTGTTGTCAAGGAACCTGAGGCCTGCCTGGTAGCACCAACTCCGAAGCTGCCGGCTGACCACTCCGATGCAGGCCTCATGGCGCTGTTCACGTCTACTTACTGGGAGAATACCAGCTGCACCCCTGTCTCCTTGAGCTTGGCTCCCAAGGCCTCGTAGTCCTTCATGATGCGGTCTGGACTGCTCCCCACCATGTCATTTGTTCCCACATGGATTAGGACCATGGGGTACTGGTCCAAGGGCTGAATGAGGTCTGGGATCATGCCTGCAACATCCTGAATCAGAGCCCCAGGCAGGCAGCAGACCTCACGTGCCATGGGGTCAAGGTAGGCAGATGGGACCCTCCGTTCCCCTCAGGATGGAATCTCCGATGACATGGACTTGGGGTTTCTTTCTCATGGTGTTCTGTCTATGTTCAGACTGTGTCATGTGTAAAGTGCCACTGTCCC
>NW_017728909.1:28899178-28930369 GCF_001723895.1 Crocodylus porosus | reverse complement strand
CCAGCTGAGTTCCTGCCCGTTGGGCTGGGGGCTGGACTCGATGATCTTCCAAGGTCCCTTCCAGCCCTAATGTCTATAAAATCTATGAAAGGGGGCACCAGCATCACCATGGGCTCTGTCTGGGTGGAGGCCTCAGAGGAGCCTAGGGTAGGTGACACCACTGGGGCGGGATCCCTAGCGGCCGCCCTCCACAGCCTTACCACCAGGTCACGATCCCTAGCAGCCACTCCCCATGTTCTTACCATGTCCATGAAGCTGTGAGTCTTCTTCTCTCTCCTGCTGTGCAGACTCCTTCCTGGCTCCTTCTGCAAGCCTGCCTTGCATGAACACCAGCATGCCCTTTCAGAGAGTGCCTGTCTGCACACTCTGTTTGCATGCACTGCCTGTGCGTGGCTCAGGAGTGCGGCTCCCTGCCAGCTCATTTAAGAGGGATCTGGGACGCTCCCCCTCTGGATCCTCTGCAGCTGTGCCAGCTCCCTTCACCCGCCTCACTTACCTTGTGGCATCAGCTGTGGCCTCTGTCACTGTTGCTGATGCCACCTCCACAGCCAGTAAGTGTGGGTAGGTGGGCACACGTGTGCTGGCTGCCCATGTGCTCCCCCTCAGCTCCCAAACCTCATTCTCCTGATGCATATACAGAATAATTTTCAATGTAGTTATTTAGGCTAAATACAGTCAAAAAAGCCTGTGGCTGAATCAAATCAATTTTCACAGGTTATTAAATAGATTTCATAGACATTAGGGGCTGGAAGGGACCTTGTGAGATCATCGAGTCCAGCCCCCTTGCCAGAGGCAAGGAGTCTTAAGGGATCAAATGATCCCAAAAAGATAAACATCCAAATGACTTTTGAATAACTCCAGAGGAGGTGCTTGCACCACCTCTGGGAGGAGTCTGTTCTAGACTTTGGACACTTGGAATGTAAAGAAGTTCTTCCTTATATCAAGTCTGAATCAGCCTTCTAGAAGTTTGTGGCCATTGGACCTAGTTATCCCTTGGGGAGCCCTGGGGAACAACTGTTCTCTCAGATCCTGATGTACCACCCCTGTCCCTTATGTACTTATAGGCAGCCACCAAGTCCCCCCTGAGCCTTCTCTTTGCCAGGCTGAAGAATCCCATGTTCCATAAGTATGATGCTGTTTTTTTCTCCCAAGGTGAAGTACCCTGCATTTCTCTATGTTGAATGTCATCAGGTTTAGGTCTGCCCATTTTGAAAGTGTGTCCAAGTCAGCCTGTATCCCCAGCCTGTTCTCTAGCATGGCCTCCTCCCCAACCTTTTGTGCTGTCTGTGCACTTTGCCAATCCGCATCTGAGTGAATGGAGGGCGGATGGAAAACTGGCTCAAAGTAATCGTTTAGGAGATTGGTCTTTTCAGACATCAGCTGCCCCATTTGATCTTGCATGGGGCGAATGTTGCTTTTGTTCTTCCTCCAACTTCCCACATACCTGAAGAATGACTTTTTGTTACCCTTGATTCCAGTGGCTAGCCTGAATTTGGCTGCTGCCTTGGCTTTTCTGGACCGCTCCCTACAGGAACGGGCTAGTGCTGAGTAGTACTCCTTGGTGATGATTCCAGTTTTCTATCTGGTGTAGGCTTCTCTTTTTTTGTTTCAGGAAACCCACAAGTTCCCTGTTGAGCCAAGGAGGCTTCCCTGCCCTCTGACTGCATTTCCTGTGGGATGGGATGGACTTCCCTTGTGCTTTGAGGATTGAGTTCTTTAGGAACAACCATTCATAGACTCCACTTCCTAGGGGGCCATGGTCTCTTAGTTCCTGACTGACCAGTCTCCTGAGTTTGTGTAAATCAGCCTTCCCAAAGTTGAGGATTTCTGTTTTACTGAGGTATTTCCCCACCCTGCATTGGACAGAGAAAGCAATCAGGTTATGGTTGTTGTCACCAAGCTTACCCTCAATCCTCAGATCGCTCCCCAGATCATCCCCTTTGGCCAGAACCAGATCCAGCAGTGCCTCTCCCCTAGTTGGCCTGTAGACCTCTTGCATTAGCTACAGGTTATCAATGCAGGTGAGGAAGTTATGTGACCAGTCAGACCTGGCCATGTGCTCATCCCACAAGAGTCAGGGAGGTTGAAGTCTCTCATGACTATCATATATTAGGAATGTGCAGCCTCGGCCAGTTCGAGATCCAGTTCTTCTTCTTGGTTTGGAGGTCTGTAATAGACTCCTATGAGTATATACTCTTCTTTATGTTCCCCCCCATATTTTAACCCAGAGGGTCCCAAGATGCCCTCCATGGTTAATGCATTCATAGTTTCATAGTTTCATAGTTTGTAGGGTCAGAAGGGACCTGAGCAGATCATCAAATCTGACCCCCTGCCTTGGAAGGAAAAAGTACTGGGGTCAAACGACCCCAGCAAGGTGTTCATCTAGCCTTGTCTTAAAGACCCCCAGGGTAGGAGCCAGCACCATTCCTCTTGGAAGTTGGTTCACAGAGGTAACTATGTGTAAAGACACTGAAAGACAAGAATCTCACAAAGCATAGACATTTTGGCCAACATTTGCTTGACTATACTACAGCCATGATAACAGCTACTTTATTAGTGTATAATAAATCTCTTACAGTAGGGGCTGATTCCTTTTGATCTCACTAAGCTTCTAAGGCAGAGGCCCGGTCTTGAACTCAAGAATCCCATCATTACTTTAAACAGGTCTTCATTTGCACTTGCTGTCCTCCTGGCAAAATTTAAGAAAGCAAAGTGATTCCTCAATTTTTTTCAGCTCAGCAGGAATAGTTCTTGTATTCTGTAGGTCCCTGGGCAGCACACTTCTGTATTTGGCTGTAGTTGGCTTTAAAACCTTGTGACTTAGTGCTGACGGTTGACTTTGGTTTTGTAGATAGATAAAGAAGTTACAAATGAGATTAGGGTTCTGTTAAAATTTAACTAGATTAAACAAAAGATTCTCAATCTGAGGATCGGTATATTCCTTGTTTTAAGGGGACACACATAAACTATTCTCATAAATGTCTGGCTTACAGATATCTATGAAAGAAGATTCCATTTGTTTTGCAGACAGCTGTCTCCTTTCATAAATTATTACCAGATTTGGGATTTAGTGGTTTCCTCGGCTCTGTAAGACACACCAGGGTAAGTCTGCATATTTAAAAAATGTGTTCATTCATGTTTATTGTGTGAACAAGTTAAAAGTATGGTGGATAGTTATGGATGGAATTTTCAAAGGCATCTAAGGGCATTAGGCAACTAAGTACCATCCCTTAGGCTCATTTAAAAATCTCATCCAAGAGAGTCTATTGCAACTACTGATCCTTTACTTATAACTGGACCAAACCTTAACATTTGGTAAAGAATCTGGCATGGCATTCTCTACCCTAAGTGCTAAATCTGCAGGGTAAGTCAGTGATTCAGTCAAATAGAAGGTAGGGTAGATTTGCACCTTATAGACTAACCAAAGTATATAGCACCATTTCAAAGCAGTCATGGGGAACAAACTGGTCCTGGCTTACAGACAACACCCAAACCTCAAATGGCATCTCTCAAGCAACAGGCTTCTTAGCTCCCAGTCTCACCAAGGCACCAGACCTTGCAATGTGCCCAGGTTTCTTCTGTGTCCCAACATCAGTACAGATCATGTCATCACTATAACATCCAAAGTTTGTTTACTTGCACCTCTACCAATGCAATTACCTACTTAGTGTGCCCCTCTGCTGTCTATGTTGGATAGACTGGGCAATCCCTACTTGTGAGAATGACTGAATACAACTTTGATATGAGTTACAGAGACACATGCAAACCTCTGGCAGAACCCTTTAACCTCCCTTGAAACTATATCACTGCCCTGAGGGTTGCTGTTTTTAGACAGCAAACTTTTAAAAACCAATCTGAACAGGAAACTCTGGACCAAGAAGTTACTCACAGACTGAATAGTCAAATATAGTTTAAATAGGGATTATGGATTCTTATCCTGTTACCTGAGTTAGTTTTGTGACCCATTTGTTCCTATGACTTTACTGGTGGTTTTCTCATCTCTGCCAGCACTGTCTGTCTGTCTCATATTCTGATTTCTGTCTCCTTCTTATACTCTGCTTTTTGCACATAGTATCTGATGAAGTAAGCTTCAGCCTATGACATCTTGTGGTATATGTACCTAAATAGCTACTTTATTTAGTCTATAAGATGAAAATCTAGCCTGCCTTTTACGGTATATAGCACAGCCACCACAGTCACTTTCATTCAGAAAGGCTAGAGGAAGGAGAAGAAAAGGTAATGCTACTCTTTGAATAATAGTAGTGGTCAGCTCACTTACCAAGCAATGCAAAACTTGGGTTTTAGGCCTTTCTCAGCCTTGGAGGATTTAAATAATTATTTTCTACTTCCTACAACAGAGCCCTAACCACCTGATTATATAATGGTCTCCACAGTGGACATTTATCATCTCTCCTATTTAAGAGGCACAGCCATTTTACAAATAAGAATACAAGAATCATGGAGCCAGAGAAAGAAATAGAAATAGTTCAAGAATGAGCCTGACTCTGTACCCCAGTGATTAGGTCCTTAATTACAATGGTAAGAACTGCTGTGATAAAAGTTATTATTTCAGAGAGACTCCCTAGTTTAGACAAGTTGGGAATTGGGACATGGTCCCTCAGTTAGGTAGTAGCCACTTAGAGAGAGACAGAGGGTCTGCAGAATCTGGTGTACTGCATCATGGCTAAAGTGTGGTGCTTTGTTCTTTTCATTTATGTATGCCTAGATTCTGGGTGCTTCTGGTTGTCATCCAGTAACTGTTTAATGTGAAATGCACAAATTTTTTGTGGAGCAATGACCAGAACCTTCTGATTCCCCTTTTTGGTGACTGCTCTAACCACTATACCACTAGCTCCCTTTGTTTATTGTCCCCCTAGCCCCATGAATCCTGTATCCCTGATACCCAGGGAGCATAAAGCAACTACAGAGAATACTTGGTTCTTGGACAGCTGACCCATCTGTTGCACCCTCCAACCATGTTCCTGTTGATAGTGGGAAGATGGATGATCACAGAGCCTCCTTTAGGGATATTTAGCCTACAGTTTGGGAGAAATATAAACTCACTTCATAAAGACTCCTGTGCCCAATTCCCTGAATGGGAAGAGAGCTGAGAAGTTGATAGCACAAGTAAATCTCTTAACTTGTTCTACATCTCCATATGTATGTATGCATGCATGTGTACAAATTGCAGGCATGTATAAAGACGAGGGAGTGTGGTTAGCTGTTATTAAAGGTAAAGATTAAATGTAAAAAACTTCTTTTTTAACTAGTCCCTGATGTGACCCAGGGGCAGCTGACATAGTTAATGAATTCTGAGCATGTATTTGCCTGTGAGTAGAATACAATGAATAATACTTTTTTTTTTTTTTTTTTACTGCAGCTGGACACCTTCCAGCTATGGACAAGACTATTATAGTATTCTTCATTCTGCTGAGCACTGCAACTGAAAGCAGCCTGGGATGTAATTGTGAGCAATATGCATGGAGTTCTTGGTCCAGGTGTTCAAAAACATGCAATTATGGAATTCAGAGTAGAGACAGGTTGGCATAGATTACTAAGTTGCTTTAATGTATTGATTTTTTAGAGGTCTGTTTTGTTTTAAGTTTTCAGTCAGGAAGAGAATCACTGTGCTATAGGAAGACTTATAAACACCTAAGAGTTTACAGTAAAAAACATGTGCAAAAATTCTTATTTTGCCTTTGGAAGTGGCTGCTTCCACTGATTGCTAGGTCACATGAATGATTCACTAATTACTATATTTATATGACAATTGAATTTTAAAATCTTCTATGAAGCATGCTAAACATTGCAGTTATTCAATATTAAGAATTAAAGTGGGACATAAAAGTATGTGCATAAGCTGACTTACTAACCTTTCCTGTACATGGGAACATGATTTTAAACATGTTTCATAAGATCTACAAGAATTTTTGTTTCAAGATGTTTCTCTTTGCCTTTTTCTTTCTCTCATTCTTTCCTGATTGTAAACTGCTGAAAACTAAAACTGATTTTCAAATCATGTGTCTTTTTATTTTTGGCTCCCCCTGTAAGTGTAGCAGAAATGTTATAATTGCACCATACCTCACTAATGGTAATCTTATTTTTCAGGCAAATAATATATGATACTTATTTTATAAAAAATTCCTGTGACAAACTTTGCACACTCTCAGAATCCCGGGCATGCAATGAACAGGCATGTCCTATCAACTGCCAGCTTGGAGATTTGGGTCCCTGGTCAGAATGTGATCCATGTGTTAAAAAACAAGTAGGTGGAAAATAAAACTGGTTTGAAGGGAGTGGGAAAACAGATGTTATGATCCAGGTCATGAGAGGTGGTGTTAATTGTAGTGCAATAAACCAGCTACTGGCCTGCAGGGGATATGGGGCATATGGTCTGCAGGTCCCTGCAGCTGCCTCTCCCATTGCTGTGCTGTCAGAGAACCTGGGAGAAGGCTGCACACCCTTCTCCTTGCAGGGGAAAGGAGAGAAATCCTGGGGGAGGATGGAGGTGGGGGCTATGTTGTCATTAGTGCAGACCCCATGACAGGGCTGTGTGTACCACCAGTGCTGCCCATGCAGCAGGACTCAGGGGGATCCTGGGTGGCCACATGATGCTGCCTGAATAGCTGCGGGGGTGGAATCCCACAGCACATAGCTCACATGGCGTACCACTCAGGGGCCACATGCTGATGCTGCATGAGGCCCCCAGCCCCACTGAAGCTGGACAACTCTGCAATAAACCATTCCTCCATTTGTACATAGTCAGCAAGAACTGGCTGAAAACCACAAAGATTCAAAGAATGTTAGAGATGGTTTTCTTAACGAGGGTCTTGTTACATGTTAATTTTAGGTGGCTTCTGGAGCTCTTAACCCCTGGAGTGGCTACATGTTAGCACCCTTTAAGTGTCTTAAAGAGCTCCTTATTCAGCTTTATGTTATGCCACTCCAGAGCAGGTTTATCTCTAATCTGCCTAATTTTGCTCCTGTTCCATTAACTTGTGGCCACTCTCCACAGCTTTTCTATCCATGCTGAAGTCCTTCAGCATCCCAGGAAGCAATGGGTGAGTGGAGATGCCAGGGCACAGCAGGGCCAGGCACAGTGCCTCACTCCCCAGGGAAGTGTGGCAGAGCAAACCCCACAGCCCTGGAGTGCCTCACACCACAACTCAGACTGGCTCTGCTCCTGGTGGGAGCAGAGCAGAGCAAGCCAGTCCAAACAGAAGAGGGAGAAGGGGGAGGGAGGGGACCACCTCCTCATCACGGCTCAAACCAGGAGGCACTGCAGCTGCCAAGTGCCCCAGAACTGCAGCACTTGCTCTGCCCATTGGGCACAGCAAGTCTGTTTTTTCTTTAGCTCCTAGTTCTGCCCCTGCTCACCAAGCCTCTAGTGGTAAGTCACAGCTGTGTAGGGGAGATGCAGGCAGAGCAAGTTTTTCACTTCACTGTGCGACTGTTCCATGAAGCCAAACAATACTAAGCCAGTTGATATATGTTTAGCTTACAGCGTAAAGTCTGATAAGGCCCTTAATGTTGTAGTCAAGATTCATCATGTCAGCGAAATGTTCCTCAAGAAAGTCAACAGTCTGAAAATCCCACCCAGTTCTGGAGTGCCACTTTTTCCTACAGTGCTCAAATCAAAAACCTGCAGCACCAAGCGTCTAGTTCAGTGACCACTTAAATTATCTTCTTCTATTTAACTGAAGTTAGCGTATCACTATCATTTGAAATGGAGCAGAGTAATGAGGATAATCAGTTTTAATACAGCCACATGTAAAGTTATGCATCTAGGAACAAGTAGTAACTGAGGCGTACAGAATGGGAAAACGTATTCTGGAAATTAGTGACTGACTGGCATAGAAGGCATATAGAGGATGAGTAACTGAACATGAGCTCCCTGCATGAGAGTGAGACAAAATCAGTTAATGTGATACTTGAATGTGTAAATGGGGGAAAGGTAAGTAGGCTAAGGGAAGTGATACTACCTCTATATATAGCAAGGATGAGATCAGTATTAGAAATGCTCTATAAAATTCTTGTCGTCTTGCCCTCACTTTAAAAACAGTATTTGAAATTGAAGAAAGGGAAGAAAAGAACCAACAAAAATGATTTAGGCTTTGTACAGGATGCCCAATCTGGTAACCTTACCAGAAAGAATATCAAGAGATGACTTGTGTAAGTCCCTCCATTGGGTAACCTAGCACAGACACGTATGACAAGAACAAATAGTGGAAAGCTGAAAACATACCAATTCTAATTAGCCAAACAAAGACAGGCTCCATGCTGCTGGATTACCATGGTTGCATCCCCTGGAGGCCCCCAGGACCCCAGGTAAGGCTGGGGCCAGCCTCCCCTCCCCTCCCCCACCCAGGGCGACGTGCCATACACCAGAGCGCATATCCACAGGCATTTCCCAGAGACAAGCAGCAGCAGCACATATTGAGCAATAGAACAAATACCTTCCCTGGGTGATTCTGAAGATTGTATTCTGATGAAAGGAGGCATGATGTTATGCACTACAGCAACATATGACATTTGTGCTACTATTAGGTAAAAATGACCAGGCTTATTGCATATTTATGAAAATGTAAGTTGTAAAAGGAACTATTTGGCCATATTGATATGTAATTGCTATAAAAATAATGTTGAATAAATCATTCAAATAGTTATATTTAAATAGGAAATGGTTAAGATTATACTGCCTTCTAGCTTAGATTTTAGAGGACAAATAAAGGGAACTCTAAACTGTGGCTGATAAAGGTCCATCAGAATTACTGTATCAGAATTTAGTATTGAATGCAGCCAATTTGCTATAGCAGCTGTCTATTCTTATGAGATCTCCCTCCTAATTCTGCAGTTTAATGAGCATAATTTTGGGGAAATCATATGACTATGGTGGGGGAGTGGTCTCATCCACACCAACTAAAACTTCCAGCCTTTTAGAAGTGCATTGCTCAGTAGGATCTAAGAAAAAGGCTATATAAGAGCTATGTAGCTTTATTATCTCTTATTTCTAATATATATTGAACAGTTTATGTGGACTAGACAGAAAACTATCAAGAGCAAAGAACAATCTTGGGTTTTCTCCTCTGCTTCCTTTCAGTTTCGGAGCAGGTCTCTGCTACGCCCATCTCAGTTTGGGGGACAGCCCTGTTCTGAGCAGTTGGTGGATTCTCGAAGATGCTTCCCAACTAAACTTTGTAACATTGAAGAAGTTGACTGCAGGAACAAGTTCCAATGTGAAAATGGTAATCCTGATATTCAATCTACAACCTCTAATTTGAATTACTGTAAAAATTCAAACCATTTTGTAATGCCCCCTAGAACAAATGCCAGGATTTAATTTGGCCCATGTCATAAGCAAAACCAGCTCCTATCATCGCAGTCTTATCTAATTTATTTTAATTAAGTCTGTCTGGCAGTCCTCCATAAAAATTTCAGTGGACGTTATGCATACTTACTCTGGGACAAAACTTGAACAACAAATTCTTAAAAACACTACCTATTATTAAACAGATAGCTTACAATATTTTTTTTAATACAAAGAGGGTTGTGCAGAAGAAACATCCTCTTCTGCAATTTCCTTGATCACTCTGCCTGATACATTTACTCACCATTCAAGACAACAAGGTATAAACACTAGGTGGTGACATCGCTACAGACTGAGGTGGGGAAGAAGTCTGGTGTTAAAAGAGAAACAGTTCTTGATAAATTAACCCACCTTTAAATCACAGCAACTGGGAAATGTGATGTTTAATGAAGATCTTTGTAACCATCTTAATGAAGATTCTTGTAGATACAACACTAGGGTCTGGATTTTTCACTCCTATGTTAAAAGCTGCAGGAGAGGATGGGCTTTATTTAGAAATAACCTAATTCTAGCCCACTCACACATTCCCTTAGTCTGAGGCTATGAGCACATATAACGTTTCTTCCAGGGAAAGCTTTTTGTCCCAGGAACCTACAAATATACACGTCCATTGTCTCACTTCAAATATTTGTTCAGTATGTGGGATGAAATGTGTTAATTCTTTTTTCCCTGGTACATTGTGGTGTGCCTATAGACTTGTCACGTTTCAGGCACAATCATGTCAGGATGTGTACTCTCACAGGCCACCTATTGGCAGAGAAGCACCAATGTAGTTTGGAAGAGCTATGCGTGTAAATGCCTGTGCTGCTCGTATTTTGATGCAGGTCAAAACCTGTGACTTTCAGGACTACCTCAATTGAGATGTCTTTGCAGCCTGAGATAATTTCCAAATGAAGCTATAAAAAAAAAAAACACAGCCAGAGCAGGCACAGATTTCTGTACTACTCCTGTAGTATCTTTAAAATCAGAAAGAGCAAATCTCCTCAGAAGAGACAACATAACAATGTGGATATTTAGACCAAGTCACTTGGAAGATATAATGATCTAAAAGGCGGGGGGAAGCAGGGGGGAAACATGGGTAACTGGTGCCTCCTGAGTCTGGGGGGGGCACCAGTGAGGCACAAAAGGATGGGGGGGTCCCCCAGTGGCCAGCTGGTGTCTGGGGGGGAGTCCCCCTGTGGCCAGTCGCCAAGGATGTCAGCAGCATGGCGGCAGCGGAAGTGACAGCATTTCCACTACCAGCACTTGTGCCACCAATGTGCTGCCAGAGGAGCCAATTTTTTGAGGGGCACACTACCCAAAATGCTCAGCTATAAGTAGACCATGCATAGAGCTCTGGGGAGGGCTGTGTAGGCAGTCTTTGCATTCCCCTATTACCATGACCCTGCTGTGTAGCCAGCAAGTGCCTGGTCTACTTAAAATCATACTATCCACTAGTGGTCCCCAGAGGACAATACAGCAGGCAGAGAAATCTTTAGGACAATAAGACATCCAGAAGCACCTGTTCCCTGAAAAAACCTTCAATCTGATTAAACAACCACTCTGTGTAGGGGATTTCTATAGGACTGGCTGCAGGATCAGTCTCTAGGAGTTTTACACATCTTCACATTTTTTCCCATATTATTGACCAGAATTGCAGTTTTTTTAGCTCTGAAGGAAAATCATTGTACATATACTGTTTCTCTGAAACAGGTCGCTGCATCGCCAACAAGTTGGAATGCAATGGAGAAAATGACTGTGGGGACAACTCTGATGAAAGGAACTGTAGACAGAAAAAGTCTGTGTGCAACAGGATGTATGGAAGCATCCCTGGTGTGCAGTTAATGGGGCAGGGGTAAGTTGTTCCTGCTAACCTTTTCATGGGGACAGTCTTGTTATTGCATTCAGTTCTGCAGACAATGAAAGATGGATGCATTTATTGCTTCCCATTGCACCAAGGGCAAAGCTATATCTTCAGAAATGTTTGTTAAGAGATGAGCTTTTTTGGAATCATGCAAAGATGTCAATCACAAAAGCAGAGAGATTTTAAAAATGTAAATTATTTTGATATCTTTATATAATATCCATAAATCACATAAATATATAAATCATCCAAAACTATAATAAATACTGGTTTTAATATTATACTCATAAATATAAAAGGTGTTGAAAAATAATTAATTTTTATTGTCATTATAAGGGATCCAGGTTTTCCATTTCCCACAGAAAAACAGGAAAAACCTGCAGATTTTCCCTTTTAAAAGAGAGAAAAAAGAAGATTTTTCATTTTAACAGAGATACCCATGGATTTTCTACTTTTGCAAGGTGTTCTCTTCAGGCTGGCAGAGTTCCAGCCTGCAAGAGCTTCTTACAAAAAAGGCAGCAAACCCTAAGCCCTGTCCGAAGTGGGTACGTGAGGGGGAAGTGGTGGGGCCTGAGATTCAATGATGGAGGGCTTGTCTCAGGATTGCTTTCCCTCCTGGAGCCTTTGAGGCAAGTGGGGCTTGCAGGGGGCTGGGGGCCAGCTGGAGCCCCACCCCCCAGGAGGACTAGGGGGACTGCAGGTCAGGGATCAGGGGTATAGGCGGGACTGGGGGGGGCAGCCCTGTGAGGTGGATGACTGCCAGGGCTGTGTCAGGGGGGTTGGGAGCTGTGAGAAGAACAAGCAGGGTGGTTGGGGGGGCAGCGTGGGGGTGTGTAAGTGGAGGCTGAGGAAGCCACATGTGGAGGGCCAGCTCAGCCCAATGGCGTGTGCACCAGGAGCTGTGCACCATCCGGCTGGGCAGGAAGCTGCATACGGAGGCATGGGGTCACACACCATCAGGCTGGGCAGGCTCGTGCTTGCCTCCATGGGTGGCTTCCTGCTCGAGTGCTGGAAACCCCATGTGGAGGCATGCATCCCACCCAGCCTGATGGCACATGGATCCTAGTCCCTGCACTATTGCGCTGGGTTGGTCAGCTCCGTGCCTTCACATGGGGCTTCCAGCACTCCAGTAGGAAGCTGACGATGAAGACACAGAACCTACCCAGCCCAATGATGTGAGGCTCCTGCCTGCAGTGCTGTGATCTCCATATGCTGGCATAGAGCCAGCCTGGTCTGGTGTGAAGGTGTGCACCAGGAAGCCGTATCGGCTCCATGCCAGCACATGCATGCCCTGGGACTCAGCCAGAGGTGAACACCACTAGGGGCTCTGCCTGCTGCAGCCATGAGTGCCCCACAATCTGCTGCTGCTGAGCTGCTGGCATTGGGGCTGTGAACCACAAACCCCCTACACTTTCCCATACCCCTTCACAATTCCCACAAACCCCACATCCACCCACAACCCCCCCAACACCTTCAGAATTCTCCACACACACAAACACCCCATACCCACCCCCTAACCATACAAGGTACCCGCATATATTTCTAAATAAGGGTCAAATTGTGTTATATTTCATTAAACTAATTAATTTTATATAATTTTTAATTTTCCTGCTTATGACTTTGAATTTTTAAGCACATAATTCCCTGGGGTGTACAGAGTGGTCTCAGCAGGAGCTCTGATTTTCCATGATGAAAAACCGTAAATCAAATGCCAAAATATATAGGTATTTAGAATTTGTTTTTTTATAATGATTGAGGCATTGGTAGGCTTCCAAATTGCTTTAAAACTGTAAATATATCAATAAAACATTGTGTTCAATTGATACCTATATATGATGGCCTTCATTTTAATCATGGATTCTGAAGTTTTAAACAGAAAAGTTGGAATTTTTTTTTTATCAGAGAAAACCAGGATCCCTGGTCGTTATCCTTTTGGCTGGGAGAAAAGGATAGGTGGCTCAGATTCATCTATTGCATGCCAACTGTCATCTTACAGAGAGAGAATTAAAGTCTGTTCAGATATATCTCAGATTGCTGAACCTAAAAGAACATCAAGTGTTTATGAGGGGGTCAAAATAATGGAAAAATATTCTGTTCTTACTGCAAGAAATACCATATATAAACATAGTTTCATAATTCCCATGTCATATTAAGACATGGCTTTGTATAATGGAACAAGGATAGTTTGACTAATATATGAGTTTATTTATGCACTTGACATAAATCAGGACTTTAAATTTACAGTTGGCAGTTTTTGTTTCAAGAAATGTAGGGCAAAGGTCATTGACTGGAACTTGTTCGGGTTTGTAAGTCATATTTTATCCTTGGTTTCAGAAAGTTATGATTTCATGGCAATTATTGTACCAGGACTTAAAGTTCTTAATAAACCAACATAAAAATGACATCCTGTTCCAAACTCAGGGTTGGGGGGTGGGGAGGCTATATTAATGTAATCACTAAATTGGCATGTAAGCAGTGAAGCTTCTCCCACAAAATCAATGTATTATATAAGAATATTCTACCTCCTCAGTGCAGTTAATGTTTTTTACGCCATGTATTTGTACAGCACCTGGACCAATGGGGTTTCTGATCCTAGCTAGGACTGCATACATTACTGCAATAAAAATAAGTGTATTTCTAACATGTTCTTAATGAATTAGGAATTGTTATTGAAAGTCCTTTGAAAAGCCTATAAAATGTACGTAGTTTCCTGCAGATAACTCCTGGATATTACTTTCCCCCTAGATTTAATCTTTTGGCAGGGAAAAGCTGTGGCGAGATTTTTGATAATACATTCAATGGAGGAAAATGCATAACAGTAAAGAACAATGAGACAAGAAAAATATTTCGTGTCCCTGCAAATCTTGAGACTGTCAGCTTTCAGGTAACATATCAGGACTTAAAATATCAAATACAGCACTTATCTAAAGGATCCTTATAATGATTCAATAGCATATGATGTGCCTGATTAGACAATGATATACATTAACTCTTAGATTCTCTCTAGTTATGATTTGAAGGGAATTTCATCTAAACTCTTCTATCTTGTTATGCATCACTTTAGTGCAGATGGATTGTTTGTAGTATTCAGGTTTGATTTGACAGTAGCCCATATGAAATGGTGCCTTAAATGATCCTTGCCTCAAGCAGGAGTTCGGGCTAGATGACCTCTCAAGGTCCCTTCCAGCCCTACTTCTCTATGATTCTATAATATAAATAGATTAATTGGATGAGCACCATGTATATATTAGACACTGTAGGTACAGTCTTCAACAGTGTGCAAGGTCCTACCAGGCTATTATGGAAAAATTTTGGAACCTTCTTAAAATAGTTTGGCAAAGTCCAGCTGTTTTACAACCTCCAACTAAGAGAAGAGAGAGAGTAAATCAAGCCCCCATAAAGAAATCTAAGCAGTTTTTCTCACATCCCATACCAAGCTCTTTGATCATCACTATTATTAAAGAGAATACAACACTAGACCATTACAAATCAATTCCTAAGAAAAAGAGCCCAAACAGTTAGAATTGTTTGGTAATAAGGCATACTCAGGTCCATTCAAGTCAGGCTGAAGGTTGAGGGCTCAGTAGGAGGATCCAGCCAAGTTTATTCAATGCTGTATCTTGAACAAAAGACAGCATTAGAAGTGGCTATGCAGACAACATTTGAAAATTGGAAAACCAAAACTGCTCTTGATTTCCAGGACTATTATGATGATCTTGGCTCCCCTTTTAGTTTTTGGATACTCTTTGGGATCTGTGGGAATTAAGGGTGTGCCCTATTCAATTCAGATTTGGCTTTGGTCAGAATCGAGGACAGTGATTTGATTAGTTGATTCAGATCACTGTCCCTGATTTGATTTGACCAAATCCAAATCTGAAGATTCGATGCTGATTCAGCGATTCAGACATAGACACAACTTTAAATGTTTTTTCTACATACCTCAAGGTACCAGCATGGTTCATGAATGTTGTGGTGCTGGGGCAGATGGAGCATCCCACAGCCATGCAGGGGAACCCCCCTGCGTGCTCGATGGCAAATCTGGAAGTGGACCAGAAGAACTTCTGGTCCACTTTTGGGTCTGCCGGGGAACATTCTGGGAAGCCCCCACAAACACCCCCAGCTCAGCGATCAGCCATGGGGGAACCCTGCATGCCCCCCCAGACCCAGGAAGCAACAGTTGCCGAGCTTGGGGGCGCAGGGGGGGCCCACCTGTTCCCCGCATAACCAGAAGTGAACCGGAAGTGCTTCTGGTCCACTTCCGGGTCTCCTGCCAAGTGCGCTGGGGACCCCTCCGCACTCCTGTGGGACACTCCATCTGCCTCAGCATCTCAGAATTCACAAGCTGCCTGGTACCTAGAGGTATGCAGAAGCTGTGTCTATTTCTGAATCGCTGAATCTTTCTGAATTAATTCAAAGGGTTCTGATTTGATTCAGAGAGATTAAAGGGTCCTCTGAGTCGATTCAGATTTGGAGATTCAGCCACTGAATCGGGCTGAATTTCTGCCGAATCAAATCAGGGACCCAAGCTTTGCACAGCCCTATTGCGAATGATGAGACCACATAGAGAAGTTCTGAATCCTCATAACAGGAATGGATCTATGAGAGAACCATGGAAAAAACTATAGAGCATCTATGACCAGCCGTGGAGCAAAACTTTTTGTTTTGTTTTATCTCAGAAAGTTCAAAAACCTATTTTTAAAAATAAATCTATGTTTCTTCAGGTGGAAAATTTAGAGGATGATTTGAAAACACAATTTTATAGTAAATTAACTACCATGGGAGAACGTGATTTTAAGTCTGGGAAACACTTCAGCTACAGTGGATCTTCTTCTGGGATCCCCTATCTTTGGGGTACAGATACACACACAAGTTCCTCATCATCTGCTGCCTTCAAAGAAATTATTGATGCCTCTCATAAAATGGTAAAATAATACATCTCTCTGTTATCCTTATAATACTTATGTGTCTTATAGATTATAATGACAGGTATACTACGGGACAGTTTTATTTCTGACCACTTGAAAGTGACCTTCAAGATGACTTTGTAGTAAATGAAATGGGTCAGGTCTGATTTGATTCCAAAAAATGAACTGTAAATTCAAGAAATGTATATTACAAATTTTCTCCATTTCAATTTTGGTTTTTTAGAATTCCAACTTTGTTAGGATCTATAAAGTGATTGCAGTCTCAAACTTCACTCTGAAAAAGGAAGATTTGCTGCTTTCAGGCACATTTCTACAAGCACTTAATAACCTGCCCTTGGAGTACAACTATGAGCTTTATAGCAGAATATTTGATGATTTTGGAACTCATTACTACACTACTGGTTCGCTGGGTGGCACATATGACCTTCTTTATCAGTACAGTACAGAAGAACTGAAAAACTCAGGTATGTAATCTTTTCAGGGAAAAGAAAAAAATGCACGGCCAGTTTAACAGTAGTTAATGTAGTTTGGTTTACTGTATGCAGTACTATAATGCTGTGCTTCTGTCAACTAAATTGGCTATAATTTTTAATGGAATGGGATAGTTAAAACAGAATGTTTGTAGTAGACATTCAGGTCCTCCTTTCCCTTGTATGGGAAAGCAGAGTTTGAACCATCATCTGGAAGTGTGGAAAAGATGATATATCTAACACCATTCATTTGACAATTCACAAGCCTTTCTACAGCAAAGGCTGCATTCTGCCTGGCACTAAGGACAGCGTATTTGCCTTTGCTCATACTACTCCAGTTTTAAGAAGCGACTTAAAAAAACATTGCATGCAAGGGGAATTGCTTGACTAATATCTGTATGATCTCAGGTCACGCTTTCTGTGGAGCTGGTTGGCCGCACAGATTCTCCATCAAGCCATTATGCTGTTGATAGGTACTGTTCTTATTCTGCTGGGAGGTGAAAGTTTGGCACCACAAGACTGAAAAGCTCTGTTCTGCTCATAGGGTATCTCTGCATTGCAGACTGCTTGTTTAGAGCAAGCTCAGGGACCAGAAGCAGTTTGGGCAAGGTAATTTACCCTGCACAGAAGTGTGGTAACCAATACATAGTTTTTATGTGGTCCAGTCTCTTGATGTTATTCAGAGCCTTAGCCTCTTGCTAAGTGATCAAGGATCACTTGCTTCTTTCTAGCCTTGAGTTCAATTGTTCTGCTACCCCGAAGGTCATCTAGTGTGCTAATGACCAGGATTTCTTCCTGTCTGCTTGCTCTGACATCACCCTGCTCTTTGCAACCCCCTCACTATAATAAAACACAGATTCTCTATCTTTGTCTTAAAAACCCTTTATCACTAAGAGCCACTCTGTTAGATCTATCATAACTCCTAATTTAGCAGACATTTCTCTCCCAGTTAAGGTAGCCTTCTTTGTCCACTTACCCATTTTTGTCTCAAACACATCTGTACTTTCTCTGACACAGTCCACCACGTGAGGAAAACAATCTCATTGTCAAAACCTGTAAGGCCATTAAATTATCTTTCCTTTCAAAATTTAACTCCTTGACAATGTATAAAGTAAAATGCACTTTGATAATGGCTAGGATGGTGGCAATTTGTGTTTCACTCAGAACTACATCCGTCTTATAATTTTTGTTACTTTCTTTTCCCACTGCTGCAGTGTTATTGTGTCTTACCTACCTATCCCACTTTGATTTGTATTTTAGCATGTAAACTCTGAGCAGGAACTGACTTTCATTTTCTATTATTTCAAGGGCTACCTTAATTCTGGCCTGTTCTACCATTCGCATGTGCATCTGTGTGTATACATTATTTAGATTTTTATCTTTTGTCTTGTGATTGGCTAAGCCTATCCTGGACCTAAAAAGCCTATCATATAACACACTGATCATATGACCCTTGCAGTCAACCCCAAAATATACTAGTGTCATTAAATCTCTGAACATTGAAATTCCTCCAGAAGCAGCAGAAAAGTTTTTTACTTTCCAGCTGATCTGCTGTTTGTATGTGAACATGAAACTACAAAAATTTGCTATTGCTTATGATTTCACAATGAAAGTTCCCAGCAACTTTCAGGCTGGGAGATTGTTCCCAGCTGCAGTTCCTTGATCATGGAGTGGGGGTTGGGGACTGGGAGCTCCCTGATGCCAGGGCAGGAGGAGATTGTCTCTGCTCAGGCTCCTGTGGTCGAGCGCACTCCAGCAGCAAGCAGCTCCTGGGAACAGGGAGAAATCTCCTGTCCCCTGTTGCCCAGCTGACTGGGAGCAAATTTGCTGTACTGGGCAGTAATGGGCACAGATGCTGTAATGGACAGTAGCAAATTAACTGCTTGGTAAGAATCAGCACATGTAGATGGTGACGCTTACTATGCAGTAATTAGCTCTACTGCAGAGTAAAGCATCTCATATAAACATGCCCAGTGATTTCTAAGTGTGTCAGTCCTGTGCACTCCAGCACCTCTCTATATGGTATTTTATCTTCCCACTTTATTTTCAGGACCTTACGCAGGCATCTTATGTGGTAGCTGTTCAGTCTCTCGATGTAGCTAGTATGTGTTGTCCACGTCTCTGAACCATAAAGCAGGTATGACAGCATACAAGTTTCTTAAATTCGCATCTTCTCCTTAATTGATCATTTGCTGTTACTACATTAATGTTTCTACAATAGCTGAAAATTCTTATCTAAGTTTCCAATTCTTAGTTCAGTCTGAAGGTCAAGATTCCTGCTGATCATAGAAACCAAGTAAAAGCTGTCAGCAATGCCAAAAGATTTACCCTTCAGAGTGATGTCAGGTGTTGGTTCTTCCACCTCTTGGTACATGATCACAGGCTTCTTGAGACTAACTGCCATCCTGAAGCTCTTGCATAACTCAGAAAATCTGTCCACAAAATTTTGTAGGGAAGATTCACTGTAGGCAACCAAGGCCACATCATCTGCAAAAAGGAAATCACTAGGAACCAGCTCTTTCACCTTGGTTTTCTCTCTAAAACTTGAGATGTTAAACAAACCTTCATCTAGTCTGGTTCAAAGATAAATGCCATTGTTGCTGTCCTTGTTTTTGTTTTTGAAGGGGAGATCTGATGGGCACCTGATGTTCTGCTTTTATATTAAGGGGTGGGTGTTGGGCGTATTATGAAAAAGCAGGAATGAAAAGTAGATGTTAGAGAGCATGGGTGCTAAGACACACCCCTGTTTCACTCCATTGTCGCTGTCAAAGGCATTTCATTTTTTGTTTTCATACACTGCAGTTGCCTTCATACCTTGATGTAATGATGTAATGTGGTAAGCAAATGCTATTCAGCAGTTTGGGGGAACAACCCAGTTTCTTCAGAACAGTAACAAAGCCCTGTCTGACTGTATCAAAGACCTTCATCAGATCAGTTATAGCTATGTAGAGTGGTATTTGTTTTTCTGTACACGCCTCTTGCAATTGCTTGACCACAAATATCATATCAATGGTAGAGAGTCCTGACCAAAAATTGCATTGACTTTCAGGAGAGATTTTTTCACCTACAGATTGCAGGCAAGGGAGCATAATGCAAGTGACAACTTTCCAGACAATGTTCAATAAGGAGATACTGCTATAGTTGTCACAGGCACTTCTATCCCCCTTGTTTTTGTATAATTGTACAAATTGAGCATCCTCGAAATCTTGCCAGCACCACTTCTTCTTTCCAACAGAGCACTATAACTTCACAGAGCTTTTGACGTACTTTGTTGTTGGCACATTTGTAGAGTTCAACCAGCAAGCAGTTGTTGCCAGATGCCTTGTTCCCAGGGATCAATTTACTGGCTTTCTGAAAATCTTCTAATATAGGTACATTGTCCAAATCTATCGTAACTTCCAACTGTGGTAACCCTTCAAGCTCTTCATGTTTGATTTCAGTCTCACTCAAATACAGGGAGTCCTCAGACTTATGACACAATTGGTTCCTGAAAACTGCGTCCTAAGTCGAAATGTTGTAACTTGGAACCAATTTTTCATAAGAAACAATGTTATAAATGGGAGATTGGTTCCTGAACCAAGGCCCGATACCCTATTTTCACCAAAAATACCCCAGAATTTTGTACTTGATCAATTATAGATGAGTAATATAGCTACATTAATGTATTTATATTATAAATAGCTATCATGTTGATTTGGAAGGACTTCTTTGAGGTGACTTTGCTGGACTTTTGAAAGGCTCTTGGCTGGACTTTTTGAAGGGTTGTTGGCTGGAGTCTTCTCAGGAGTCTTGGCTGCAGGTTTTTCTGGAGTCTTGTCTGCTTTCTTAAAGAAAGTGTCTGAGGAAGTTTGGACAGATGTTCTCCAGGAAGATGAGCGATGCGACGAACTTGGTCGCTGGTGTGGCGTCGCATCAGATCAAGCATTGTAAAGTTGAAACTGATGTCATAAAGTTGAAACAGGGTGTCAGTTTATAAATGTTGTAAGTGCGAAACATTGTAACTCGAAATGCTGTAAGTCGAGGACTGCCTGTATAGAATTCCATAGTCTTCGGTCTGATACTTGAGTTGTTTTTGTTAATCAGTGAAGACATTTCTGTTTAAGTCTTCCAGCAGAGCTGTTTTCTTCTTGACTGGACCACTTGCTTGTCTGATGCCTTTGCACATCCTGCAGCTATCACTTGTCTCAGCTGCTTTCTGAATACCATCACAAGTTTTAGCCAAATATCTTGGGTGTACTTCCTAGCCTCTTTTTTGCATTTCTATCTGAGCCTTTCTCAAATTTTCCAGGGTTAGAGTGTTGGGAGATTTCTTGTAGATGATTAAAACTGTCCTTTTGTTCTCACGCAGTGGTAGAAGGGTTTCAGAGTGCTTTTCAAACCAGTCTGCATTTTTCTTACATTTTTTTTGCTGAACGCTGTTACAGCAGCATTATACATGTTAATTTTAAGATTTCCCAAGCCTTGGTAGCTGAGTTGTTAAGTAAGCTTGCTTTCACAGCTTCTTCATTAAATAGTCTGCATCTTTCTATATCTTTAGTTTGGCTGATGTTATTCTGAGGATGACTGGTAATTTTGCTATGGTGGATCTTTTGGGCATTGATTCTGACTTTGCAGCAGACTAAGGTATGATCAGTATCATAATCAGCACTATAATAATACCTCATGTTCAAGATTTATTTCAGGTGGTTGCATTTGGTCAGGACTAGGTTTAAGTGGTACCAGTGCCCTGATCTTAGATGTTTCCATGATGTCTTGTATTTTCCCAGTGAAGTAGGTGTTGATATCATATAGATTTTGACTTGTCGAGTTCTAACACTCATTGGCCATTTTCATTCATATTACCAATTCCGTGTCTGCCCAGAATACCAAGCCAATTCTCAAAATTACATTCAGCTCTTGCATTGGAGTTGCTGAGTATTATTATGGTCTAATTTCTGTGAGTTTTCTGAATCTCTTCTTTGGGTTGTTGATAGAAAACAATGTTAACTTCATTGCTAGCTTGAAAGGTAGGTACATAAACACTAAACAATGTGATGAAGCCATTCTGTGTGTGTGCACTCTGAGACTAGATACAGCAACTGGGCTTTCACAGGAAGATAGTAAACTGTTTCTAACAGCAAAACATACTCCCTGCTCTCTCCTTTCTCCTGCTGGCTTCCATGCCAGAATATGGTTTTCTTTCAAGTCATTCTCTTGAATAGAACCTGTATCTGAGAGCTGAGTTTCTGATAATGCAGGAATGTTGATTCCAAGTCTGACCAGTTCATAGTTAGTGCTGTTTTCCATAAATCAAGAGTCCAAATCAAGTCCAGCGCTCAGCATCTGAACCTTCCAACATGCAAGTCTCTTTATTTCATTTTGGCCTGCATAGATTGGATTGGGGCATGGGGGGGTTTTTTTGGCCTACCTTTTCTAGGGCCATCCTCAAAACAGACAAGTAGGACACCCCTGAATAGGGCTGCTTGGACACCTTGGTAGCTGCCTCAGGTTCCAAATGCCCCTTACAGAGTCCTGCAACCATCATACTGAGACCATGAATGTGTATGTCTAGGCAAAAGTATGGAGGAGTAGAGGCTGCTCTAAACCTGCTATCCTCCCTTTAGACCACTGAGATGAGTCTAAAGGCCATGTATTCGGTGCCTCAATGGTTGCAGCTTCTGCCAGAGAGCAACAGATTAGAGATTCTGCTGACTGCCTAATGCCTCAGCAAAGGCATGTTTCTATCAAGGGGGTGTCCCTTAGCCTTACTCCAACCAAGGAATACACACAAGGCAGTGGGGACTAGCATTTTGAGGAGCCCAAAACTCACCTTATTATGGAGGTTGTGCCATTTTGTGGGAGCTACCACAACGCATTGCCATCAGGCTCTCCAGGTGGATGCAATTTTTGGCCGTACCCAGGACCAGAACCTTCATTAAACCTTCATGGAACTGATTTTTTCAAAAACAGGCTAATTAGAAGCAACATGGTACAATGAGCTATTTAATTTTTACTTTCTTTTTATTTATAGTTTTATTTACTTTATTTTTATTTATGTCTTGTAAGCTTGCAGCAGTTTATTAGGAAAATGCCACATTTTGTAGGTATGTTTTTTTATTGTCAGTATCTCTACAGTGCCTGTCATGAATATCTGCTTGTCTAAAGCATAAGAGAAACCCATATATATATAGGGATGTAGTGTATATATATATATAAAGCTGATAACATATTTTGGACGGTCTGGATAAAATTCATAGTTTTGCTAGGAACTGAAGGTTCAGGGCAACCATGACTCAAATCCATTCCTTGTGCAAGTACACTAAAATAAATACATTTTCCAATTTTAAGTCTTGAATATTACATCTAGAACTGTTACTCACTTAAGAGGGTTTTCTTATCTGGAGTTATATGATGATTATGCAGTAATTCATGCCCTGTTTTAAGGTGTTCCCAGCATTTTGGGTATTGCATCTTACAGTTGTTTGTAAGATTTTGAAATGGAGATTTTGGGCATTCCTTGAGTAAGTGGTTACTTAAGAAAGCAGGGGATGGGACAGGATAACTGACCCAGGAGTCCCCTTCAGATCTGAAGAGTAGTTTCATTTTCTATTTTGCTGTTTAATATTTTTCTAGGTCTAACAGAGAGCACAATTATAAAGTGTGTCATGCAAGAAACAACACGTACCTACTTTTTCTTTGTGAAATTCACCGAGTATTTTCATGAATGTTCCAACAACAGAATAACGGAACGCTATGAAGGTAACTGTGCCAAGCAATCCCAACTGAAGCTAAACCCATCCTGTGTGCTGTTACTGTGATGGATAACAGTCAATTTATACAACACTTTAAGTTTGTATAGCCCAGCATTTTTCTGATCCTTATTAGAAATTAACAATTAGAATAATTTAGTTTATTTAGTACCTACCTGTGGGGAAAAATTAAGCCTCCCTATCACTCAGATAGCGCTTATAGAGGGAATATATGTACTGAAGCATTTTAAATTTAACAAAAAGTCTAAATAGAGATTTACTGAACCTAACTCCCATATTTATTCAAATACAAGATGAGGTGTTCTTCCCCCTCCTCTAGCCCCCTCTCCCTGCCCCCCAGTTAGCATGGCAGGGAAAGGCCTTGTCTAAGGTACGTGGCCAATATTGGGCAGACACGCTGATGGGAACCTTTTCGTTTGTTTGTTTTGGCCCTTAAAAATGGGTTGGTCTTCCTTTCAAAGGGTACTGGCACCAGGCCTGGTGACACTGCAACATCAGGCTGGCACCAGGAGGGCCAGAGCCAGCCCTGACACCCTCCCTTTGGTGCCAAAATACTTTAACTTAGCCAAAAGGCCAAGATGCCAATGGGAGCCCACCACAAGGATTAAGGTTTTTTGTTTGTTTGGGGGTTTTTTTGAAAAATGTATTTCTATAGACAGATAGACAACCAATCTTGCCAGTCTTCAAAGCCCAAAACACAGTTTCAGAAACATATACCTGTTACAAAACTCATTTCTATGCACCCACACACCCATTGCAATAGTCACACCTGCATACCTGTGTTCCTGTGCACCTGTCCTCATGCCACAATGATTACGTTAGTGCAGCCTATCTGAATGAGACTTATGGTAGTGCCCTGGTAGTGCCCATTAAGTGCAGTCCTTCTCACCGCTGACTGTTTAAAGTCATGCTAATCCACTACATTGCACATATTTTGACTTTCTCTTCACTCCCATAGCTGAGCTTTACCTTTCTTTCTGATTTAAAATGATTCCTGTTTCTTCACCACCTTAAATGGCTGGAAAATATTATCAAATGGCACTAAATAATTCACCCAGAAGCCCTTTGCTGGCCCCTCTCTTAGCTTGGTTTCCCTATGCATATAGAGAGGTTTCCCTATGCCTCATCTGCACATAACATTTTGGAAGAAAACACCATCTCCACTCGTGAGTGGGGGCTGATTACCACATGGATCTTTTGTGGAAGCTCACTGGAGTACATACACATGCATAGTGAGCAATGCTGAGCTGTGGGGTCACCATGGCTTGAAATGCTGTTGACTCTGTTGGGGCCCAACCCAATGACATATGTGGTAAATCATAAGCCTTTGGCTTTGGACTAATATCATGTATAGTTTGTATATGTAAGTGCCAAAGTGATATTTAAAAGTGCATTACTGGAGTACCTGTCCTAGACCTTACAGCAGTTTCCAAAAAGATAAAATGTATCATTTCTGGATGAACTAAGTCTATGGGTACCATATGCAAATTGTTACAGCTATGTTTATTTCAAGGTGTTTTTTTTCAAATTTGCTCCTCACTTCTATGTGCTCAGGGAGAGCAGAATCTGACAGTAAAGGGGGGAAAGGGGCTGCAGAGGAAAGAAGTTGTTGGGGGAGGGGGCATAGGAGCAACCTGATCCCCCCCAGATTTATTTTCCCTGTTGTAACAATAGGAGGGTATGAAAGGGTGTTTGATATGTACCTGTCACTTTATGAGGAGAGAGTGCTTGAAAAGCAGCCTGCAGGTGTGGCAGGGGTTGTTTGGGGAGTCACCTGAAACAGAAGGGGCCTAGGCTTGAGGCATATAAGCCCAGGGCATGAGCTGGTTAGACAGTCTAGCCCCAGGAGCCACAGAGAGATGAGCTCCTGGCAGTAGGGCTCCTAGCTGAACGTCTCAGCTGGGGATAAGTTCTGGAGGTTGCAGGAGGGACTAAGGGATAGAGGAGGTCCCTAGGGGCCCAGTAAGGAGTCTGGGAGCCCAGAGACGGGCTGAATGTGGGACCAGGAGGTCCCAGAGGGACATCTGAGTGGAACGAACATCACTGAGTAATAACACTTGCAAGGCATGGGGCGTAGTGTAGGGATAGACAGAGCCACTCAATTAGCCCTTAAGGCAATGACCTGGTAGTCATGAGGAGATCAGGTTTCAGAAACCCTGGGGAAGCTTCCTTTATCTAAAAGTGAAATGCATCAAGGCATGGTGGATGGATGAAGGGGTGACTGTCCACAGACAAAAGGGTGGATAAGGGCACTGCAGCCACCCCGGAAGGGAACCCTGTTACAGAGGGGAACACACCTCCAATAATTAGATTCTCTACCTGGAAAATTGTATGAAACTTATACATTTTACATATATAGAATCTAATTATTGGGGGTCATCTTATAATCAGGATCATCTTATATTTGAGCATATATGGTAATTAACATGATGGGCCTTTTTCAAATCTCTGTATTCAAATACCTTTAACTTTAGGAGGAGATTGAAATCTGAATTTCATATCTGCACTCTACTTTTGTAGGGAGCTGAATTATCACAATTATTGTTCCTAATGCTTATTATCCATCCACAGATTTCAGAGATTTGTAAAGATATAGGCATTTAATTGTGTCCATATTATAACTGGGGAAACAGACACAGAAAGTCACAGCAACTTAAAGCATAGTAAAAGGAAAATGCTTTTCTCCAAACAATGTTAGGAATTCTCCAACACAATGGGAACCAATTAATTCTGAAGACAAATTCTGAGGGATAAATCCAAAATCAAATAAAACCCCTGGTAGTGGGCTCAAATGAGGAATTTTTCCAGGATTAACTTTTAGAAGTTCCTATCCAGTCCTGTTCTAGGGATGGGATTGGTTCCACAAGAGAAAGTGCTGGGACCCTATTTAAAATGCAGTTGAATGCTCAAGTAATCATGCAGGCCTATGGCTTATTGGATGATATCCATATTGGCTGAGTGCTCCTGATAGATCTGCCCCCAATGCCCAATTGTTTGCCCAGGATTCCTGTTATAAGGGAATAACTCCAGCCAGACAGGTTCTATACAAGCCCCTTTGTTCTGAAATCTGACAAGTATGTGGCTCTGGTTGAAGCCAGAGATGTCACTTGCATCTATGCTGTAGTAAGGTTGAAGTTATTCCTTGACTTACCTTAATCTAAATCCCATTTTAGGTTCAATATTGCAGTCAGCTGAACGCTCTTTTTCACTGGTGAAAGGTGGAAGGGCAGAGTATGCTGGAGCTCTGGCCTGGGAGAAAAAAGGGGCTTTTCCAGGGCAAAAAGTATTCACAGACTGGCTGGAATCAACAAAGGAGAATCCTGTTGTGATTGATTATGAGGTAAGAGTAAAAAACATTAGCAGGAAATAAGGAAAATTAATGTACCGTTGAAGCAAATAGAAGGCCTTCCATTCTTAAGCCACTCCTGTGTATTAGGGTGCATACATTCTGGGAAGGTAGGGGAGGTTAGATCAAGTTAAAAATGGCCACCTACTCTAAGGTAAATTGGGATGAGGAGGCTACCGGGGGGCAGGGCGAGGCTTGGGGTGATTACAGGGGGCAAGCAGGCTTTGAGGGCATTGGGAAGGCTCGGGGAGAGGGGGCAAGCAGGGTCCACAAAAGGAATTGGGTAAGTCAAGGGGGCAGTTGAGGTCTGCAGGAGGGATTAGGGTTAAAAGGGGTCTGTAGGGGGATTGAGGGATTGGGGAGGTGGGCAGAGTCTGTGAGGGATAGGTGGGGTCCAGGTGGGTTTGTCAGTATGAGGGAGGTTGGTGAAGTCTATGGGGGGGGAAGGGGAAGGAGGCTTGGGGAGACAGGGGAGCTCTTTCCCTTATCCCCCTGGACCAGGGACTATTTTTAGGGACCAGTTGTCCCCCACCCCCCCCACCCACTCCCAGATGAACAACTCCCAGAAAACCAACCCCCTCCATTCCACCTGCCCTCTCCACACCCTGACCTACTTTCTCAGCTCCCAACAGTGGCAAATGCTGGTAAAACTGGCACCAGAAGTGGCTTGCAGGATATGGGGGTTTGGCAGGAGAGGGGCTAGTACCTAGACTGAGGTTGTCCATCTGGGCATGGGGAAAGGAGATGGAGGGCTAAAAATAACCCAGTGCAAGGGATGGGGTAGGAAAAGTGCAGCCTTGGGGCTGGAGCCAGCAGCTGGCCTTTTCCAACCCTGAGGCTGTATTGGGTACTGTACGGAAGTTGAGTTTGTGGAAGGCATGCAGGTATGCAGAGGGCATCTTAGTATTGTGCAGGCTAACTCTGGAACAAGTAGCAGCATAGTTATTATATTAATGCAATGCTGCGTGCAGCTGCATTAGTGCAGGTGTGGTGAGAAGCTTATAGCTTCCGCGTAGTACCACACTAATATGGTTCTCCCCTTATGGCTCCAAACTGAGCTTGAATGATATGTGCCATAAAACTTACCCTTTCTTACTGTAATCTTAGTCATTCTTCACTACATAGTAGCCTTGTAGGACCTGGCTACTTAAAATGTTCAGAAGTCTATATGAGACAATATCTCATTGTCTGTAAATAACCATAGCTCTATGAGAGTTGCATTGAAGTTAAGAGACCCATGTCCATACACATCAACTGAGGATCTGGTTCAATATTTTTAGCTGTGGAGAGGACACCCTTTCACTGTCTGTTGCAAGGTATTAATTGACACCATTCTAGAGTTGTGCAACATGTTTATAGTGAACATAGTGCTAAGAATCAAGGAAACCTTTCACATTTCATTGGATCTTACAAGTAGTTCATTTTCCTCAGAAAGCTGCTACCATTCAGAATAAAGAAAAATGGGCCTAATTCCCAATCAGTTAAGGAGAATAGTCAGGGAAGCACTGAGGTCCCAAGGGGAGGGGAGCCAGGTGTCCAAGGAGAGTGGTCGCTCCTTAAGGAGACGATCCTCCAAGCCCAAAGGGAGGTAATCCCAATGTGGATCAAAGGGAGCAGGAGGGCACACAAGCCCCCATGGCTCACCAAAAGCATCTGGGAATGTCTCCTAGCTAAAAGGGAGGCGTACATCCAATGGAAGGGAGGGGCCATCACCAGGGATGGCTATACTGCAGTTGCTCGGTGATGTAGGGGGGCAGTCAGGAAGGCCAAGGCAGAGATGGAACTGGGACTAGCTTCCCAGATTAAGGACAATAAGAAGTCCTTCTTTAATTACATAGGGGGTAAAAAGAAGGTTCCGAGTAATGTGGGGCCCCTGGAGGACATGTTAGGAAATTTGGTCGTCACACCAGATGACAAAGCCAACATATTTAACGATTTCTTTGCCTCCATTTTCCTAAGCAGGGACCGGAACAGTCACCCCCCTGCTGGGCCCCCCTCAGGCCCCAGGGGAGGCACACCTAGGCCAAGGGTTAATGAGGAACTAGTTAGGGAATTTCTGGAGGGACTGGATGTATTCAAGTCAGCCGGTCCAGACGATCTCCACCCTAGAGTACTAAGGGGATTGGCCGAGGTCATTGCAGGACCCTTGGCATGGCTTTATGAGCACTCGTTGTGCTGGTGTGGTGCCAGGGGACTGGAAGAGGGCCAACGTGGTTCCCATCTTCAAAAAGGGGAAGAAGGAAGACCCGGGAAACTATAGGCCAGTTAGTCTTACCTCAATCCTGGGAAAGCTCTTTGAGAAAAGTATTCTGGCACATATCAATGAGGGGCCAGGAAGAGAGGTCATGTTTAGGGGCAACCAACATGGGTTCATTAGTGGCAGGTCCTGTCAGATAAACCTGGTGGTCTTCTATGATCAGATCACCAAATCATTAGATGCAGCGGTAGCAGTGGACATAGTCTTCCTGGACTTTTGGAAGGTCTTTGACACTGTCTCTCACCCTGTTCTCATTAAGAAACTGGGGGATGGTGGTGTTGACACCCACACAGTCAATTGGTTCACCAACAGGTTGGAGGACCGCACCCAGAGAGTGGTGGTGGATGGGTCGTTTTCGGCCTGGAGGGATGTGGGCAGTGGGGTTCCGCAGGGCTTGGTCCTCGGGCTTGCACCGTGCAACATCTTCATCAGCGACTTGGATGAAGGGCTAAATAGCACCCTGTTCAAATCTGCAGATGACACTAAGATGTGGGGGGATGTGGGCATGCTAGAAGGGAGAAATAGGCTACAGTCAGACCTAGACAGGTTACAGGGGTGGGCAGATGAGAATAGGATGGGATTCAACACCGACAAGTCCAAAGTGATGCACCTGGGGAGGAACAACTGACACCATACCTACAGGCTGGGGAACTCCCTTCTTGTCAGTACAGAGGCAGAAAAGGTTCTTCGAGTCATCACTGATGCCAAGATGAACATGGGCCGGCAGTGTGGGGAAGCAGTCAGGAAGGCCAACTGTACCTTGTCATGCATCCATAGATGCATCTCAAGCAGGTCCAGGGAGGTGATCCTCCCACTCTATGTGGCACTGGTCAGGCCATAGCTGGACTACTGCGTCCAGTTCTGGGCGCCGCACTTCAAGAAGGATGTGGACAACATGGAGAGGGTCCAGAGGAGGCCCACTCGCATGATCAGGGGACAGCAGGGCAGGCCCTACAAGGAGAGGCTACGGGACTTGAACCTGTTCAGCCTCCACAAGAGAAGGCTGAGAGGGGATCTAGTGGCCTGTTACAAACTAGTCAGAGGGGACCAGCAGGCACTGGAGAAGTCCCTGTTCCCCCGAGCACTGCCAGGAGTGACCAGGAATAATGGTCACAAGCTGGAAGAAGGTAGGTTTAGGCTAGATATCAGGAGGCGCTACTTCATAGTCAGGGTGGCTAGGATCTGGAACTAACTTCCAAGGTAAGTGGTGCTGGCACCTACCCTGGGGGTCTTTAAGAGGAGGCTAGATGCACACCTTGCTGGGGTCGTTTGCCATGGCAGGGGGTCGGACTAGATGATCTACTCAGGTCCCTTCTGACCCTAGAAACTATAAAACTATGAAAACAGGCTTAGAAATTTTTCATTTCCAGACCTTGTTCACCTACATTGTCATGAATGTTTTCAACAGAAAAATAGCCAGTTCCTTGTAAATACTGACAAAGGAAGATCTGAAGGGAGGGAAAAGGGGTTGGTTGCAAAATTGAATCAGAAAATTTTCCCATGACTCCTGCAATAGAAAATTGCGCATTTCACAAACCTGTTATTCCTTTCAGAAAACCTCTACTTTATTTTTTATTCTCTGAGCTTTTCTTTCCTGCTTAGAATTGAAAACATTCCAAATAGATAATGCAGATGAAGGTCTTTATTTTTGTCTCTTAGCTTGCCCCAATTCTGGACATAGTGAAGAACTTTCCATGTGCTGTGACTAAACGCCGCAACCTCTGGAGAGCCCTAATTGAATACATGGACAAATTTGACCCTTGTAAATGTGCTCCCTGTCCCAATAATGGCAAACCTGTGTTATCTGGAACAGAGTGTCTGTGTGTGTGTCAAGCCGGAACCTATGGGGATAACTGTGAGAAACGAGCACCAGATTATACATCAGGTATTTATGGGAAATAATTATGTGATGTTGTGAACATGGACCTTTTATCTGTGATTTTCAAAGTCTTTGGATGGCCAGTTCCCATTAATATCAATGGAAATTAATATCAATGGACATCACGTTTACAAATCCCTTAGGTGGCTTTCAGTATTCTACTGTCCAGAAAAATATGTGTAAAAAATGAAAACTTTGCCAATGTTTTCCACATTTTTCCACAGAAAAACATAATGAACCTTCCTTCCTTCCTTCCTTCCTTCCGCTTCGGACGCACCGGACCAGGCTCGCTTGGAGCTGCGTGGGGCGATCCCGAGCGTAAGACTCCCCGGCTTCCTATCTCTTTTCTTTTCCC
>NW_017728909.1:28891332-28899167 GCF_001723895.1 Crocodylus porosus | reverse complement strand
TGGATGGTTTGGTTGGCCCGGGGTTTGTTCTTTTGGCCCGGGATTTGGGGTGCGTGGGACGCACTTTTGCAGACGGGCTGTGGCTCAGATCTCTTTGTAATACTTGGGTGGGCATGAATTCCCTTGCCCAATTTGGGTTCTGGATCCGAGGACAAAGAGACTTGTCCAATCTCGTTTTTGGGTTGGTAGTCAGTTGTTGGTGCTTTCGCTTGCAAGCGGCCACCATTGTTGTACCCCTGAACCCCTGAATAAAGTATTTAAAAAGTCAAAGTCCTTCCTTCCTTTTTTCCTTCCTTGTACTTAGGAATATGAAGACCTTTGCTAAATCACTTCAGTTCTAACTTAAAATCCCTCAAGTATTCAGCCCTCCCCTTTTTTTAAGTGGAGTGTTCAGAAGCCTATGGTGCATAAATTCCTGGTGGCCTGGGCTAAAGTCACCCAATTAATTTTCACTAATTTAAGTATAATCTATTTTTAATTGTATTATTGGCTTTGGAATGTTCCATCAAAGAACTGCCCAGGCTCTGCTTTGCTTAGCTTGTATTGGGTACAGAATACTCCATGAATCCAGGAGTAAACATAGGATGCATAGATTAATTGAATGTTCATGTGTCTTTCCATCCATTCTAGTTGAAGTTGATGGCTATTGGAGTTGTTGGTCTTCATGGAGCCCATGTGATGCTTCTTTTAAGAGAAGAAGAACCCGTGAGTGTAATAACCCCTCACCACTGAATGGTGGAAAGCCATGCAAGGGCGAAAGTGAGCAAGAAGAAGACTGTTATGTCTCACTATTTGCTGATAAGTAAGTGATAAGCAAAACGGAATTCCACATCCTTGCACCACAGCAGGAAATGTTTTCACTATAGCTGAATGACCACCTAAAAATGTGCGCAAATATTTGCTTGAAAAGCAATATGAATTCTCTTCAGTGTTCAGACTCATCCTTTATTGCATATGCTTCCTCGCAGGACTCAGTGAACCTAACAGTAACAATTGCAGAAGTTTCCAACAGAGTAACCCAATATGAGAGTTAGAAATTAATAAATCATAGAAACATAGAAAATCAGGGTTGGAAGGGACCTCAGGAAGTCATTTAGTGCAACCCCCTGTTCAAAGCAGGACCATCCTCAATTGTATCATCCCAGCAAAGGCTTTATCTAGCCAGGTTTTAAAAATCTCCTCTCTGGGTAACCTGTTCCAGTGCTTTACTACCCTCCTTGTGGGAGAGTTTTTCCTAATATCTAACTTAAACTTCCCATGCTGCAACTTGAAACTTGAAACCATTGCTCTTTGTTCTGTTATATGTTACCACTGAGAACAGTCCAGCTCCATTTTCTTTGGAACCTCCTTCCAGTAGTTGAAGGCTGCTATTAAATCCCCTCTGAGCCTTGTCTTCTCTAGATTAAATAAGCCTGTTCCCTCAGCCTCTCCTCAGATATCATGTCTCCCAGCCCCATCACCATTTTTGTTGCCCTCTGCTGGACTCTTTCCAATTTGTCCACATCCTTTCTGTAGTGGGGGCCACAAAACTGAACACAAGTACTCCAGATGTGGCCTCACTAGCACCGAATAGGTAGATAGGTTGAAACTCAGGGTGTGTAACACATAGTCATGCCAACATGTTGCCAATACTTGTCAGGGACACCACCTCCCAACTAAAAAGACAGAAGGCTACTCTTAGCCTTGCCCGGCATACCCGGGAGCATCTTATTCATGAAGTCCTGGAGCAACCAGAACATAGGGGGCTAAGGTCAAGAAACTCATTTAACTGGGAGGTGCAGGTACTGTTGCAACAGTTTAGAGGTGGGAACAGTGCCATATAGGCACTCAAACAACACCACAAAAAGTGGGATGAGACTGATTCTTGTCTCAAGTGCTTCATAAGCGGCCCAACATCATATCCACCAGGGTACATGCTCCCCTGCAGCTTATGAATTAAACTAAACAGGACTCGCTCTGGAGTTGGACACTTTAATGCCACACTCTATAAGATCATCTTAAAGGACAGTCCAATATGTGAGGGTGGTGATTAACCACAAACTGCTGACAACCTCCTCAAGTGTGCAGCACACCTGTGCACCCAGGATGAAGACCTGGCAAGTGTCAGCAATAAAGCAGTGGTGTGGTTTTGCCACGTTAATGATATGTAGAAGGGGAAATGAAGTATACAAGAGAAGTAGTGCCAAACAGAGTGGAATAATCACTTCCTTCAATCTGCTATCAATGCTCCTACTAATGCAGCAGAAGTGTAAGGAGGCAAAAATTTTTCTACATTGTCTTCATAGGGCTCTAAGACTAAAACGGACCTCTTGGTCCTCAAGCTCTGTCCTTTGATATTGCAGACAATCATGTCATTTATTCACAAACACATACTTGCCAAGTTTCAGCTTAACAAATTAGTGTTTTTACTTCCCATGAAAGGCTGTTTCAGAACACCAGTCTGCTGCCCCTCCTTTATTTTTAGAGGGGCATAAAGAAAGCCCACTGTGCTGCTCGTACCCTGAGAGTAACAGCCAGATGTAGTCCTTCTAGTTTACTGGAAGCAATACAGAGCAGAGTTCACTGGGCTAAAGTCAAGCTTCTAAGGGAACTTTGCCCTAGCTGAGAACCTTTACCCTGTCATCCCTCGTAACACCAACAGCTGGATGAGGTACAAGCACTTCACTGTAAGCAAAAGGAAAATAAAAATAATATGTCCGTCTCCAAATGCTTGCTAACCATTTTCCTCATGTTTAGATCCCGTATCAGAAAAATAGAGGCACAGATAAAGTAGTAATACTCTCAGAGGATGAAGAAAGATATTCACATCTCCTGTGTTCTAGGCTGCTTTATTCTCTGTGGAGTTGTTCATAATATGACCTATACACTTTTCCTGGGGAATGAGGGCACCTAAGGCTCCTCACAATGTGAAATGAGAAACAGACACTCTAAGGCTACTCCTCCCTCTTCTGAAGAGGTAGAGTAGATGGGTAGGAGTGGAAAGTGGGTAGACTCTTGGTTTCATCCTCCCAAAAGTATAGATCAGCACAACAAAGGTGACTCAAAGCAGGGAAATTAAATGGTTTTAAGGAAATGGTAAGCATAATTTATCTGCAGTAGAGACTGAGGGCAAAAACTTGAGCTGAACCTTGAGTCTCTGGGAGCTCCTGGGAGTTTCCTTTACTTAGGGAAGATTGTAGGGCACCAACTTAGTTCTATGCTCTGAAGATAGATTGAATTAAAATGTTAAGCCCAGTGCTTCAAGTGAATTAGAGGGGGTTCCCAACAAGCCCATAGAGTATGATCATAATTTTTATCATTTTTCAGGTATGTAAAATGGTGGTTGAGCCCCACAGATAATATTTGCCAAACCAACATTTGTTAAGCTAGAATGGACCATTCTGAACCATTCTGACCTCTTCCATAATGCCTAACTTTCCAGCTTTTCCCCTAAAGTCTTACTAGAAACAAATTGCTTCAGTGACTGTTCTTTGAGTTTGTATCCATGCCTATATGTATATGCAGGGGAGCCCCATGCATAAATGATGATGAAGAAAGGCGTGAGGTCGATATTTATGTTGCTGAACCTGAATCTGGATGCCTTGCACCAGTCCCACCAGAAAATGGCTTCATCAGGGTAAGAATATATAACTGGGCACGTGTTATGATGTTGGATCTAAATAACCTATATAAATGCACTTGGCCAGATCTCCAGCTAGTATAAATCCAAGTCACACTAACAAAATTAGTGGCGTTTTGCCAATCAACATAAGCTGAGAAAGAGGCCTACAGTGCTTGATATTTAGTTTTCTGAAAATTAGGTAAGAAGATTCATTCCCAGCTGAAAATCTGTTCTTATTCCTTGAAAATTCACATAGGTTGCAGTTGGACCTTATTATGGCTGCCTTATAGAAATATATTAGGTGAAAGAAGAGTCCATCCACTCCTACCCTCAGTGATCTGACCAAGACACTGCACTGTGCTGGGTTAGAAACATTAGTAACCTCAAAAGCAGGATGGTTGGAGGACTACACTAGCAGAGCTGGTTTTCAGAAGAAAGTCATGTCCTAATGCCCTCATTGAAGGACTATTCTGATTCCTGCAGCAGCATTGCTGTTCTTGTGGCATATTGTTTCCCATTTCCCAATGCACTTCTCTCTCACAAAAGGCAAGATGTTCCTTGAGCACCCAAAATAGGCTAGCATTAAGCACACTTAGATTTTTATCTAGCCATTCAATTTGTCAGCAAATTTCCATTGTGACAGCATTTTCTTTAATATCATATCCACCTGAGTATACCCTTGGGTCTCCATCTTTTTTCCTCTGATTTTCACAACTCTGAATAAAAGTATCACCCAAAAAATAATGTCATGATGAAGTCTATTGGAACTGCTGTAGGCAATTTGTGTCTGCTAGCATTAGAGCATAAAAGAAAACTTACGATAATTAGAGCCAGTGAAAAGGGAAACAAAACAAATGGCATATGCTTTATGTGGCTTGAATGGACTAATCAGCAAAATAAAAGTTCACTGTAGAAGCAGGATGGCATTACTGATTAACTCAAGGGCATGACATATATTTATAGTTGTCTTGGTTATCAGGCCTTATATTTTGGTTGTAAGTCATTTTAGAGCCAAATGGAGCTTCCCACTAGACATTTCCATGATGGGGCCAGATTTTCAGAACTCTTCTGTAGACAGTGGCTTTGTCACCAAAAGGGCCTAATAACTTGCATCTTTAAAACGCTCCAGAGAAGGAGAGCAGGTACATCCTCAGGCTGCAGTGCTTTCTGCAACAGAAGCAAAAAATGGTTTTTGAAAAATCATTGAGGAACATTGTCTGCCCAGCTTTAAGTCACTCCTTAAAGTGCTATTGTGATCAGTGACAGCTGCTGAATGTGAAAAACTAAAAATATGGCTACTTCAGCTATGTGTATACATGGCTCCTAAGTACTTATGAATATCTGACCCTGTGCAACTTACTGGCAAAACCCTCTATCAGACTTCACTGTCTGTGTTAGCAGATATAGTACATACAGTCGTATGTGGTGTTTAGTTTATGATTCCTAAGAAATCAGCCTATTCTCTGAATGATTAAGTATGTAGGTACTGTATGAAAGAATTCAAAAACACTTTGCTATCCTTAGGGGGAGCATTATATAACCTGCCACCTTGCAGGTATCACTACTTGAATAGACTTTAGGGCTTCGTAAAGGAGCAGAAATCTATCCATATTGCTATCCCTCCATGAGTAGAGCCTAAATTACTATATTTATTTGTACATCTTAGCAAACATTTGGGCAGAACTCAAAAAGACATCTTTAGTGATTCCTACCTCTTTAGTGATTATTTTCAGCAAATATTGTAGCAAATAAGTTGAAGGTTAGAAATATTAAAACAGCATAGCAACTCTTAATTTATTTTTAGGAAGTAGTTATGAAGAGTGAACTTTAAACATGTGACTATGAATGTAGACCCCTGAAACCTGATAGTAAGATTTGTATTCATGCTGTCAGGATACAGAAGAATACCATAACACACATATAGCCAAATAAACCTAACCTGCATGCTCAAAAATTATTAATGAATTAGGGGCTATACAGACATGGTTTCCAATTCCAGATTCTGGAAAACTCAGAACAGAAAAATGATTAGGCAAGTTGAATTAACACAAATTATGCCCTTAGGTAGTCATTTCCTATGTAGGCAAATAATCCATTTACTAATTGTTTCTTTTAATTGTAGAATGAGAAAAGCGATTACTTAGTTGGGGAAGAAGCTGAGGTTGCCTGCATGACTGGATATGACCTTGTGGGATATCAGTTCCTTCGGTGTTTACCAGATAAAACCTGGATACAAGAAAGCATCGAGTGCCTGCGTAAGAAACAAGAGAATTGTTAACTGGACATTCAGGAATAAGGCATTCAAAGGGCAAAATGCATTAGAGTTCAGTTTTTCGTAAATGAATACATTTATTAAGAATTAATTAAATATAACAATAACCTTCAGATGATTGGTTTGGTCAGTAACCTATCATTGCACAATTGTCCCCCAAGATGTATGTTCCCGCGGTTTGCTCAATGTAGTTGTATACGAGGCAATGGGACTCTCATACCTTTCCTCAGGAGACTTTCCTGTGACCCAAAAGATCATTAGTAGAGGGATACACCCTGTATTTAACTTAAGTTTTCCTTCCAATATCATCAGGCTATAACTTTACTTCTTAGCAAACAAAGGACAGAGGTTTGTGTCTTTCCACCTTGCTGTGATACCTGGCCCTTTAGAGTTTTACAAATCCCAGGTTAAATGTTTATCCAATAGTCAGTCCCAGTCTATCTTACGATGGTTTAAATTCTCAAGTTGCAAACTTGTTTGTTAATCAGCCTCTCAGGTTTTCCCCTGGTATATTGACTCACTTTACCAAGACAGCGCTGCTCCCTACAATATTGAGTGTTGCCTGTGGCAGAGGGGATTTTGGGGTGCCATTATAGAAATGTAAGAACTGTATTTCTTGCCCATAATGTACTACAGTGTCATGGGAACCTTCAAAGCATGAGCCAAGAAGAGAAGGTAAATCCTTTTAGTAATCACACCCTTTACTGCCCCGGCTGCAACAGGGTGAGCTAGTCTTGTCAGGCTAGCAAAGGGATTCAGCAAGCCAATACAATCTGATTCCACGCTTGCCAGAAGAAAAATCTAATCTCTGGTTTGGCCCTTCTGATATGCTATTTTAATTTTCAGGGAAAGGTCTGATCAGTAAAAGGTGCCTTGCCAAAGCCAAATTACCTAGAAAACGAATAAAGCAAGAACAATTTTCTCTTAAAGAAAACGGCATCAACAGTCTTTTGATTTGTTGCTTCATTCTACATCGAGATGATCTACACCATCATCTCAAAATGAACTACAGAAGGCTTGAATATTAATTTCTGTCAGCTTGGATATGTAGCAGCTGTTAGGTTTTTAAGCAGACAGCCAATGTGTATCTTCTTGGGTGGACCTACGAGGCAGACGCAAGTAGTTTCAATAATATCTTAAAAGTAGTCCATAGGTTTTAGGAACTAAGATGCTACATTAAAGGACAGTGTTCAATGAATATGAAATATTTAGCCTATGGCTTTCAAAAGTGAATAATAATTTTGGGTACCCATATTTAGGAAGTGCTGAACATCCATCTGCTAAACATCAGGCACCTTTAAGATGTCTCAACTTGGACACCGAAAATGACTGATCAATCTTGAAAACCATGGTCTAAGTAATTTGCAGATGGTAGAAAGAATCCTTTTAGAAGGTTTAGTGGATGATGCTTGGGTGCTGGTTTTTAAAATATATGTCATTCAATATGATCTAAAAATGAGACATGATTTTTTAGAAAGCAAGTTCTCTTGAAGCCCTGATACTGGTAGTTGAAAGGACTTCTGCTCCTATATCTAACTCCACTGACTTCACATGCTTATGCAGAGCTCCTTCCAGTACTAGAAAGTAGAGGTGTGCAAAGTGGGCCCTATTCAATTTGGACTTGACCTGAATCAGGGACAGTGATTCAATTATTTGATTTGGATTACTGTCCCTGATTCATAGTTTCTAGGGTCAGAAGGGACCTGAGCAAATCATCGAGTCCGACCCCCTGCTATGGCAGGAAAGAGCACTGGGGTCAAATGACCCCAGAAAGGTGTACATCTAGCCTCCTCTTAAAGACCCCCAAGGTAGGAAGCAGCACCACTTGTCTTGGAAGTTGGTTCCAGATCCTAGCTGCCCTGACCGTGAAGTCGCGCCTCCTGATATCTAGCCTAAATCTACCCTCTGCCAGCTTGTGACCATTATTCCTGGTCACTCCTGGCGGTGCTCGGGGGAACAGGG
>NW_017728909.1:28882173-28890707 GCF_001723895.1 Crocodylus porosus | reverse complement strand
AGGGGAGGGAGGAGCTGTGTGTTCCCCAGTGGACCCAGAAGTGGACCAGAAGTACTTCTGATCCACTTCTGGGTCTGCCGCCAAGTGCGCTAGGGAGTGCCCCGTGCTTCTCTGGGACACTCCACGCACCCCAGCCTCACAGCATTCACAAGCCTCTGCTACCTAGAGGTATGTAGAAAAAACATTTAAAGCTGTGTCTATGTCCCAATCTGAATCTTTCTGAATTGATTCCGAGAGATTAAAGCGTCCTTTGATTCCATTTGGATTCAGAGATTTGGCCACCGAATTGGAACTAATCTCCATCAAATTGAATCAGAGACTGAAGCTTCACACAGCCCTACTAGAAAGTGATATCAGAGGTCATTCAAGTCACTGTTGGTAGAATGTGTTTATAAAATAATGATACTTTTGTAAATCTTTGCTAGGTGCATTCTCTAAAATGAAACATCATAGTTTTTAACCAATCATTTCTCTTCACAACAGCTGCAGTCTGCCTTAGACCATTAACTTCTGATAGCATCTCAGTAGTCCCACTTAAAAAAGAATATAAAGTGAATGAAACAATACAGTTAAGATGTCCTCCTGGCTTCATTGTTACTGGTCAAAAGCAATATACTTGTGGGAAAGAGATGTCCTGGATACCTCTTCTGGATACCTCCTCACTTACTTGTGAAAAAGGTTAGTGCCCCTGCAAGTAATTAGCACATTAGTATTTTTAGCAATTAAGTTGTAAGATTGTGCATTGAACAGAGTGTACCCAACTGGTCCAGTAAAGGATACCTTTGAGTTGTGATCATTTCACTATTATGTTAAAACTTTTAACTTCTTAAGGGTAGATGTGCATGTAGTTTCCTGGAATCATAGAGCAGAAGGACCGGGAGGGACCTGTAAGTTCATCAGATCTGGTCCCCTGCACAGGTAATTGGACTTAAACAAGCACAATGAGGTGCTTGTCCAGCCTCCTCTTGAACACCTCCAGGGATAATGACTGCACAACCTCTGCTGGGAGTGTGTTCCAGATTCTAGATGCCCTTACGGAAAAGAAGTTTTTCCTTATGTCTAGCCTAAATTTTTCCTCAACTAGCTTATGCCCATTGGTCCTTGTCCTCCCAAGGGATGCCTTTCTCAAGGGTTGCTCCTGTAGATCTTGGTGTTTGCTCCTGACACACTTGTAGGTGGCTATCAAGTCACCTCTCAGTCTTCTCTTACTCAGACTAAACAAACCCAGTTCCCAGAGTCTCTCCTCATAGGGCATAAGGTCTGAGATGACATGAGAATCCAATTTCCTCCCATAATAAGCTGTACAAGTGGAATATATCAAATTGCTAAATAAATAAAGCAGCTGTTTGAAAGTGTTGTGGAATTTAAGCCAAAATCATCAACTTTGTCAGCGTGACTCATCTTCTTTTCTACCTATGTAATTATTTACAATATGCCCTAACAAAGACATTCAGATTCATTGGTCATAAAGGCAATCTATTTACCTAGTTAAATAGAGAGATTGTATCACTAGTTTGTAGGAACTACTCATTGAATGCTCTGTCAGCCGGTTAAAAAAGCATAGCATCTGCCAAGGTCTGAACTTGTTGAAGTCAGTTGAACTCATGTAAAGGTCTAGCTGCTTAGAGCTTCTTGGCACTTCTATGAATTACCTTCCAGTCCCTATTTGCTCTTTCAGATGAGCAAACAAGGACAAGAGGTCACTGCAAGCTAGGAGAAAAACAAGTTGGATCCCAATGCGTTTGCTTATCTCCAGATGAAGACTGTGGGTACGTAGAAATAAAGGCAGAACCACTCCTTGGGATTATTGCTGCTTGTACTAAAATGACTGCTACTCAAACTTCTCTTCTAACTGAAGAAGAGTTCTCTTCCCATTTGTTTGTGCTCTTTACAAATGGGAGCACATGTTGTTTTACACTGACAAAATGTGCAGAATTAAAATGGTATCTGCTGTTTGTAGCAGTGTAGACTGGATTATCACCTAGTAATCTGTATTTTATTCAGAATCTTCTCCAGACCTTTCAAAATATTTTTCTTTCCTTTTCTCAACCTCATTTAGCTCAGACATACACTTCTCCTAATTGTAGCCTTCTTTTCTCCACATTTTCCTGTTTCTTTTCACCATCTTTTCTGTACCCTCTCACTTGGGCCTCTTGTATGTGATCTGGATCTGGTGACTGCTGTTGTACTACATCTATTGTTCTCCTGACCCCCAACACCTTCTCTCTGGAGGCTAAATCCCTCTACCTCTGCTGATCCCACCAAACCTTCTAAAAAGAAAAGAAACAAATCTCTCATATTTTCCTGAACTCCAGTCTACCTCAAAATGCATTGTATACCATTTTTTTCATAGAAGTCCTGGATTGTCTAAGTCTTGAATTCTGCAGTACTGATGATGGGTCTAGTTCATCAGTAGGATACACCAATATAAAAAAATCAGTGTAATGAATCGAACTCAAGGACTGTTTTTTCAATAGCTACAGAGAGAATAACAGATATTTGACAGGCATCTAGAACTCCTGAGAGAGATTATATTAAGCAAGGAAGTCTAAGACAAAATTACCTATCATCTGGGGTGAAGATTGAGGTGTTCTTCGTTCTTCAGTTTTAACTTTTTTAACTTTACCTCCTGGCAGGCACAACTCTGAAGATATCTGCCTACTAAATGCAGATACCAAACAGAACTTTACAGAGCCCAGCTGTGAGTATTTAGCTGAAAGATGCCGGGGTGAACAACGGTTCCATTTCCTGCATTTGGGCCCCTGCGATGATAGTATTGACCCGAAGTGGGCCACAGAAAGGGTAAACCTTTCTACCAGCAGCATAAAGAAAGACCACTGTGGATATGACACATGTTATGACTGGGAAATGTGTACAGGTAAGACATAAAAATGCTGTGACTTACCTAGACCATATACTTTCAAGACAGATTTTAATGATTACTTCTTTGGACAGGGATTGAACTTTACAAACACTGTGGGCACATCTACACATGTATATTTACTGCGCAGTAACTGAAATTACTGCACTATACAGGTATGTGTCTACACCTGCATGTCCGTACTGCACAATAAATATAGCAACTTATGCTGATTTGTGTGTAAATTTGATACCTGCATCATGGAGGTATCAAATTTAAGTCTGATTAGTTACTGCACAGTAATGCATGTGTAGACGCCTTACTGCACAGTAACACTGTATGTGTCGAATGACTTGGGACTAACTTTAATCTCAAGTCAGACCACACACAGTATTAATGTGCTTTAATGCCTGCATGTGTAGACACTAACCTATTCCTGCTATTCCAGTAAATTTAAGTCAGCTTAAATGCACGTGTAGACATGCCCTGTATGAATATTCATTATAAAGTTTCACATAATTTGCCAGTTTGTTGGTAGCCCTTCACCCTTCAGAATACTGAGCCTTGTGAGCAAGTATTTTTCGTATGTAACCTGAGTTGTGTAGAGTTCATTTGGGAATTACTATTCTTAGGAGAAGCAGTCTTCTGGGAATGAACATTAGCACTGGATGACAGTGAGCTGATGTTCCAGCATCATTTGAGGAGTGTTGTTTAATGAGGGTTGTGATTTTGTGAAGACAGTATGATACTTGTGTGCTTATAATTATAGCTGAAATATTTAAGGATAGTGCTGGTGTATTTTTAATTCCGTATCTTAAAACAGAAGTGGCATAAATACATTAATATTCCATGAATTATGGTCTTTGACAAATTATATATGCTCTCTCCTAGGATTTCATGTCCCACCTTCCTCTATTCAGATAACTCTGTCTATTTAAAAACTCCTTGGTAACAGAAACAGTACAAAACCTCAGAGTTCAGGTTCAAAAAAGCATTCTAAGTGTAGCATATCTATGCTGATGAAATCTGTAAAACTGGAGAGAAAATGCTATGAGATTAGAGGCACCCTGTGATTTTTGCCACCTTAAGTTCTTTTCCTTAAACTCTATGTCAATTATGATGCTTACATTATGACTGCCTGATACTGGTTTAGGCAACTAGAAAACTAAGCCTTCCACATTTTGCTAAAATTTTCTCTGCAAATAGTATATTCACTCTAGATAAGCGGCATAAATATATCCAGGTGTTGTTGTTTTCTTTCAGACCTACCAAGTTAATTTATAGACCTGCCAAGTACAATATATTAAGGCTATATAGGCAGTCCTCAGACTTATGACAAAATTGGTTCCTGAAAACTGCGTCTTAAGTCGAAACGTTGTAACTCGGAACCAATTTTCTCATAAGAAACAAATGTTATAAATGGGGGATTGGTTCCTGAACCAAGGCCCGATACCCTATTTTCACCACAAATACCCCAGAATTTTGTACTCGATCAATTATAGATGAGTAATATAGCTACATTAATGTATTTATATTGTATATAGCAATCATATTGATTTGCAAGGACTCCTTTGAGGTGACTTTGCTGGACTTTTTGAAGGGCTCCTGGTTGGACTTTTTGAAGGGTTGTTGGCTGGAGTCTTCTCAGGAGTCTTGGCTGCAGGTTTTTCTGGAGTCTTGTCTGCTTTCTTAAAGAAAGTGTCTGAGGAAGTTTGGACAGATATTCTCCAAGAAGATGAGTGACACAGTGAATTTGTTCACTGGCACGGCATCGAATCGGATCAAGCATTGCAAAGTTGAAAATGAAGTCATAAAGTTGAAACAGGGTGTCAATTATAAACGTTGTAAGTGTGAAACATTGTAACTCGAAACATTGTAAGTTGAGGACTGCCTGTACCATGATTTATTCATGTCACTGTTGTTGTTCTACTCTGAGGGATATTATGCTTAAAATATTTGTCTAACTTTTGTGAAAATGTGTTTGTTTGCTAGCATCAGTGAATATACAGGATTTTCTGCTTGTGAAATATTTCTGAATATGTCAACACTCATTGTGCAACTTTCCTATTTACTCCATAACAGAGTGATAACAGCAGTAGGTTTTCCTGTAAATTTGTGAAATACATTTTGGCTTACAGTGCACAAAGTAGTTCTGCCAAAAAAAGATGGATAGCAGCCACATTCTTTCATGGCTCTGTGTGTGTGTATGTGTGTGTGTTTGTTGGGGGGGAAGGGTTAGGTGTGTGTGCGCGTGTATGCACATATGCACACCTGTACACAGCTCTGAGAGCGTTCCTTTAAAAAGTGCCCCTCAATTTGAAAGTATATAGAGGTATTGCTTAACAACCTTTTCAGCTCAATGCTTTATGAGTCCAAAACCCAGCTCAAAACTACCCTCCATCTTTTTTAATATTTTACTTACTACTTTCTCACTGCTATTGACTATTCTTCCTAGTTAACTATGACTTTTTACAGTAACAAAAACAAAATCAAAATCATTCAAACCACTACTGTGTACCTTATTTGTATCTACTGGGCTGAACATGAGTACCCTATAGCCTTTCAACACTACCTCTCAAAATACTTCCCCTTTTAGTATTCTTCTATCAATAGTATCACTGATGCTAGAGACAGCAGAATATGTTGTGTTAGGATATAGCTATATTTTTGTAACAAACATCTTTTTCTTAGCTGTCTAATACCAGTGAGCTGCCATGTAACCCAGTAAAGAGAACTGAGGTACATACTTTTACAAAACTAATTTTCAAATCACTTCTAAACCTTTTCATTCACAGAGTCACGGTGCCTCTGCCTCATGCCATACCAGTGTGTAAGGGGTGAGAACCAGCCTTATTGTGTCAGAATGGGATCTGCACGCAGAAAGAAGACATCCAACCTCTGTACACTGGGAGCAATGTTGTGTGCTAAAATGAAGATAGAAATATTATATCCTGGGAAATGTGTGGATTAACATGTTGGAGGAGACAAATAACCTAATGAATGCTTGGAAGTTTCTAATCCTGCAACCCTCACTGAAACTGCCAAGCAAATTGACTTTTATTAGTAAATATTTAGGATTGTGAATCCAAAAAAGATGACAAAGCCGGTAGGGAAATACATATCGCCCCAGCAAGGGACTAACATTAGAGGAATGGGGGTGAGGAGGGGAACACAACTAGGTTACATAAAATACAATGTTAGCCAACTAAACCTGGGGGTGGGGGAAGGGGAGACAGGGGGTTCATGACGCTGAGCAAGGAAGAAGATAGATACACACAAACCTATTACAATGGTCTGCAATGATGAAGGAAGTGGTTCGAAGAAGGTGTCTCATGTCCAAACTACAGTGCTTGCATAACTATTCCATGGATATGACCTTTGACAATATTATGGTCAAGATTTTTAACAATGTTACAGTATCGAACTCCGAACATGTAGGAATCATGCATATTACCCTGAATGTTTTTTGTCTTTATGTGAATAAAGACTAATAGTATAAGAATATTGAGTCCTAATAATATCGATTGTTCAAGGACCTAATAATATAAACACATTGGCTGCATCCATAAGAGCACATCCATGTGGTATGTGGTGCCGCAAACACTTCTGTGATGCCACATACTGTATATTCAGATGCTCTCCATGCTGCAAGGGAATGCTGCCTGTTAGGGGTGTGCGAAGTGGGCCCTATTCAATTCGGATTCGGCACAAATCAGGGACAGTGGTTCAAATCACTGTTCCTGATTTGATTCAGCTGAATCTGAATCTGAAGATTCAATGCCAGTTCGGAGAATCAGCAATTCAGACATAGACACAGCTTTAAATGTTTTTTCTACATACCTTGCCGTGTCAGGTCTGGCTTGTGAACATTGCGATGCTGGGGCTCATGGAGCATCCCACAGGAGTGTGGGGGGACCTTCCACATGCTTGGCAGCAAATACAGAAGCGGACCAGAAGTATTCGATTGGTTGGGAGGCAGACCCAGGAGGCACTGCCTGCCGAGCAGGGTGGGGGGCCCCAGTGCGCTCCCCAGCGGACCTGCAAGTGGACCAGAAGTGCTTCTGGCCCACTTCTGGGTCTGCTGCCGAGCATGCTGGGGAGCCGCCCATGCTTCTGTGGGAGACTCCACACATCCCAGCATCACAAGCTGCCTGCTACCTAGAGGTATGTAGAAAAGACACTTACAGCTGTGTCTATGTCTGAATTGCCAGATATTCCCGATTCAATTCAGAGTGATTAAAGGGTCCTCTGATTTGATTCGGATTCAGAGATTTGGCCACTGAATCAGACCAAATCTCCACCAAACTGAATCAGGGACTGAAGCGTTGCACAGCCCACTGCTTGTGTGTATGCTGCTCCATTTTTTTTCTGTGGGTTTTTTTGGGAAATGGAGTAAAAAAGACCTGAAGGGAAAAAAAGTGGTTGCAGAATTGCCATAGCTGCAGCCTCAGGAGGCCCCCAGGACCTCAGGTAAGGCTGCTGCACTCAGCACGGTGCTGGCCCCAGCCTCCCCTATGCTACCAGGGGTAACTTGTCACATGCCAAAGTGCGCACACCATGGGCATTCCCTAGGGACAAGTAGTGGTGCAAGGGGAACCAAACCTCCATGCTTGTGAATACGCACTTTGGTGTAAGGCAAGTTGTGCTGCTTGGGACAAACTGGTCCTGCCCAGCTCCTCCCAGATCTTCAAACATGGGGAGTTAGAGGCTGGGGCTAGCATTTGTGCTGGCCGCATTTAAAAAGCTGCCTTGGCAAAAAGCTCAGGGAGCTTCTGAAGCCCAGCCACTTGGTATCTGGGGACACTACCCCTTGTGCCAGCCAGATTGCTGAAGCAGCACTAACCTAGAGTGGCCCCTGCACCCTCTACCCATTGCATCAGTCTGGCAGTGGGGGCTGCTGTCTGGCTGTGAACTGGTGCCACCTGCAACAACATCCAGCCCCCTTGGACCTACAGCCTCATGGCTGCACACCTGCCAGACCTAGATGGGGACAGCAGTATGGGCACTGCATCAGAGCCTCCTGCACCTCTGGGCCAGCTGCTAGTGGGCTGTGGTTGCACAGCTGGCCTTCATGTAGCACTGCTGTCATGTCTTCTGGTGCTCCTGCTCTGCCATCTGAGCAGCTATCGCCCAGAAGATGTGCCCATTGAGGTGGCCCACTTTGAAATATCGAAGTGTGTCCTACTGGGCCCAAATGGCGGGAGGTCAGCCACCTCATCTGCCCTCCAGCTGGGTCCCTGGTGCTGGCCCTGGGCAGGCTCCTCTGCCTGGGTCCCACCACTTGCCTCACCAGCAGGGATCCTGGCATTCCATGTTTAAAAATTGCAAATTCTCTAATTAAAACCTCCAAATTCTCTCATTAAAATACCCCAAATCTACGTCCTTCCATGATTAAAATGAAATGCCATTCTATATAGAGAGATCAGTTGGGCAATGTTTAACTGATATTTACAATTTTAAAGCAATTTGGTTGCCTTACAGTGCCTCTATCATCATAATACAGTGAATTCTAAATAGCTATACACTTTGATACAGGTGTGGGCACAGGGAAGAGCTGTAGTGTGGCAGTTGCCCCTGAAGCTGCAGCTCCTACCAGCAGGTCTCATCATGTCTGGCAGCTGGGCACACAAGGTGTGAGATTTGTGAGGGTTTGGGGGGAAAGGGGTGTGCAGGG
>NW_017728909.1:28871202-28882073 GCF_001723895.1 Crocodylus porosus | reverse complement strand
TGGGGTCTGTGTGGCGGAACTATATGGGAGGGGTGGGTCCCCACCTGCCTGTCACCCTGCATGGCACACAGCCTCCTACTCTGCCCCCCCACCCTCCCGCAGCAGCAGCAGCAGCAGCAGCAGCAGCAGCAGCAGTAGCAGCTCCTGGCAGACACACACAGTGTTGCCCAGCCATCTGGCATGCATCCTTAAACAGAACCAGGCCAGCTCTTACTGTCATCCAAGTTCCCAGCACCACATGCTAGAGCCATGAACCCTTGGGCTGAGCCAGATCCTGCCTCCATGGAGCCAGCCCAGCCTGACGGCATGTGGGGCATGTGGAGGCAGGACCCAGCATAGCCTGCTGGTGCATGGCTCTTGTGTGTGGTGCCAGGAGTCCCAGGAGGCAGCAAGAGCCAGCCTGATTCTGCCCAAGGATGCATGCCAGTGGGCCAGGCCAGCACTGTGCACCATGTGGAGCCCCTAGGTCTCAAGTGGTGCCATGTGCTGTCAAGGGGCTCTACTAGCAGTAGGCCATAAGTGCCCTGATAGCTGCTGCTGCTGCGGGGGGAGGGGCAAGGGAGGCTGTGCAGTTTGCCGGGGGGCAGGAAGGGGGCCCATGCCTCCCACATAGTCCCCCCACACCCACAGTCTCCTCATCCCCACACAGTCCCCTCCGCCCACAGTCCCCCCCGCCCCATCCCTACTTACATGGGACAGAGCCTGGGCCCAATCAACTGTTGCCAGCCTTGCCCTGCTCCTATTTGCCCCAGTACACTGAAGCAGAATACTGAAGTAGCAGAGGCATGCACTCTGGCTGGGTGCTTGAGTGCCTCTGTGGAGGAGCCAGCCTCTGGCTGCCTCAGGGCATGCTATAGGAACACGCCCTGTGCCGCTTTTTTTGCGCATGGTTTTTTTATATATATATATACCAGGATTTCCTGGTATCACATTTAGAATCTACACTGCAAATATCATAGAATCATAGAAGTCGGGTTGGAAGGGACCTTGTAGATCTTCAAGCCCGACCCCCCGCCTGGGCGGGAGAAAAAGACTGGATTCAAATGAGTCCAGCCAGGTAGTCATCAAGCATCTAATATGTTGAGGATGGTTCTGCTTTGAACAGGGGGTTGGACTAAATGACCTCCTGAGGTCCTTTCCAACCCTAATTTTCTTTGATTCCATGAATCTTCTCAGAGGCTTCCAGTGGAATTGCACTGTGGGGAACATTTTTTCATTCCCAGAGTGCCTCTTGCAGCATATCAAACTGCTTTGAGATGCTGCAACAGATATGTGCTCACTTGTCTGGACACAGCTATTGATAGTTTTTTAGTATAATGCTACCTGTAGCAAAATGTAAAAATACGAATTTACCCCACTAGAAGTTGATCACAGAGTTAAATTAAATTATCACTCTGCTCCCACACAGTCTTTTCTGCTCCATGCTGCTGCTAGCCTCTTGGTAAAATTTAATTCAGCATATTTAATTTTTAATATATTTTTTCAAAGTAGTTAATGTAACAAAAATCAGTGACAGCAAATATTCCCAGTTCTGTAATATTTCCAGTTCTATAATTTTGTCTGTTTCCGTCAGGGCAGAATTCAACCCAGTGGCTTTAAAGAACATAAACTGTATAAAATAATAACACTTCCCTAAGGAACATGCACACACACAATAGAATCTAAGCCCTGAAGGAGCCCATTCTTCTTAAAACTTCTGTCTGAGAATAATCCAACATGGATCACTCTGTATTACCAGAATCCATTCTTTTTGCTATTGAGACAAATCTACCCTACCTTGCACAGCACAGAAAAAAAATCAATAATATTTTACATTACTGGGTCAGTAGGCAGGTGCAGTACTCCATAATTCATTGTAGTAATGTATTAGCAAACTGCATGGCTGCAGTAAATACATCGTGTGGTAGAAGTGAAACTCATATGCTCATAATGCTAGAAATAGTGAGGGAGAGCAGTTTTGTTTTGGAACAAGTTAGTGAGGGGAAATTACTGTATTTTGGGTTATGAACGTTTCCTGTGTGACAATTTTGCTCTAGCGAGGTAGTTAGCTGCGTTAATCTGACATCATATTGCTCTACTCAGGAATGTTATATTCACTCACGTCCCCAGATCTGGACTACAGGGCTTGTCATGGGCTGGATCTGGTGGTGGTGTGTGTGGTTGGCAGAGCACAGGTTAATGCAGCCATCACTTGCTGTGCCCCTGCTCCCTCCCCCTGCACCTTGCTGCTGATGTATCCCCAATTTGGTAGCAGGCCCCACCCCTGATTGCTCTGCCCCCAAATTTCTGGCTCCTCTGGGAGCCCTGAAGGCCAGGTGAACCAGCTCTGTGGGCTGTATCTTTGACCACTCTGCTCTAGCTGATATTGGGAGCCGTGGGAAAAGCAAACAAGGAAATATCCCATAAGGCCAGAGACAGATATTACACATAAACCGGTTTAAGTGATCAGAAACTGGTTTAAACCTGTAACAGAACAGACACTCAGTGCACATAAACCAGTTTCAAAAATGGCTAAAACCAGTTTGAGATAAATCTGGTTGAATATAGTATCAGACTTAACTGATTTTGCTCAAACTGGTTTATGCATTGTCTGTCCCAGAACCGGTTCGACTTAAATCAGAGACCTCCAGCATCCCGGCTTGCTCTCTGGGTGGGGCTCTGCTCCAGCCTAAGCAGGGACTGGCAGGAGCAGGGTTCTGGCCAAAGAGGAGTTTAATTCCCTCTTCCTTTGCCACCGGCAGGGACCTGAGCCAGGTCTGCCCACAGTCCCCCATTGCTGGTGAAGCAGGGGTCCACCATGGCCCCTGAGGCAGGGAAGGACAGGGAGCAGAGTTAGTTTTCCCTCTACCCCACTGGCAGCCAGGTGGCTTCCTGCCTGCAATATGCCTCTGGGTGTCCTCTCCACCGGAGGCCAGAGGGAGGAGGAATAACCCTGTCCCTGCCCCCAACCCAGAGGACCTGCCTGGCCATGCCCCCTCCCCACCACTGCAGCAGGAGGGGGCAGGCCCCTTCCTGGGGGAAGCAGCCCCTGTCACACTGCTGGGGAGAGCAAGCCCCTTCCCGGTGAGGGAGTGAGCTGTGGGCTTGGGCTGAGCACGGCAGCGCCAGGGTGTGGAGCAGGCCAGAGCCCTGCAAGCCCCTAAAGCACCACCGTGCACAACAGCTATACCGGCCCTACAGTGCAGTCCCGCCAGGAAGCCGTGACAGACTCCTGCCCATCGGGCACTCACTGCTTGCCACACCAGCTGCCTGGCAGGGGTGGGGTCCAGCCCCCACCACTCATGCTGTGCTTGGGCAAGATACTGAAGGAGCTTATTCAGCTTCTGGCTCCCACTGCAATGCCACCAGCCAGTGGCTGAATAAGCCCCATCTTGCCAGGAGGGAGCCAGCTCTGAGCACAGAGCAGCAGCTGCCAGGCTGGGCAGACCCTGCTGTGGTGCGAGCAACAGAATAAGCCCCTTCCTGCTGGGAGGGGGCTTGCCCCAAGCACAGAGGTCACTCGCACCGCAGTGGGGTCAGCCCAGCTGCAGTTTTGTGCTTTTTGCCAAGCCTGGCCGCTGCTGGGCTGGAGCACAGAGCAGCCTGCCCAGCCTGGCCACAGCTGAAATTTGGGGTGGAAATAACAGAGGCAGGGCATCCACTGGCTGGGAGCCCTGGGGCTGCAATGTAACTCCTTTAGGAGCGCAAGTCTCAGGGCCAGCAGCTGAATACACTCCCTCAGCGGCTTGTCTGAGCACAGAACGAGCGGCAGGGGTGAGGCCGGGCCCCATTCCTCTCCTGGTAGCTGGAGCAGTGAGAGGTGAGTGACCAATGGGCAGGAGCCCGTCATGGTTTCCCATTGGGGCTGCGCTGTGGGGCCAGCAGACCTGCTTGTGGAGCACTGTGGGGCTGCAGGGGCTTGCAGGGCTCTAGCCTGCTCTGCACCCCAGCGCTGCCACATGCAGCCTGAGCCCACGGCTCAGCCCCTCGCTGGGAAGGGGCTTGTTCTCCCCTATAGTGCTGCCCCCTGGAGGGGCCCTTCCCCCTTCCACTGCAGTGGTGGGGAGGAGGCACAGCCAGGCAGGGCCCCTGGGTTGGGGGCAGGGATGGTGTTATTCCTCCTCTCTTTGGCCTCCGGTGGAGGGGACAGCCGGGGGTCTATTCCAGGCAGGGAGCCATCCAGCTGCCAGTGGGCTAGAGGGGAAACTAACTCTGCTCCCTGTCCCTCTCTGCCTCAGGGGCCATGGTGCCGCCCTGCTGCATCAGCAATAGGGGACTGCGGACAGACCCAGCTCAGGTTCCTGCCTGTGGCACAGGGAGGGGGAATTAAACCCCTCTCTAGTGAGTTCAGCCTGGGTTGGCCATGTCCCCCCACAGCCCCAGCACAGCTTCCCTGCAGGCAAGGTAATTACCATGCTCCAGCAGACTCCAGTGTCTCATGTATTTGCATCATCATGCTGAAAAATGGTGGTGGGGGTGCTTTTTCTAAAGCTCATTCAGCAAGCTTTAGTTAAAGTGCTCCCACTGCCATTTTTCAGCAAGGGGATACTGATACACAAAACACTCCAAGGGCTCCATGTATAAACACCCTCAGAGATTAAATGGAGACTACAAGTCTTCTTCAAGAAGAACCTTCAAGAAGAAGAACTTATTTTTAACAGAAGCTTCCTAAGGCGAGGAGATTGACAGTGGAAGAGAAAGACTTAAGAAACTCATTCAGATGAGGAGAATAGTAGGCCCTAGGGCAATGCTAGATGTGTGTATTGTCTATTTTATTGTTTTCTCTGAAATACTTTTGCACTAAATAAATTTTCTATTTCAAGGAGGCAGCTAGATTTCTGATTACCACTGTCAGTGTTCTGAAGGAAATGGGATTGCGGGGTCTGCACATAAGGCAGAAATGCTAAGGTAAATCATGATTGCTACTAAGAAATGGCAACTCAGGTTCTGGAGTGAGAGAATGACACCTTGGTTTGCAACATGTCATCTTCTGTCATGCGTAAATCTCAGCATCATTCTTTCCACTTTTGCTCCAAGGATCTGCATACTTATCATTTTTTATTTTAATTTTTCACTATAAGGCAACCAGTGGTGCACATTTCTCCAAGCAAGGGTACCATTTCTCAACAGATTCAACTAAAACAGTTTTTCTAGCAGGAAACTATAAAACAGTATCTTCTTTCTCTTTGTAATGACTGTTCTACACAGGCAGAAGGTTTTGTTGAGCTGTCTGTGTTGATGACTCTCACATTTCTGTCTTCAAATGAACTTGCAAGCTAAGAGGCCATTAACATACACTGTATCTTTACATACAATAAGTGCCTTTCCCCAAAAAATCAGTTCCCCCCTCCCCAGATTGAGACACATGTATTAAGCGGAGAAGCTGATTCTATGCCCAGGATAGGAGCAACCTACTTTGAGTTCTGCTTCATGGTGCAGGACAAGTGGCATTACTATTTAGGCAGCTGAAGGAGTCAGTTGACTTAATGGCTTCTTGTTCTTTGCTCCAGAGGTTTTAACTACTGCCTCTCCTTTTTAATTGTCTTGATGTTCCACTAATCAAGCTAACCTTTCACAGAGTAATTTTGCTGTCTGGTAACTGTTTTTAGTTTCTCTTCTTCTATTTCACAGTCTTGGAGACCATTAGACTCTCTTCAAAACCATAGATCTACTCATGGAGACCAGTCTTCAGCAGCAGCTAGGGCATGAGTTTAGTTAAGCAGAAAAGGCATGTGAGTCAGCTGAAGATTAGGCTCTGTCTTGTTGAGTCCCTATGACACTATAATGGGTCTTATACCAGGCAAGGAGAATAAGCCATGGTTGTCCTAAACTAAAAGCAAGGGTTTATTGAACCCTAACAAATATAATTCTAATTAAAATTGAAGCAGTATTAGCAGTTACAAGTTTAAGTTTTGTAGCTAGTCAAAGCAGATGATCACCACCCTATAATGTTGCAAACACAACTTCACTGGTTGATCAGGCCATGAAGTCTTGTCCAGGGCTCCTGGTTCCTACATCTGATGTCAAGACATGATCTTGGATCAGAGACAGGATCTCGTCAGGCTTTCTTCAGGAGTGTTCCAAGGAGGGGTTCCAATTCTTGTCCTTATATAACTTATTGTTACTGCGTTTTCATTAATACTTTAGCATAAGCTCTTCCCTACAATGCATATTAATAAGCCTATTTCTACTTGCCATATATGACTATCTGTAACTGGAATTTTCCAGCAGCTGGTACCTTTTTATTCTTAGGAAGAGGTTACTTGTGCTGTTGATCATTTCCCTTTTCTCCCAAGCCAAATTCCTTCTTTTGGTTGGCACAATTCTTGTTTTGACTTTGGGCATCCGACCAGGATATTTCCAGTCTTCTTCTTTCCCCTTGATAAGGATGGGTCATGGTGAGAGTGACCCATCTGTCAAACCTCTGCTGGGTTGCAGCTGGATGCAGCTAAGATTAAGCCTGCAGCAAATACACATATCGGCCTCTTGCCAAGTGCTGGTATTATTGAGCTAGGCCCAGAGTAGGAAATCTTTTCTTCTTCCTTCTGTCTTTCAAAAACAAGGTGTGTATGATATTTGAGGTGTATTGTATGAAAAAATATATGGTTTAAGGTGTTTACTTTGCTTTTTTCTAAGCTAAATTTTACTTCCCACAAGACTTCCCAGCTTCCCAGTGACTTAGCAGTTTATCCTAATCTTCATATTTTATTTACAGAGTACAAGAGGGGTTTTTGAAGGTTTTTTGATGCTATAAAAACCCTTGCTTTACTCACTTTCCTTGGACTATCTCAAAAACCCTCCAACTCTACTGTATATAAAGTGTAGAGATGTACAAATGTATATGAGTTTCTTTGGTTGAAGTGTAGTCAACAGATATGCATTCTTTGGGGATGAACAAACTGACTGAAGCAATTCAATTCCTGGAAAAAATCTCCAGTGAACTAAAACTTCCTTTATTTATCTGTAAATTGCATTGATTTGGAGGAGCTGCATGCCCCATTGACCTCTTCTTACTCACTTCCTACTGGTCTCAGCTCATCTGGTTTTTCAAAAGTCTCATGGCCTCTAGGCTTTCCTCAGGGTTTCAGGTGAATTTAAGAAAAGCTCCCTATAATTAGATTCTAAACATGGAAAATATATATGTAGTCCAGGTAACTTGGGTATATATAATCCCCTTCTCCATTTGAAGGGGATTGTTAGCTGGCAGGTGTGCTGTGGGAGAACTGCAAGATTTCAAGCCTGAGACTCAACCCAAGCTCCAAAAGGCAAGTCTGCTACATATACATCTGGTATAATTTTCTTTGTATAGAATCTAATTATTGAAAGGTCATCTTAAATTCATCGCTCCCACCACTGCAGTGGGGAAAGCAGCAATGAGGGGGAAGACTTCAGGAGATGTGGTAGCAGGGTAGAGAATGGAGGCATGAAGTGGCCTGACCCTTGCCTCAATCCCCCATACCTTGCCCCCTGCCACCTCTCCCCCCACCCTCTCTCTAGCATCTGCTTTCCCCAGCCTGGCCCCGCTGTACTGCCTGTCCCCGCCACATGTCTCTCCCACCACTATCAACTTCCCTTCCACCTCCCGCCACTTCCCGGGTCAGGGCTGAAGTCAAAGCTGCAGCAGACACCTGCTCTCTCCCCCCACCACACACTCTTGTACTCAAATTCAAGATGAGGACCTCCCCCCTTCCATGTTAAATGGGGAAAGAACCTTGTCTTGGTTTTAAGTGTGTGTATATATATATGTATGCATATATATCTATATCTATCTATCTAGATAGGGCAGCAGTTCCCAACCTTGGGTCATGACCTAAATGAGCGTCACAGGGGCAGTGCTGCACACAAACAATGAGCCCCACTGCATGCCGGGAGCTCCCCCGCCCCCAGGCTACTGCCACCCTTTTCTCCCAGCAGCAGGTCATGGCGAAAAAAGATTGGGTACCACTGATATAGGGGGTGGGAGAGAGAGAGCAAGTAAGTGTGCACATTTTGTGAGCTATCTTATTTTACTATTGCTTTTCTCAGACCTGAAGAAGGTCTTGCATTCAAAGGCTTGTCTAACTCTAGTGCAACAATTCAGTTGATCCAGTAAAATATATCACCCAAAGAAATCCTTGCCTCTTTTTTAAGGCATAGATCACTGTATTTCTATTATCTTTGTGCTGTTTGTCAGCAAATTTCCCCAAGATTTTCTTCTGCCTTCAGCAAGGTAAAGAGATGGTTTTTAGTCCAGGCAATAAATTTTTGTCACCTTCACCTCATACCAGATGCCTGGAGAAGAAGGCTAAAAACTGCAGATTTGTGAACTGGGATTAAAACTGCAGAAACACTTGAAAGGGAAAGGTTTTAATAACTTTCCAAATTCATTACAATAGAGCAAATAACCTGCCTTACATTTTTTTTCTGCTTGAGACTGGGGTGTAGTTTATGATTGTTCTCAGAATCACGTTGTGTTGATGAGCTTCATGGGAGACATAAACTATATGTTCCACCCTCTGAATCCAGTTTCCAGTGTAAATATTTGTATTTCTTTTACATTAATTTGAAATTCACTGTTTCCACAAGCACAAGTGAAAAGGCGATCTTGCATTTAAGGCAGGGGGCATTGGTAGTCAAAAGAACTGAATTCAGTTCCCCCCTGTGCCACAGACTGCTTTGTAGTCCTGTGCAAATCATTAATCTCAGTACCTTGCTTCTTTATTATGCATGGGAATAGTAATATAGGAATAGAATAGTCAATAATAGGAATAGTCAAAGCATATTTATTTTAAAATCTGAGCAAATTGATTTTTATTACTTGCCAAACTCTGACCTGTGGAGGTGCATCTACACATGCCCCTGACTGTGCAGTTAGTGCTGTGCTGTCATTTATTACTTCTTAAAGCAATCCCAGTGGCACAGAAGTCATTTTTTACTCTACTGCGCAGAGTAGCTACTGCAAATAGCAGCGGTGTCATGGTTAGTGCCCACCAATGCTATATCATTGTAGTATCTCGTGTAGACGTGCCCTGTGTTTGAAACATTGTGGGTATCTCTCTTTCTATGGAAGAAAATCCATAATCACACATGCAGGCTGTCTGCAAACAGTGGCCTGATGTGAAATTTTTTTCCATATGAATAAATGTACAAATATGATTGACTCAAAGTCATACAATTTTGTATTGTGACTCTTTTTGTAACCTGCTTAGCATGTTCTTTTGATGTTGAGTGAAAAAAGCTATGAGGGGAAAGTACCCATAAAGAACAAGTCACTCTGTATGACATTTCATTTCTTAGCTGTTTGAAAGATGAATGCCCTTGTCCTCAGCTCATGTATTCGTATTCCTAGCTATCCAGAAACGAAAAACCACACACTCAGTTCATTCTTCATTGCATAAACCATGTCATTACTTAGGCTGGTGGCCTTCAGTGGATGTATCCACCCAGATTGGGGTCCTATTGTATAAAGAGCTGTGCAAAGATATGTTAAAAAAGGAGGCTAGGTCCCAGTACTGGTGATGGACAGTGTCTTACTCAGGAACTTTGGCAAACCTGAGTTCCCCTGTGAAATTTCTGTTGAAATTAAATTCTTCATTTCCTGCCTTAGGCTATGTTCAGCAATCCTGTGAGCTGTTAAACAGCTGTCATGTTCCATCAGATAGACTGCTATATTTTAGTGGTGGCAGCAAAGAGTGACCCTTGTATATGCCTTTCATACCTCACTCAGATCTTGCAAATGAAGATCAGCCCAAGCTACCAATTTTGTCTCTTGAATACTTAGTAGCTTTTGTGATCTGGAGACTTAGGTCAGTTCATGACAGAGATGAAGGGTCAGCTGTGAAATTAGGGCACAAACATGAACTGAGTTTCAGACTTATACACCCTCTGGGTTTTGTAGAAGCTGAGGGTTTTGATTCAGACCTTGAGGCTTAAAATTGATGAATATGGGCAATTACGGTGAGATCTTGGATGAAAGACACTACTGAATATTGTGTTACATCTGCTGACATTATATGTAATAATAACAGAAAAAATATGTGACTGGAAAACTACCTTTGTCATCACATTTTCTAGTATCAATTTTTGCCTCAGTTGATTAATACAAGCCTTTGCTGATAGCTTGCACTTGTGTAATGTACTGAATGTCTATTGATGCATAGACACTGTTACAACCTAAGGAATGTTGTCTAGAGAAATCTAGGGACATGTTCCATCACATTAATTCTGCACTGATACAGCTTTCTCCCTTCACGCAATGAAAGGTAAATTTTCTTGATTTATCTTTTTACCCAACCTCCTGTGGAGAAAGCTCCCCTGATCGCTAACTTGATGAATACAATATCTAACAAAGAAAAATTAGCGAAGTCTTCCTTTATGGAAAACATGAAAGCCAAAACCCCAACCCTTGGATTCATATATTATATAAGGCTGGCAGGCCATTCCAAGGTACACTAAAGAATAAAACAAGAAGACAGATTCTACAACCAAATTAACCCTCAAGAGAAAAAAATCTGCTCTTAAACTCAGATTAAAAACAGCAGAGTGGACCGGCACTGGACTTTGTTTGATTTTTGTTAGAGAGAAGTTTCATAGATTTCATAGACATCAGAGCTGGAAGGGACCTCAGGAGATCAACGAGTCCAGCCCACTGCGCAAAGGGCAGGAAGTCAGCTGGGGTCATAGGATCCCAGCAAGATAAGCATCCAATTTACTCTTGAAGGTGTATTATGCACGTGTAGATTTCATAGATTTCATAGACATTAGGGCTGGAAGGGACCTCGGGAGATCATCGAGTCCAGCCCACTGCGCAAAGGGCAGAAAGTCAGCTGGGGTCATAGGATCCCAGCAAGATAAGCATCCAATTTACTCATGAAGGTGTTCAATGTAGGTGCTTGAACCACCTCCGCTGGCAG
>NW_017728909.1:28863156-28870348 GCF_001723895.1 Crocodylus porosus | reverse complement strand
GGGCCAGTCCCTCAAGGATGGCCTCCTTAATAAACTTTTCTAAGATCTTCCCCAGGATAGAAGTCAGGCTAATGGGCCTGTAGTTAGTCAGAGTCCAGAGGGATGACCCTGTACCACTGAGTTCAATGGCAACTTCTCCATTGGTTTCTATGGTATCAGAATCAAGCCTTGTATCTGGAAGCAATTTTCCAAAACTTGAGGCTGCTGAGAGCAAAGGGGTTGGTTTAAACCCAAACCGATCGTGTTTTGTAATATAACTGACTGCATAAAGTGACTATAGCACAGTGGTGCTATTGCAATCTGTGTTCTAGTGCAGTGCTGTAACAAAGGACACACGAAAGTTTAGGCAACTCCTTATTGGTCTATATTTTTCAAGTACAACATTTTGCAGCCTTACACTAATGGCATTCATGGCCTGAAGGATCATTAGACTAACCTGCATGCAAAATTTTCTTCATTTCCATTAGAAGACATGTTTCATAAGCAGTCCCACTTTGACACATGTTTCCTTTGGGAAAATATTTTATTATACATTTTTGCCATATGTAAACTTGACGTTTTGTAAATATATAACAAATATAGACAATGCATTGTAGGCACCTCTGTTCAAAAACCCAGTAGCTGGTGAAAGTCAGCATAATATAAAAAAAGGCTACATTTGACTGAAGCAGATTTGTGTACAAGAAGGTACAGCATAACAATCCTTTCCATTATTTAAAGCTGCCTTCATTAGTAATACACATTGGCTTGACCTTTAGAAGCTTCAGGCTCAGTGACAGGTACAGAGCCGTGTATGTTGTTTGCTTAATTGAATAAGGCAGGCTGGGAATAAATGTACTCAGTAAAAAGAGACTAATCATAGATCTTATTGCATTAATGGGGTGTTCTTTGCCTTATGCTCTACCAGTCAGTTTGATCAGTATAAGTTTGCACATCTGTGTAAGATTTTTTTTCTCCAAATTAATTTACATGTTTTAGATGCTTAATCAGGGATGATTTAATCCTGAGGGAAAAGTAAAGCAGACATGTCCTTCACAAGCAATAGGCACAGACCTGTAGTCATTATGTGAGCTTCATTGGAAATGCTCATTCTGAGTACCTGAGCCCCTGATTCAAAGTCTTTTGAAGCCAATGGACAGACTCCTATCAATTTCAATGGGCTTCATGTCAAAGCTTCCATCTGGTGGGTTACGTGTGTGCCCAAAAGCTTGCAAAGAACAATTTTTCCAACTATTTAGTTGGTCTAATAAAAGTTATCACATTTACCCAAAGACCTTTGTCTGCCTATGTACACAGAAAGGAATAAACAAACTCAGAGGCAGTTTTAAGCATGACAGACCGTAGGAACTGTCCAACTATTGACATGATTTGTCATGTCCTGTGGCAATAAGCTAAATGAACCATTAAATATCTTCTTCACTCTGTGCCTCACAGGGTCTTATGCTGACAATAGTGACATCCTCCCCCTGGCACTTGAGGAGCCCAGCCTCACATTCAGTTATCGTCTGATTAGTGACATTTTCACTCCCTTTGATGCAAATGCTCATTCCCCCCTCCTCGCATTGCCCATCTTCGCGGCATATGCATCTGTTTGTTTGCTCTAGAAAACAAAACAAAAAAACAAAAACACATATAAAACAGTACCTAACCCACTGGAAGAAAAACAGACTAAGAAGCACCTATCAAAACTGTGCAAATAACTGAGCAAGTTGTACATGATCCCGCTTCTGGTTAAAAGTAAAGTTGATCAATACACAGGTTCAATGTGAAAACTACAAATGCAATCAGAATTGCAGTGCTATGCAAAGGAAATCCTAAGCATGTATTGGAGCTGGTGCTAGGCTGAGCGGCTGGGGGCTTTTTTCTGACAGCTTGCTGTGGATGCCTCAAAGTATAGCTCTTTTCTCTACATTTACATCTATTGTTTGAAAATTGCGAGAGAAGGTAGGGAAAAAAAGGACCCTAGAGACTAACTCACTCAGACAAGCATGAGATTTTGTGGGCAACAATTTACTTCATTTGTTGCTATAAATGGTCCGTGACATAGCATCTCATGAGGTAAGTTGTTGCCTCCAAAAGCTCATGCCTCTCGGAACCAGCTTGTTTTTAAGGTGCCCTATCTCCTGCTTTATACACGTGCCAAGCAGTTCATAGCCAAGTTGCCATACAAGGCACGAGTTGACACATGAGATTTCTTTCCTATATCTTGGTAACAGGGGGCCTGCTCGGGGCCAATCTCCACATGGCCTGCCCACCTGTCCTTGGCTAACTGCCCGCTTTCTCTCCTGCCGTGCCTTGATCTTAATAATGGATTAACAGATGTAAGTTAAGTGGGAGGCTGCCCATTTTCTGCCCTGCTGCTAGGGGGCACTATCTGGCGCTCCATTCCTCTCTTACACTGCAGCTCAAGCCTCGCAGATGTCCTCATGATGTTCTCACACGCTCCAGTCCCCCACGATGGGGCCCAGAATCCTACTGTAGGACTCCACCTGGGTTCCTCCCTTCAGGCACACTCTGCTGCCATCATACCGGGCCACATATCTCCCTGCCATTGGATCCCCTTTGGGTGTGGTTCCCCTCACTGGGACCTTCAGCTCACACTAGCCCTCGCCCACCCCCAGGCCAGTCAGGACCCCAGGCCCCTGGCTCTTGGGAATCCCTCTGAGCGGGCCTCCTTGCCTTTCTGACCCTTCTGGTCCTGGTCCCCTCCTGGGTCGGTTAGGGAAAGCTCAGGCAGGCCTTGTTATATGACCATTACTCTTTCCCCAGGGTCCTCCTCTCTGAGTCCTCCTTCATGGACATTGGGATCTGGGGTACCTCACACCATGACTGGTGCCTCAGGGTCTCACAAGGGACTCTCACTCCCCCCCTGGGCAGCAGGTCATGGTGCTACTACCGATGTTATCTTTGACCCAAACCCTGCCTCCCAATGGTGGAGGACTTACTGGGGTCAGGACTTGGATCTCGCTGTCTCTGGCTGAGCCCCCGTTCTCCCTTCACTGGGCTCCACATCACCCTCTCCCTGCGGCTCCACAGTGCTGCCCCCCCTCACACTGGGGGCTTCTCACTGCTTGCAATGCCCCCTCTACTTGGGGTCTCAGGGCTTTCCTCCTCGGGGGGCTCAGGTGGCCATAGCTGTGCCTGGCCCCAACTCTTGAGCTCAGGGTCTCAAACCCCCACAGGGCTCAGGTGGCCTTGGCCACACCTGGCCACCAACTCTCTACTCTCCTCCTCAGGGCTTGCACCCCCACTACTACCTCTGATGGAGCACAACCCACCCAAAAGGTGAGGGCTAGGGGTTAAGGTGCCCCAACCTGCCTTTCACCAGGGTGATCACTGGCCTGGCATTTCCTGGGGGCATCCACACCACTAGGAGCCCCACCAGGCCACCCACTCCCAGCAGGGTACAGTTTTAGGTCATATCCAGGACCAGAAGCCTCCTACCATCCCCTACAGCTCCTCCTTTACCTCTGGATGAAACTCAGCAGACCTCTGGCCAGGCAGTGTTGTTGCCTGACCTCCAACAGCCAAACTGCCTGTTTATATGGACAACCCTGAACCCAAAATGGCTGTCCTCATTAGGCACCTGGAGGCTGCCAGCTCCAGGGTCTTAAAGTGGCAGGCACACACAGTGCCTTGCCACAATCTTACTTAATTTTCATCTTTTTATGTTTAATCTGTCCTTATTTTTGTCCTTAATGAAGCTTTAGCCATATTGCTACTCTACTACTTGTTGTCTGATTTCTCTCTTTCCCTATTTTAACTCTTTTTGTTGACTACTTTTTTCTAAGCAATTTCTGATGGGAATAACTGCTTGTTCCCATTAGACAAAAGAGATAAAACCCTATCTAAACATACTGTTATTTTAAATATGTACTAAAAACTATCTCCTATGTTGTGTTGTAGGGACACCTTACAAATGCTTATTTATATTACTCCCTTTCCTGGAATACTGTATTAAGTTTTGGTTTCACTCTCAGTAAAATGGGAAGATTCAGAAATAGAAGAGGTTCAGAGAGAGGTAGTTAACTGTTATTCTGAAGTCAGGCAAAAGGCAGGGTAGACTCAGAGGCCATTAACCAGAATAATTAAAGACATGGAATAACTTCCATTTGGAGATACAAGGTCGTGACTGAATACTTAATGGCAGGGATGAGTAAGAGTGTTTTCATTTGCCTATTCTCATAATGCAAGAAGGAAGGACATTCAATGAGCCTAAAAGGCAGCAGATTTTAAACCACTAAAAGAAAACACTTTTTCTAACCAATGAATAATTATCCTCAAATATCACTGAGCAAGATTAAGAACAGAACTGGACGATGACATGGAATGTGAGGATATCCACAGTTATCAAGGCAGAAGATTTAAAAATAAAGCAAGCAGCAGGGGTAACTGGTGCCTCCTGAGTCTGGGAGGGGCATGATTTGTGGGTGGGGCCGGGGAGGGCCAAAAGCCCCACATCCGCTCCTATACTTCTGTGCCACAGCTTAGTACCCCCCCCTTCCCTCCCCCAACATGCTGCCAGCCCGTGCAGCAAAAAAATCTGCCTCATCCTGAGCAGTGCCAAGTCAAGGGCCAATCTTGGGGGGGTCACGTGCTCCACCATGCCCCCCTACCAGTTGCCTGTGACAAGCAGGCTGAAATCCTTGTACTGAAGTCAAAGGGAAGTTCCCCATTGATTTCACTAAGGCCAGGGTTTCCAGCCCAAAGTTTCAAAAGGGATTATGTTCCAACTTCTAAGTAATTATAGTTCAGAAGAAACTTTCCTTGTGAGTAAGTTATTCCATAAAGGTCTCTAGTTTCATAGTTTCATAGTTTCTAGGGTCGGAAAGGACCTGAGTAGATCATCTAGTCCGACCCCCCCGCCATGGCAGGAAATAATAATACTGGGGTCAAATGACCCCAGCAAGATGTTCATTCAACCTCCTCTTAAAAACCCCCAGGGTAGGAGCCAGGACCACCTCTCTTGGAAGTTGGTTCCAGATCCTAGCCACCCTGACCGTGAAGTAGTAATAAAGAATCAGGCCACTATAAGAGACAGAACTGGGTGGACCTGGAGTCTGATTCAGTCTCGCATGTTCCTTAGAGCTCTGGTATGTCAGAATTATATCTGTTTTACAGATGGTAAATGAAAGCATAACAAGTGATGAGACAGAGCCAAGGCTAGTTTATAAGTAGATAATGGTTTGGTTTTGTTCAACAGGCAGGTCTTCAAAAATTCATCTGTAATAACAATGAGGAATCTCTTACCATCACAAGTTTCCCATAAATGACAGGAACCACAAGATTTTTCAGATGCTGCAGGCATTCTGCAATTTTCATCCTTGGTCAGAGAGTATTTTCTGCCCATACACTGAAGGGCATACATCTTACAAACAGTTAAAGCCACATTTCTCTGGCTTCTCGGATCTGTAGCACAGACATCCAGGGAAGAACTGAAAATAAAAGAAAATGCACACTGTGTACACATTTTTATACTGACATCACTTAATGGGGGAGGATCTATCTATTATATCCATTTCTGTTCTCACAGAGAAATGGTGTATCCCCAGGGACTTTAATGAAATAACCTCTAGAGTTACAACTAGGGGTGTGGTGGTAAAGTGGTCTTTCACTACAGACATAGACATTTAACTTGTTCACATCACCCCCTTATCTGCTATTAGCTACAGACACTAGCATGCCTTAAACATACTACCCCAACCATCAGAATGGACTTTGGATTGGAAGTGAGATCAGAAGAAGCTCTTTTCTCTTCATCACAGGCATGTTGTGGCTGGGACCTGAGCCTGTTCCACTCAAGTCATTGGAGGTTTTGCCATTAACTTCCCTGACAGCAAGATGTACTCTTTTTTCATTAAAGTTGTTTAAACCTCAACAATGCTTAAAAATCTCTATAAGATCTAGTCTCTGTTCTTCTTTGAGAGCCTCAGACTTCATCCAAAAATGTTAGTGCAGAAGCAGAAGAACTTTGTAGAGATACAAATGTAGACAACATTTGCTGACTGCTCCAAACTGCTCCAAAGTACTTACTACTACATCTCTAGCTCTGTTTTATATATTATCCAAATGTTCCTCAGTTCTTTTTCATTCAAATACAAGTCAAGCTTAAGCCTTCTTAGTTTGTAACGGGTAAAACGAGTAAGTGTCTAGTATCCTACAATGTGAAATCTATCACATCAGTTGAAATATAGGAGTGAGGGAGCTCATGTGTGGGCCATGCCTCATACTCTGCCTGAGACCCTTAATGAATCCAATGCCAGCTTTGCAGACAAGATCAGGGCCAGATGGTTACACTGTATAGGTTCATACTGTTAACAGAGGGAGTTCACAGATCTGTGGGTGTAATGTTGTCTGCTGTGCAGCCAGACAAGTGAGAGAGCTTTCATCCTCTAAGTCAATCCAACGTTATCTCTGTAAGCAGAAATGTAGAAAATCCTTCATTTTAAAATGTAAACTTACTTTCTGTAGAAGAAAGTACAGTCAGAAGAAAGTCAGTGGAAACCTAATCCATATACTTCTATTGCTTCTACCACTTACCAGTTTTAAAAATAGATCAAAGACCTACTTCATTGATTATGCACCAGCAAATATAGAAATCCTGACATCTGATTTTAAAAATATGAATATAAGTAACTTTAACTGAAAAGACTAAGGGTCAGATATTGACTCAGTGATTTCTTTCTTTTGACCTGTTTCAACAATGAACAAATGGAAAGCTATTGCGTAGGCTTACTATAGGCTTTAGAAAAGGGACAGATGTGGCTGGAACATGCTGAGCTCTGACACTCTCCAATGACAAAACAGCCCCAACTCTTGCAGCTTTAGTGTTATGGCAGAAGCAGGCAATTATTTTGGGTGGAGGGCCACTTACCAAGTTTTGGCAAGCTGTTGAGGGCTGCAAGGCCTCGAAGGCTGCAAGGCCCTAACCCCTGACCTTTGCCACCAGAAGTCCCTCCCCTTGCCCCCCCAGAAATGCTCCTTTAGCAAGAATATGCCATCTCAGAACCAGAAAAATACCACATTATATTCTAAAAAGCAAATATCTACTACAACTTTCATTCATTTGATTTCAAAAAATATTTTTGTCCTGATTTACATGTGTTTGTGTAGAGGTGTGTGTACATAGAGGTGGTTGTATAATACGGAGTTGTCAACTGAATGAATGAGGAAAGGGGCTGGAGGTAACCAT
>NW_017728909.1:28861690-28863056 GCF_001723895.1 Crocodylus porosus | reverse complement strand
GTGGAGGGGATGGCAGTAACAGTGAGCAAATGGCTGCAGCAGGTGGGGGGTGAGTGGGAGCAAGTGGGCATGTGGAGCACAGTGACAGATGGGCAGGAGTAAAGGGCCACACTGGTGTGCTGGGGCCAGCAGGGCAGGAGCGTGGGCATAGGCTGGCAGGAACTCTATGGAGCTGGGCTGGGTTGCACCAGCAGGGAGAGCGGGGAGCTGGCCCAGCTCCATAGAGCCCCTTCCAACCCACCCCTGAGCTCCTGCTGCCCCACCTGGGCCCCACCAATGCTTTCCCTGGTGCACCAGCATGGGCCCCATTCTCCTGCCCAGCTGTCACTGTATAACATGTGCCCACTCACTGCCCTTTCCCTCCCACCTGCCACAGCCATTTTGCTGCTTCCCTGCCCATAGATGCTGCCACTCCTCTCCACCACCCCCCACCAGCCGCTCCAGCACGATGTGGTTCTCAGCTGCAGCACCGGGACCACAGCAGCTGGCCCTGCCCAACCCTGAGGACTGCAGTGATCGCCTGTTGTCCTCCCCTGCCTTCCCCCCCATTCTTATCTGAGTTTCCCTCACCAGCAGAGGGAAGTGGGAATGGTCCCAGGCCAGAAGCCTCTGCTAGGCAGAGGCTTCCAGCTGGGGGTTGCAGGACAGGGGGTGGGGCCCTGGCGGGCCTTGCCACTGTTGGATCCTGTCACCAGCTCCCTCTGGGTCCTACTGCCCTGGCTCCTGCCATCTTTGACAGGCAGCTAGGAACATATAAATATTAATTCTCTAAAATTTTTAGAGGCCCCATGGAACAAAGAAAATGGCCTGGCAGGCTGGATCCGGCCTGTGGACTGTATGTTGCCTACCCCTGTGTTAAGAAGATAGCTAACGTGGAAGATAGCTAACGCGGTTGGAAGATAGCTAACATGGTCCCCATCTTCAAAAAAGGAAGAGAGAGGACCCAGGCAACTATAGGCCCGTCAGTCTTACCTCAATCCTAGGAAAACTCTTTGAGTAGATCCTCAAGGAGCACATCTGTGATGGGCCAGCTTCAGGGATGATGCTCAAGGGCAACCAGCACGGTTTCATTAGGGGCAGGTCATGTCAGACCAACCTGTTTCCTTCTATGTTCAGGTCACAAAGGCAATGGATGCAGGTGTCGCCGTGGACGTAGTCTTTCTAGATTTCAGCAAGGCCTTTGACACCGTCTCCCACCCTGTCCTCATTAAGAAACTAGGCAACTGTGGCATTGATGCCTACACAGTCAGAAGGATTACAGATTGGCTCAAGGGTCGTACTCAGAGGGTGGTGGTGGACAGGTCATATTCGACCTGGGGGGAAGTGGGCAGCGGAGTCCCCCAGGGCTCGGTCCTTGGGCCTGCGC
>NW_017728909.1:28826194-28861551 GCF_001723895.1 Crocodylus porosus | reverse complement strand
AACCAGCAGCACACTTATAGAATGGGAAACTCCCTTCTTGAGAGCATGGAGGCAGAAAAGGATCTTGGAGTCATGACTGACTCCAAGATGAACATGGGCTGACAATGCGAGGTCACGGTTGGCAGGGCTAACTGGAACTTGTCGTGCATCCACAGGTGCATCTCAGGTAGGGCCAAGGAGGTGATCCTCCCCCTCTACATGACACTGGTCAGGCCATAGCTGGAGTACGGCGTCCAGTTCTGTGTGCCCCACGTCAGGAGGGATGTGGACAACATTGAAAGGGTCCAGAGGAGGGCCACCCGCATGATTCAGGGACTACAGGGCAGACCCTACATTGAAAGACTGTGGGACCTGAACTTGTTCAGCCTTCACAAGAGAAGGCTGAGGGGGGACCTGATGACTGTCTATAAACTCACTAGGGGGGACCAGAAGGATTTGGGGGAGACACTGTTTCCCCTAGCGCCCCCTGGCATAACAAGGAATAATGGACACAAATTATTGGAGAGTAGATTTAGATTAGGCATCCGCAAGAACTACTTCACAGTTAGGGTGGCTAGGAGCTGGAACCAACAGCCAAGGGTGCTGGCTCCTACCCTGGGGATCTTTAAGAAGAGGCTTGATGCCTACCTGGCTGGACTCATTTGAGTCCAGTTTTTCTCCCGCCCAGTTGGGGGGTCGGACTTGAAGATCTACAAGGTCCCTTCCGACCCGACTTCTATGATTCTATGATTCTATGAAGGTCATCTCTAACTACAGTGGATTAAGACAAGACCCTTGTGAAGCAAGATTGTCCCACGTCTGCCCACTGTCGGTTTGGTCACTTTGCTCTGAAGCATGATGCTATGTTAGAAGCAAAATGCTGGGCTACATAAATCCAGTGTGGTGGACTTGTCCAGTATAAGCTGTCATGACACCTGCATCTTTTCAGCTTGACTGAATGGAGACTGAGAGATTTCTCTCTGCAGGAAACCAAACTACTGGGCTAGAGTGAGGAATCAAACTCTTTCCCCAGGCTCTAATCCCTGAACAGCAGTAAGATGTAGCCCCAGCAAACTTCAGGGTTACCTTGTTTATTGTTCATAAGAATTGGTGATTTACTTTCTCTAAAACACTGTAATCTTCTGAGAAGGACAAACCTGAGAATGAAATAATTGTTTACCTACTTTCCTGTCATTTTTAAACAAAATTTATTGAAGTATAAAAATGGGGAGAAAATAAAGTATACAAGTGAGCCAACCCAGACTGCCTGCATGCAACTTCCAAGTCTATATTGATTATGCTGGTGTTACATATAGCATTGTGCATTATCTATCCTCATAGTATCTAAATACCTCACAACAGTATATTTATCCTCTTACCTCATTCCTCCATGTCTCTAATACTGGGTAGTACTATTATCCCAGTTTAACATGTGATGTAGAGAAATGAAGGCCAGACTCCTAAAGGTATTTTGGTTCCTAAAGTTACAGACTAGCACCTTGCTTTGGAAAATCCCAATGTGGATATTTTAGCACCAGTGTGCCATTAAGGATCTAGCCCCCAGTGGCCTGCCCAAGCTTAAACAAAAAGTCTGTGATAAAGAAAGGATTTAAATGCATGTTTCCTAGGTGGCCTAATGCCAGGACTGTGCTTCATCATTGCACAGTGATTCAGACCTATTAAAACTGAATTGGCTTTTGTAATAGGAAGTCAGAGGCTCCTGTTACTTTAAAGGGAGAAGCAACAGCGGGGCAGTCCCCACATGGAAAACACTGCCCATTTTGAGCTGGCTGTACAGGAGTAGAAGCTACAAGTGCCTATTGCAGAGCTAGCAGCCCAGCAGTAGGACAGCAGGGCAGAACCCTGCTTGGGAAGCAAGGTTACTGCCAATGCAGCAAGAATAGCAGCTGAAAGCTTCCCTGAAAGCTATCCATCAGGTCTAAAATGAAAACCCCTGTGGGTGGCTGGGGGGCCACCTGACCGGAAGGGGCAGGGCTTAGGAGGTACATAAGGGTAGTACCTGAGGACATATGGTGAGTCTAGCCCTGCAAAAGGCAGGAAGAGGAGCTCTTGAGCAAGATGGTTGCAGGAGAGGGACTGACTGATACCTGAGTTGCCTGGAGAATTGCAAGAAAGGAGCTTATAGTTTGTAGGGAAGTGTAACCCAGTATGGGGAGAGTTTAATTATATAGCCAGTAGGCTTGTGTTTATGTTCAGATTATACTGGTGGACTGGGTATGGCTATAAAGGGTGAATGAGAACCAGCAGGGATGCCTAAGGAGCATTTGAGGTCTTGAGCCAAGCCAGGCTCAGGGGCACAAGTCACAGTGGTGCCAAAGGGACATGTGGGTGTTCTGGGGCCTGTTGCAACCAGGCTCAAGACAGGCAGACTGAAGCCAGGAGGGTTAAAGCCTGAGATAGCAGTAGCCTGAAGCCAGGAGGCCTGGGGACCCAGAGCCCAAGAGGGGCAAAACCAGGGCTGAGAACCCAGAGCCCAAGACCTAGTGCAGTGGGCCTAGCTAAAGGAGAAAAGCTAGAGAAAAGGGGCAGAAACTGGGAAGGCCAAGGCCCTGACAAAGGTGTGGTAGCCTATGGAGTCCAGATATCATACTGGGGCACGGTGCCCACTGGAGTATTTAACTAGTAACATCTGTGAGGCATATGCATGGCTGTAGGAGTGGAAGGAGAACATAGATAGCCCCTATGGCAATAGGTGCCCTGGAGGCATGGATGGGCCAGGAGGGCCCACATGGCATGAGAGGGGCAGGACTGGGACCAGCAGGGTCTGGGAGGGATCTACTGGCAGTAAGACAAATGAGCGCTTACTCTTGGACCTTAAGACATCCTCCTTTTTTTCCTGCCAAATCAATTAAGTCTATCAAGGTATGGCAGGAGAGAGAAAAAGGAAGGTACCTAGGGAACTGGAGTGGGGCAGGAGTCACATGGCCACCAAGGGGCCTCATGGCTGCTCCTGGAGGCTTGATCCTGTTCACAGATTCACTAACTTTTTAATTTTCAGCTCTTCATAACACGCACATTTGGGCTGAAGTCTCTTGCATGACATTTCCAAAAATGCCTGTGTGACTTAGGAGTACAAGTCCCACTGACTTAATTACTGAAATGACTAAAAATAGCCACTTCCATAGCCCTTGCTTGCACTGACTAGAACTACTTCTCCTCCCACCCCTCCCCAGTGATTGCTGAAAACTCTGTGTAATGGGGAGCCAAGGGCTCCTGTTTCCTTAAGAGGAGAAAGGTAATGGGGCAAAGCCTGCGGCTGGGGATGAGCAGCTCAGCAAGGGCCAGTGGCCAACAAGCAATCAGCTGAAGAAACATGAAAGCAGGATCCCTAAAGCTACAGGTGACTACTCAGGAGCAAGCACCTCTGCAATAAGCAGTAGACTGAGCCCACAGACATAGTCAAAGGGGAGAATGCGGGGATGGCAGATGAGGGAGGCTGCCCATTGAGCCAGGGACAGGTGCAGCAGGTCAAGGAGACACCTGACCAGAAGAGGTGGGGCTCATGGAGTATAAACCCTGCCAAAACAGGCAGTTTAGTTTCCTTGTCTGCAGAGAAAGGAGTTTCTGAAAACACGGGCTGCTGGAAGAAAGGCTGCAGACCTGGGAAGCTAGGTGCTGGGGGAGAGCTAACTGAGAGGGAAAGTGTTCATAGCAATATAGCGACCCAATGTGGGAGACTGAGTCCTAGTGTGAAGTGGTTTGCTTCTGTTTTGACCAAACTTTTAAGAGTTCAGCTTCTGTTGAGTCCTCCAAAGAAGGGCAATGGCTTTCCAAAGTGCCCAGCTGCCACTATGGCAGACCTTCAAGCATTTGTACCCCAAGTGCTGAGCTCCTGTGAAATCTGGCCTGATAATGAGTGGTTTTCAAATATTAAGTCTCCAGTGCCCACAGGCCCTTTTTCAGCTACTATTTGCTTGTTGTTCCACCTCTCCAAATGAATTTGGAGCATTTGATGCCTAGTATCAAATCCAAATCACACCACTGTTTGTCCTATTTTGCCAACTGAGAAGTGAACCATAGGCTCAGAGCACTAAACAAATAAAAAATAATGTGCAGCCCCAATGAGATGTGAAATGGTGACCTAAAGCCTCTGCTGGTGTCACACCATAGCTTCTTCAAAGTCCTGTGTAAACAGGAGATCAGCATTCCTGTCTCTCAGAAAAGCCATCTGCCCAATTTCACTAACTTACTGCTTACGTCCAATTTCTGCCAATTCTCCTGCCCAATTTCACTAGCGTATACCTTATGTCCTATGGAGATGCCAGCCTTAACTCTTCCTTAATCTTCAGCATACCATTTTAATCTTTTCCCTCCCATTTCAATGATCAAACAGAGCTGAAACTATCCATTTGCCATTAGTCATTTAACCAAATTCTTTTGCTGCTAATACCCACTGACAGCTCTGACAAGCCCGGTGAGTGATGAGCCGAGGACTGATTGAGTCGGAACGTAAACAGAGCACGTAACACAGTGGTATAGGCAAAGTGGTCTGATCTGTCATGGCCTGAAGTTCTGAGACATTTAGTTGGTCTTGAACAAAGTGAAAAAGTTATTGTTAACTTCAGCCTGAACTTACCCACACTCATAGGGCAGTTTACAAACACATCGTGACTCCTGCAGTTTCTCCCATGGCTGACATTTAGGTTGTGTCAGTTCTGTTTTCACAGTGGGCACTACAGAGAAAGAACACAGATGAATGATCACAGGTCAGAAAACCAGGTTGGAATCATCCTGCTAGTCGGGTTAAAAAGGCATTGGATTATAATATTCTGGCATGACATTATAGCTTGCCTCTTTTGTGGCAATTTTCTACTGCAAAAAGTGAATCGGTAGAATTTAAACATATAATATAATATACACTGCTGAGAGCACAGTGCTGAATATTGATCCAGCTCTCAGCCCAGAGTCAAACCAGGTGGGGGAGGGGCACTGTATATAACCTTTAACTCCCTTCACAGTTCTACAGTGGCTGCCAATTTCTGTTAAATTGAGTAACACTAAAGAACAAATTAGTAATGTTGACAACTGCACCATTGTTATGCTTAAGTTTTGGAGTTATCAGCTACACTGATATGCATGCTGGAAGGAATTACATGTCTCTCAATATGGTAGTGCAGCCAATGAAATCTAGAAGTGTCTGCATGCAATCCTTTATCTAAACTGACTTTAGCTAGTCCTTGTAGAACTCTTGACATTATGCTTGGATGGTAGCCTGAGCCAAATGTAGAAATGAAAAACAGGTTTGCTGAACTAATATTCTTGAGGTTTTTTTCTAGCAAGTAACATAAGACTTTTCTAAACCCACATAGTGCTACACAAGAATGATGTTCTATGTGCCAGACATACTGTATCTGCAGTACTCTACCTTTTACAGCATGGCTTTAATATTGCTAAGCAGAGCTGCATTCTTTTTTAAAAGTTCACACAATTTTAGACTTATTTCAGCAAAATACTCTGAGGGGAGGGGAGGCACAGAATTGCAATGCTCTGTAATACAAACACTAAACTTAGTCCTATCTGAAATTCTACTGTAATATAATTGTGTTGCCCCCTTTTGGAAGATTACTATAAGACCTGATCTTGCTTCTCATGTGTAGTCATTTCCTTAAAATAAACTATTGACTACTGTCTTCACTGCTTTATGTAAAGCTAATTATATATACACATGCATAACAGATATTCTAGCTTTTCAATTTTTGCTTCTTAGTGTTTTTTCTAGTACATTAGCATTTCCTAGCTTAGGTATTTTCTTTTGTTTGCATTATTCTTTTTTGTACCCCCATGCTCTTTGTCAATGAAAGTATAATGCAAGGCTTATTACATATGCCTGTATAAGGCTGAACTAAAGCCATAGCCACTAATAGACTGCAGGGGGTTCTATGCAGCCCCTGAGTATAGTTGTCCTTTGAACATCACTGAAGGGAATTGCAGCTTTCACATTTTTGTAAGTTTCTAATCATTATCTGTACAAAGGGTTGGAATACATGGAGAATACATGGAGAAACACATGGAGAAATACATGGAGAAACACAAGCTGATTACAATCAGCTGGTAGGGTTGAAATGAAGAATAGCTTGCACTTCAACAATTTTAGGAACAGAAGTTACACACAAACTGGTTTAAGTCATCAGAAACTGGTTTAAGCCTGTGCACTGAACTTCTGTTCTATTACATAAACTGGTTTAAAAATGGCTGAAAATGGTTTAAGATAAACATGGCTGAATGTACTATCAGACTTAACTGATTTGAGTCAAACAGGTTTATGAAACTTCTGTCCCAGACCCCTTCCTGGTTGAAGTTTAAATCACAGTCCCCTAGCATCACAGCATGCTTTCCAGCCCTGGGCTGGGTTATGCTGGCTACTCCAGGTTGGGGGGATGGTAAGGTAGGGTTGTTTCTCAGTTTAATCTCTGCTGCTTGGATTAACCTGCAAAGACTGAATTGATTCAGCCTCAGGCCTTTTGACTGTCTGTACATAGCTTAAAGGAAGGCAGCTCCATCTGAAGTGTATCCCAGGTAGCTCTTTTAAAGCCTTAGGTTGGCCATATGTGGTAGTGTGATGTGGGTTGAGAGGAACTGGGTATGTTCCAGGTTGTGGGGCAGAGGGAAGGTTACAGGATGGTGGAGTTCTTATGAGGGGCTTCAGGTCAACTCTTGCTTATGCCTTGCTTCTTCCTTGATTGTGGACAAACTTGTGGGGGTGGGAATGTCCTCCCTGCAGCCAGCTGAGGCAACAACAATGGGAAGGAACTACTTGCTAAAATGTTAGCAACCTAATTCTGCCCCAGCCTGCAGGGAGGTGTGAGGGGGCATATATAGACTCCATGAGAAGCTGTACCTGGGGTTAACATCATGATAATTGCAGCTCCTAAGCCATGAGAGAAGTAGCATGCAATCCCTTCTTATTCACTTGGTGTAGAATACTGCAGTACACTGAAGGAAGTACTGATAAGTGTTTTATTCAGACCAAATAATACAGTGGCTTACCTCTTCTCATGCACTGGATACTGTTCACATCAGGAGACCACTTGAGACTGGGCTCACACATTATAACAGCTGCCCCTTCCAACTGCATACTGTGCGGACAGGACAGAGTCACCTTCTCTCCTACCTGGTATGAAGTTTTTTGTGGCTGTCCCTTCATATGCGCCCCCAGAACAGGTAAGACGCAAGCAGTTTCTATGGAAGGAAGCATTGGAGACAGAGAGAGGAAAGGTGAGTCAGAAAGCAGTTCTACATCTCCTAGCTTGCCTTAAATTTCTTTGGTAAGTCTATTGTCCCTGCCTAGTGAACTGAACAAGAACTCTGCTCTGTTGCCTCACATGTGTACTCTACATAGTGTGGTTGATAAAGTACATATGCTAGTTATGGTGAGTCTTGATCACAAAATGTCATTCCGTAGGAAATTAACCATCTACTCCCATGTGCATTGTCTAGGTATACTTCTACCTCAGGAGTATTATGAAGGGGTTAACTTGTATATTATGAGAATTTATCTCTTAATTCATTCTCCGCTTCTAGAGGGGGGATATGAAGGAGGAGTTCAGAGCACTTCACTCCTATATAAATTGAATAGTCATTCAGTTACCTTGATGAAAATCACAAGGGCTTATAATCCCTATTCTCCAGAATATAGACTAATTGCCAGATACAGCCAGGACAAAATTATCATTCTAGTATAATATGTGAATTTGGCTAGATGCATTGTGAGATTGTTTTCAGTCTTTGATTTCCTCCCATCCAGACTTTAGGGACCAATTGTACATTCCATTATGACAGTTTCTTCATTCAAGAAGAGAAAAAAGCAATTTAAGTCTGATTCTGTCTTGAGAGCTAGAAGGATGCAACTGTAGGATAAAGCTTGACTAAGTTCAAAAGTCAACTCTAAAATAGGACTTTTCAATGAAAACCAGTTTAAACCTACTTTGGCATTGCCTGTTCCCAGCGTGCCACTTTAAATCTTCGCCACACTTAGCAGCAGGGTCACCGACAAGAGCATATCCATCTCTGCAGGCATAAACAACACTTCTCCCAACAGGATATGAGTTTTCAGCATCCTGAAAGAAAATGAATAATGGAATCTTTAGATCCATAGTGAGAGATATGTAAGAAATGCCAAAAATATTGAACTGGTATTGATCCTATTTAAGCTAAAAGGAAAATGTTTGCAGAAAAACAAATGCAAATAAGTCGACTCTAAATAAATTTATAATACAAATTAGAAGGCATCTCATGATCCATACACTGAGGTGCTACAACAGTCTTCCAGTAGAAACAGTGTGGGGTTAAAAACTTGAACTAATTTCAAGATAGAGATTGACCAATTTTAAGAATATCATGGGATGTCTACAATTCCAAGGAAATACATTCAGTGACCCAGGAGGTGCCTTTCCATCCTATATCCCTAATGTTTTGGACTTCCAAGAAGATCTGAGAATTATATTGGCAAACACAGGATGTTTTTTGTTTAAAGAATGAATGAATGAGCATGAAGTTAGGAACATACATTTGGAATGGGTTGCCTGGGTCACTGAGACCAATCTAAGGAACACCTGCAAGTGCAAACCAGAAGGATTCATGAGTGAGGAGGAAAAAAAAATCCTTCCTTGCCGCTGCAGGTGACCAGCAAAATGCCCAAAACCTGGGACTGCCAGGTACTTTTGCATTGCTGCAAAAGTCTCCTCTATCCCCCAATGTAGCAGCTGCAAATTATTAACACAGAACCAACTGATTTTTGAACCAATATTCCTTAATCTATCATGCTGTGCCTTCTATAAACATCAGAAGATTGATCTTAACATGATTCAGGTTCTTTGCCCCCACTGCTTTGTGTGGAAGGTAAGAGAAGTGAGATTTTGGAATTAAAAAATCCTCTAAATTTCAATCTAAATAATTCCCCCCAAGTTTGTCAGGTCTGTAGTATTGGTCAAGTAAAGGCTTTAGGATTAGGCAATGGCATGAACGATGCATGCCCCTGGTGGCTGGGGGGGTACGGCAGCAGCGGGAGGGCAGTGGCGGTAAGCGGTGGAGCTCCTGCAGATGCTAGTGGCACTGTTGGTAGTGGAAGGGGAGCGGCTAAGCACCGGCTAAGCGACCACCCACAGTTGTCAGTGGCAGCCAGCGGGAATCGCAGACCACCCACGGATGCTGCCAGCGGTGTTGGCAGCATGGTGGTGAGCGGCAACTGCCCGCAGGCGTGGCCAACAGTGTCAGCGGTGCCTTTTTGTAGGGGGTGCACCGCCACACTTGGGAGGTGCACGTGCACCCATGTGTACCTCCTATGCTTCGGCCCTGGGCAATGGATTCTATTTTAGATATACAAACAAATTTGGTTTACCAGTTAAGGATTTTATATTTCTACAGTGGTGTTGGACCCAGTCATGCAACAGCAGGCAGTCTGGTGCCTGTGTTTGTGCATAGTCCCATTGGGAATGGAAACTTTGGCACATCTACATGAAATGTACTGCAGAGTTGCCAAATTAACTCTGCAATAAAGTCTCCACATCTATGCATGTGGCCCTATTAGGCCACACTAAACTAATAAATACCACCATAGGTTAGTACTTGTCAACTCAAGTACTACCTTGTGTTGGTGTTATTTAGTGCACCACAACTTGCATGTAGACACTGAGACAGAAGGGTGCTTCAGGGGCTGCCTGCTAGCCAGTCCTGCACTGAAGCACCCTTATGCCTCAGCAAAGCCCCTCTGCAGCATGTTGACCCAGGTCAGAGCAGCCCCAGGCTGACCCTGTGGGTCCTCTCTCAGCCAAGGCTGCTCCAAACTAGCTCAACATGCTGTGGACCTGGGTGCACATGTAAACATGGCACCTAGGAGCAATAAACTCCGGCACAGTTTGTACCAGAGTTTATTCAGTCGCATTAATAGCATGTATAGATGCACCCAGTGTAGTTTAATGCATAGGGCACTAAATTGAGTCAGAAGGCCGTGGCCCCTGGGTGATGTTACCAGTTAATCCCATTTTAGATAGTTGTCTGAACATGTGGCTGCGGTACTAAAAGTGTGATAAAATGGGAAATAAGACACAAAATTATTTCACAAAATGCATAGTAATTTTGTGGCTAGTAGTAATGGTGCAATTGGGAGCTGATTCCAAAATTGTGCATCTTGCCATGCCATGGATGTGTGCATTGGGCCCTAGATTCTGCTCCTAATTCTACCCCTAACTTTCTGTGGGACTTGGCCAATAGTGACATTTCTCTGCGCCTCTTTCTCCTTCCATTCTTTTCTGGTCTTCTCTGCTTTATATTATAAACTGCTTGTGGCATGGTGTAGCAGGCTTTGCTCCCAGGGGCAGCCATGACACCCACCAGTGGCCATCTGACTTCTGCTCTGTTCTGGGCTCTGTGGGTACCTTTCCTTTTCTCTCACCTGCCAAGCCTTCATGTAAATAGTTAGTTGTGGGGGGAGGGGGGAAGGAGAAGAGAGACTACCTTAGAGTCCCAAATCAAGCCTTCATTGGTCCATCAGCCAACAGGTCCCTCCTGGACCCCACTGGTCCCTCTCCTGCCCCTCAGGTACTAGGTGGGCCTTCCTAGCCTGTCTGTTCCCCCCTGCAGGGCACCTTTTACCTTAAGAGCTATTTGTGGCCTCCTGCTCCTACATGTACCCATGCCTAGTGGCTGTTACCAGTTATCACTTCAGGTCTTCTTGGGCCCCAGTGCAATTGTTCGGGCTTCCACCTTCCCAGCTTTAGCCCCTTTAATCTGGCTGGGTCCCTCTCAGCCTAGATCCACTGCACTGGACTTGACTTTTGGGCTACAGCCCCTGTCCTGCGCCCTCTTGGTCTGTGGGCCTCTAGGCCTTGGGCTCTGGCCCCTGACAGGACTCCAAAACCACACATGCTCCCTGGCCACCAACGTGTGCAAGGTGTGCCACTCAGGCACCCCACTGTGGCTAAGTCACAGCGCGACCCTCTGTGGACTAAACCTCAGTGTGCCCTCAGGTGCCCCTCTAGTGTCTTCATCACTCCTTATAGTCACATCTGGTTCACCAGTATAAAGTTTAACCAGAAATATAAGCACACTGGCTATAATTATAAATATAAGCACACTGGCTATCATTTTTGGATTTAAACTTAAGACAAATCCTATGAGTCTATTGACTGCAGCTAGAATCAGAACATAGATCTAGAGAGATTTATTTTATAACCTACTTGAACAAATCCATTTTCTAAGGAAGGAGGTTGTGAGCAGGATTCTGTAGGCATCACAGACATATCGAAGCAGTGGGGTTCAATCAAGCTATAAACAAAAGTGAAGGTCATTATTATTTTCTCTAAGCTTGAGGTTTTAGTCACAGCTTCCAAAAAGCTGCAGTTAGGCTACAGTAAAAGTAAGATGACTTCAAACTTACTGGTTTCACCCTTTTTTTTTCCAGTTCAAAGCTTTTGAAATTACTTTAAGTCATAAGTCAAAGACAATGAATTGCTGCCTGAATTCAGCAGATTGCACATTACTTCAAATCAAAAGCATGATCTCCCACTCTGTATTCACACCCAAACACTTCCTATCCACTTACCGAAAATGTTGGAGCTCATCATCTTCGCATTGTTTGCTTTCATGCTGTTCACCAATGCAGGATTTCCCACCCCCACTAGGGGGTGGATTATTACAGGTTCGACTCCTTGACTTTCTTCCTCCTGAGCAAGAGGTCCAAGAGGACCAGCAATTCCACTTTCCATCAATGACTCCTGAATAATTGTAGAGAGAATTCACATTGGAGGAGTCCATTGGGTACTCTATTGCATTCTCAATAGCTGTTAGTACTGGTAAAAGGAGTGAGATGCAGTCAGAGCTAATGATAAGTCCAAACCATGACTGTGGAACTGAATCCCAGGTCTCAGTGCCTTGTGCCCAAACTCTCCTCTTACTTGTTGCTCTTACATTGGCATTATTCCATGGGGTAGCTCTGCATATTTAAGCATGTAAACGGTTGTGCTACCCCCACCCCGGCCAAAAAAAAAATACTGACCAAGTGACATTAAAATCATGGGAATCTGTGGCATGCTGTAGGGACTGTAACAAAGCAGGGGTAACTGGGACACCAAACCTGTAGGCCTGTGAAATTTGGCTAGTATTTGCTTTGGTTTCAGCAGATTCGGGGGACAGTGATTCAATTTGGTGATTTGAATCACTGTCCTGAATTGATTTGGCCAAATCTGATTCTGAGATTCGATTCATCTGCTGCCAAATCTCTGAATCAGTCAGGCCCATCCCCCGCCAGCCTGGCAATGGCTGCCCCACCTGCCTCAGCTCTTGGCTTTTTGAGAAAAAAAGCCTTAGCTCACTGGGTGCTGCTGGGTGGGGGAGGTGATCCCTGCTGCCTCTCACTGCCCCATGCTGTGGTGGGAGGGGCTCTGCACAAGCCCTCTGAACCCCTCCCACTCCCCCAGACCCCCCATGGGTGCCCTGCCTGGTCCAGCTCTGGCTCTTTAAGAAAAACAAAAAAGAAAAAAAGCCCTGCACTCACCGCTCCTGCTGGTGGGGGGTGATCCCTGCTGCCCCATGCCACGTGGAGGGCTCTGCATGAGCCCCCCAAAGCCCTGAGGACACTGCAGGGCTTTTCTCATTTTTCTTTTCTTAAAGGGCCGGAGCTGGCCCGGGCAGGGCAGCCATGCAGGGGCTGGGGCAGTGGGTGTGGGAGTCAGGGGGCTCATGGCAGAGCCTCCCATGCAGTGGGGGACATCAGGGATTACCCCCCCACACCTGGCAGCACCCGGTGAGCAACAGGGCTTTTCTTTAAAGCATTGGGAGCTCAGGCAGGTGGGGCAACCATGGGTGGGGGGGGCTGGCAGGAATCTCCCCATGGTCGGGGGGGCTGGCAGGAGTCTCCCCCTGGTCCTCTCCCCCTCCCCCAGCCTTCCCTGCCTCCACCCCAGTATGTACCAGCTTGGAGTCCAGCTGCAGCTTCCTAATGTAGCCACCAGGGACTGTCCAAATCATCAAAGCTCTCCAAATCTTTTCCTAAGATTCAGAGAGCTTTGAATTGATTCAGACCTTAAAATTGGTGCCCTGATTTGATTTGGATTCGGAGATTCGGCCACCAAATAGGGCCGAATCTTCTCCAAATTGAATTGGCACCTGAAGCTTTGCACAGCTCTACAAACCTCAACACTGCCCCAGAAGGAGATGGTGGCACAGAAATAACAACAGCCACCACTGAGACATTGGTAGTGTAGCCCATGGTGCTGTGCTGTGTGTTACACCTGCCCAAGGTATTCAAGAAGCACGTTATGCTTCTGGTGGCATGCTTCATACTTCTGATGGTCTATCCACTTATTTAAGTGACTAACTTAAGGCATCCCATTTGAAAGTACTGGCTGCATTGACTCAATGTTCCCAGTCTGTGTCAGAGCCACAATTAAACCTCAGGAGTACTTGTCCCCACATGCTATGTTCAGGTCAGTAGGTCAATCTCCTCTTCAAATTTGCCAGCAACCAAGACTTTTACACTACTTACATCCTGCAGTTAAAGAAATGCCACCTATGAGCAGGGAAGAGAAACAACTACTAGTTGAGAGCTATTAGGGAGCACCCCTGAGAGTCCAGCATATGTATAGGGTGATGGGAATCATTTTGGGAGTTCAGGGTTTTACCTTAACCAATTTATCCCTGAATGAAGATTTTGGTTCTAAGAGTATCAGATAGTAACGATGCAAGCTGTATCTTGACCCAGAATTTCACTGTTATTGCCTGTGCCATTCAAGGGGGGGAAAAAGAGAATAACATTTTTAAAATATATGTTGTTTTCCTTCTTCACTCCAAAAATCACCAGAATGACACATGGCCAGTTTTATACTCTGTGAAACAGAAACTTAAAAAAAAATAAATGTTAGAAATGTTAATCTGCTGTAGTGAAAGATTGTATTTCTATATGTTATATTGGAGCAAGGTGGCATACAGACCCAAAGCCTAGGAGAGAGCAAAGTCCCACCTCATTAATCTCTTTTCTTTTGTCAGCTGGATGCCCACAGTAGTCACCTTGACCTGTCCTTCACATGTTGTTAGTACCCAGTATCAGCTGCACATCTGTTCTGAGCAACAGCACTGAGAGTATCTCTGCAAAAGCAGAAAAGTACTCTTTAAACTTGTGAAATCTAAAAGCAAATGAGTGCTTACCTGGCTGGTCTTGCAAAAGTGTTCCCAGTTCACAAGCTGCTCCAAAAGTATAAGGTTTGCAGAAACAATGGCACTGAGTTCCTATGACAGCTGGTTCACCACCATTTTGACACGGCTGACATTTGCAGGGATCATTTTCAGCCATGTACTCTTCAATGGCTTGTTTCAAGTAATACCTTTTGACTGAGGCACAGGGCACTTCCTTTACCAGCTCATATAGTGGTGTTAGCTATATGCAAAACACACACCATTTTCAGGGAATACCCTTTTTTTAATAACACGTTATACTAGATACCAACACAGTTATACACATTATACAACATCATCTATGGTTCTATGATAGTTGAGTATGTAACATATATTGTTGTGGATCTGAATCCGACTTGTAAAGTTGAAGTTTTTAACAGTCTTGAGTAGAAACAATCATTAGATTTCAGCCACAATCAAAATCAGCTCTAACACTTGTTAATGATCCTTTCAGCTCAGATGTTTTCAAATAGTTCCACCATGGCTGTGTCAGAGGGCTGCCATAACATATTTAAAAACTGCACTAGCAAAAGTTCACACTTGAACTAGTCCTAGTCTAAGAAGATGGATATTTAAATACCATGTATTAAATTAATTTTACAATGATCAATTTTATTACAGGTATTTTGACAGCACCTTCCACAATTCTATGCTTCTGGGCTAGGGACAGACATTCAAAAAGCCTGAGTCTGAAATGATTCAATCTTTGCAAATTAGTCTAATCTGGCTAGGCTGAACCAGCTTGTAACCAGACAGACATTCACTCTGGCCTGCAGAAATTCAGGCATATGCCTGCATTGGCTCAGACTAGAAGCCAAGGGGCACTAGAACAGCCCTCCCTTCCCTTCCAGAGTGCTGAGCTGAGGGGCAGGAGGTTTAGCCAGGCCCTAGAAGGACCTTGCATTAGGGAGGTCTGTTTGCACCGTCCCAGGCTTTTTCCCACTGTCTGCTCAGGGGGCAGGAGTGTTGCCAGACCACAGCCCCAGGCTAGCACTCTTGAGGGGAAGTGTGGTGTGCAGTGCATGCATCTGTTGATGATACCAAGCTTTTCAATCTCCCTCTTCCTGCTTCTTTATACTGTCTGCAGCAAACTGACAGGCAAGCAAGCCAGCAGGGAGTTGATAACAGTGTTTATCACCCCATCAGCAAAACAATAGCCTCTCTCCATTAGTTTAAACTCTTCTTAAATGACTTACCAGCTGCCCTGTTGATTAGCCCCAAAAAGCTGTAAGCAGTCACTGTTTTGTCTTTCTGTCCCAGTGAAATTGGAGACACATACACACACAGACACCTCTTGACATTAATAGCTAGCACACCACATGCCTAGGGGTCCATGGGGCTGGGGGTTGTGCTGTGGGAGATGGGAGGGAGATTCCTGCTTGAACAGTGAGGGGAAAGCAGGATAAGGGGAAGCTAGGCAGACCCTACTGTGCCTGTGGTCTCTGCCAGTGCTCCAGCCAGGGAGCAGAGGAGAGGGGTCAACTCTGCTGTCGAGCACAGAGCGCTGCCCACCCCAGAGAACATGCCGGGATGCTGGGGGAGTCTGATTTATCTTAAACCAGCATGGGGTCTGGGATAGATATTGCATAAACCAGCTTGAGCCAAATCAGTTAAGTCTGATACTACAGTCAACCAGATTTATCTCAAACCAGTTTCAGCCATTTTCGAACTGTTTTATGTGCACTGAACATCTCTTCTGTTATATATTTAAACCAGTTTCTGATCACTTAAACCAGTTTATGTGTAATGTCTGTCCCTAGCCCTAGAGCTTGCACTGACTCACTCAGCTTGCTGACAGGAGTCTCCCTTCTGTTTTCATACTATATTTGCTATTTCAGCATTATGATATGGACACAGAGCTTTGCCTGCTGGGATTTAGACCTTTATCCTTATCTGGAATTACTTTGTTTCCAGTGTCCAGTTTGCAGCTGTCTTAACTTAGTTTTATAAAACAACCTGAATAGAAAATTGTTTCCGCATACAGCTAGAGCTGCTTAACCTATCTAATTTGATTATGTCCCCAACTTAGAGGAAGCTACCTTCTTTAGCAAAATAAAGCAACATCTTACCTTTTGTTTAACTACTCTGGGATAATATTTCACTGATGTGGCCCACTGGGAATATCTCTCACTATTTCCAGCAGGATTATCCAAGTCTAGAAAACTGAGACTGGCAACAGCAGATGGACTTCCTCCCTCTACATAGGGATCACCTTGAATCCGATTATTAGTACTTCCTATATATTCCAGGATCAGAAATACAAAAGACAGAAGCACTGTGATTTTTTTTGAATGAAAATAGGAATTCCTCATTATGTGTAAATAACTGTTCTAGGAAAGAATTAAAGGGCTGATCAGCATAGAAATCTCAGGATAGATCACATATGCAGAAGCCACATTCAGTCCCCGACTCCAGTGAGATACTTATGGGTGGAGGCCCGTTGCACCCCCATGAGCCCAGGGATGACCAGGACCCCTGACAAGTCCCAACCTACCCAGAGGTAAGCAGGGGCCCACGGTAGGAGGGAAGTAACCCAGTTGTGGCACAGCTGAGTGGAGCCAAGAAGGGTCCCACACTCCTGACTCCTACTTGACCCAGCCCCCCAGGGAGCCATGCAACTGGAGCCCCCCAGCACATGAGATGGGGAAGCCACCCAGGACATGAGATGGGGGGGTCACTTACCTGTCCCCTCTGGTGGGGGAAGGGACCCCCAAGAATGGCTCAGAGTCAGTGGGTCCTTCTGCACACGCACGCCATTTAAAAAGGGCCCAGCAATGGCAGAAGCCACATTCAGTCCCCAGCTCTGGGAAAAGACTCATGGGCAGAAGTCTGTTGTGCCCCCATAAGCCCAGGGACCCCCAGGACCACCCAAGTGGATCTCAGGACCCCAACAAGCCTGTGGTAGAAGGGACATAGCTCAGCCGTAGGACAGCTGAGTGAAGCCAAGGAGGGTCATGCCCCCCCGGCTCCTACTTCGCTCAGCCCTCCAGGGAGCCATGTTACCGGAGCCTCGTAAACAGGACACGCAAACAGGTATGCTTCTAGGCCCAGCATGTGAGTTAGCATGGGAGTTTGCACAGGAGGGCCCGAGGCCCTGCCAGTCAGCCCTATGGTAGGCAGTCACAGCAGTATTTGGCTACCAGCAGCACAATGCAGATGGCCACACACTGCACCCCAAGGGCCTGGCCTCTATCCTGGGGAAGATCTTGGGAAAAAATTATCAAAGACACTATTCTTGACAAGCTGGCTGATGGCAACATCCTGGACAAGGCAGAAGAGATTGATTGATATCTGGACTTAAAAAAGCCTTTGATCTGGTGTCCCATGGTCTCCTCATGGAAAAATTGGCCAACTGTGGCCTCGGCTACATCACAGTCCGAGGGCTGGGGAATTGGCTCCAAGGTCAGACCCTGAGACGGAAGTAAATCATTGTGGTGTGACGTGACCAATGGGGTCTCCCAAGGCTCCGCCTTTGGGCCTATACTCTTTAACATCTTTATTAATGATGTAGACATTGGTGTCAGAAGCAGACTGGCCAAGTTTGTCAATGACACCATACTTTGGGGTAGAACATCCACACCTGAGGATAGGATGGTGATCCAGGCTGACCTTGACAGGCTCACAAAATGGGTGGACGAAAACCTGATGGCATTCAACACCAAAAAATGCAAGGTACTCCAACTTGGGGGAGGGAGAGGGAACCCCGCAACATGCTTATAGGCTTGGCAGTTCTATGCTTGCTAGCACCGTGGCTGAAAGGGACTTGGGGGTCATGATTGACCACAAGATGAATATGAGCCACCAATGTGATGTTGCAGCTGGTAAAGTGAGCAAAACTCTGGCTTGCATCCATAGATGCTTCTCAGGCAAATCTCAGGATGTCATCCTTCCACTATATTCAGTCTTAGTGAGGCCACAGCTGCAGCACTGCATCCAATTCTGGGCTCCACAATTTAAAAAGGATGCTTAAGAGATTCCAGAGGAGAGCCACATGCATGATCAGAGGGCAGAAGAACAGGCCTTATGATGAGAGGCTGAGAGCCATGGGACTCCTCAGCCTGAAAAAGTGCAGGCTCAGGGGGGACCTGGTGGCTGCCTATAAGTATATAAAGGGTGTACATCAGGATCTGGGGGAACACCTGTTCACCAGAGTACCCCAGGGGATGACAAGGTCAAACAGTCACAAACTCCTCCAAGACTGTTTGAGCCTGGACATAAGGAAGAACTTCTTTACTGTCCAAGCCCCAAAGGCCTGGAACAGACTGCCTCCGGAGGTGGTGCAAGCAGCTACTCTAGACTCCTTTAAGAGACATTTGGACATTTATCTTGCTGGGATCCTTTGAACCTGGCTGACTTCCTGCCCCTGGGGCAGGGGGATGGACTCTGATCTTCCGAGGTCCCTTCCAGCCCCAAGGTCTATGAAATCTATAATATATCCTAAAATAGTAACACTGGGTCAAATCCTGAAATAGTGTTTCCTAACTCGAATAGAAGTCAGGTGTATCTTTATTCCTGCCTTATACTGACTGCCAGAGAAGCTCCTGAATAACCTATCAGAGAGGAGCTTCCTCATCCAGGCATCTTGAATCTGCACTTGTAAAACAGAGTTGAGTGGTCAAAGCCTGTGTCCATTCCCTCACAAAACCACCTGAAACACCCTGTGGCAGGGCACTGTTGGTGCCTGCCACTTTAAGGGCTCAGCCAAGCAGCCAGAAGGTGCTTGATTTTGATGCCTTTTTAGCTCTCTGGCTGTCTATATAAACAGAGCTAGTTTGCTGCTGGCAGGCCAGGCAGAAACATCGCTTGGCTGCAAGGCTGCATGCAACATCTCGGAGGTAAGGGCAGGAGCTGTAGGGGATGGTTTGGAGGCTCCTGGTCCTGGGTGTGACCTAAAACTGCACCCTGCCGGGAGTGGGTGGTCTGATGGGGCTCCCAGTGGTGTGGGAGTCCCCAGGAAATACTAGGCCAGTTACCACCCTGGTGAAAGGGTGGTCGGGGTGCCTTAATAACCCCAGCTCCCGCAACTGGGTGGGTTACTCCCTAGTAGGAGCCAGAAGGTGGACCCAGGAGAGAAAGTGTACCTGACTCAGAGTACCTTGGACTGGTTGGGCCAGGGGCCCACCACAAGGGACACCCAGAGCTGAGGGCCTGGGGTTTCTGACTGGCCTTGGAGGCGAGGCCAGGGCCTGTGTGGCCAAAGGTCCTGGGGGGACCACGCCCAAGAGAGGAAATAGTTCAGGGAACTAGGCAGCCCAGAATGAGGGTGGGGTAGGCCGGCTGAGTGGAGGGATCTTGTAGGGGTCTGGACTGAAGGATTCTGGGGCCCAGTGTGGGGCCAGTGATGATAAGAAGAGTGGAAGCCATCTGCGAGGCTTGGGCTGCAGTGTAGGGGAGGAACAGAGCCACAGATAGTGCCCCCTGGCATTGGGGCAAGAAATAGGCAGCCTCCTGCCTAATTAATATCCTAATTATATCATCAAGGCATGGCAGGAAAGAAGGTGGGCGGTTGGCCCAGAAACAGGTGGGCGGGCCAATGGCAAATCAGCCCTGAGAAGGCCCCGTTACACAGCCATGTAGCTGTCTAGTGAGGAAAGAAGCAAACTTTAAATGAAAAGACAAAAATGGACTAATGAGGAAAGGAAACAGAAAACAAGATTCATAGATGTTTGGGTCAGAAGGGACTTTAGCAGATCGAGTCCGACCCCCTGCCCTGGGCAGGAAAGAGTTCTGGGGTCAGACAACCCTAGCCAGGTGCATGTCTAGCCTCCTCTTAAAGACCCCCAAGGATGGATAGGATGAAGGGTGAGAGAGAGAGAGAGAGAGAGAGATGTAAATGTACACATAGGAACAGTGTGGAATATGACTGTGGGGATGTGAAAAAATGCCTATCTCAGTGATTCCCAGCCAGCATGCTGCAGCACTCAGGGTACCGAGATCCCTTCAAGGATGCCACAGAGTGCCATATAGTGTCAATCCTGTTAGGTGTGCAAACATGATTCACAAGATAAACCCAGAGATTTCAAGTAGGAATACAGTGTTAAAAGCATTCTGCCCTGTTGTGGTCTTTCTGAAATGTTTGCAGCAGAGGAATTACTCTATACTTTTTCTGTAGTCAGAAAATGAATGAAAACTAAGAGCTGTCATTTTCTGAGGGGTGCCTCCAAAAAGGTTCAGAATATCTGGCCTACCCACAAATCAGCAAAAAATTAGCTTCAATAAAACTGCTCTCCTAAGACATTCCAAGCATTTATCAGCTTTAGTGTGGAGCACTTCCCAGGATTTGGCTTCATGATATGAGCCTTTGCATTTGTTGTTACTTTTTCTCGCAGCTCCTTCTGCAAGATTTTACTATTTTGGTAACTGTTGTGGCTTATTTCCCAGGTTCTTTTCTATATGGTATCAGAATTGTCCCCCAAATGAACACAAGTTAAATTAGAAATTCAATCCCTCTTATAGAATCATAGAAAATAAGGATGGATGGGAATATGACAGAATGACTAGTCCATCCTTATATCCCAGGGTAAGAACAACTGGTGGCCTTCTATGACCAGATCACAAAACCCTTAGATGCAGGGGTAGCAGTGGATATAGTATCTCTGGACTTTAGGAAGGCCTTTGACACTGTCTCTCACCCTGTTCTCATTAAAAAAAACTAGGGGACTGTGGCATCAACACCTACACAGTCAATTGGGTCACTAACTGGCTGGAGGATGGTGGATGGGTCCTATTTGACCTAGAGGGATGTGGGCAGTGGGGTTCCACAGAGCTCGGTCCTTGGGCCTGCACTGTTCAATATCTTCATTCAGCAACTTGGATGAGGGGGTAAAAAGCACCCTGTTCAAATTTGCAGATGACATTAAGATGTGGGGAGAAGTGGGCACGCTAGAAGGGAGGAGATTATGACCACTGGTCCTTGTTTTTCCTTGGAGCACTCTGGTGAACAGACATTCTCCCAGGTCCTGATGTACATCCCTTATGTACTTATAAGCAACCACCAGGTCCCCCCAAGCCTGCGCTTTTCCAGGCTGAAGAATCTCATGGCTCTCAGCCTCTCAAAATAAGGCATATTCTCTTGCCTTTTGATCATGTACATGGTTCTCCTCTGGACTCTCTCAAGCTTCTCCACATCCTTCTTGAATCGTGCAGCCCAGAATTGGATGCAGTACAGTTGGAGTACTGAGTCCAGTTCTGGGCACCGCACTGCAGGAGAGAAGTGGATAATATGGAGAAGGTCCAGAGGAGGGCTACTGGCATGATCAGGGGCAGCAGGGCAGGCCCTACGAGGAGAGGCTAAGGGACCTGAACCTGTTCAGTCTCCATAAGAGAAGGCTGAGGGGGGATCTAATGGCTGTTTACAAACTAGTTAGAGGGGACCAACAGGCATTGGGAGAGTCTCTGTTCCCCCGAGCACTACCAGGAGTGACTACAAATAACGGTCACAAGCTGGCAGAGGGTAGATTCAGATTAGACAGCAGGAGGCGCTACTTCACTGTCAGGGCAGCTAGGATCTGGAACCAACTTCCAAGGGAAGCGGTGCTGGCTCCTACCCTGGGGGTCTTTAAGAGAAGGCTGGATGAACACTTTGCCAGGGTTATTTGACCCCAGTACTCTTTCCTGCCATGGCAGGGGGTCGGACTTGATGATCTGCTCAGGTCCTTCCCAACCCTACTAACTATGAAACTATATACAAACCATTCCTAACAGGTGTGTCTAACCTGCTTTTAAAAATGAAGTAACCTTATTCCAATAAATAACTATCCTTACACTTAGGAAAATATTTCTAACATCTGAAATCTTTTTATATAGGTACATTCTCTGTATTTCTATTCAGAAAGAAAGGGTTCTGCTATATAAAAAAGCCCTTTGTGTGGTATGTTTTGTTTGTTTGTTTGTTTTTGAATTTCCAAGTGTAAACCATTCTGATCCAACTTGCAACATGAGGAGTTTCTGGGCCAGGGAATTGCTTACCTGAAGATGACTTTAACAATTCATCCAGTCTTGAGCACTCAGTCTTTTTCTTTTTTACAATGAAGAAATTCCAGCCTGATGTAGTACATTTGTACATATCGGTTATGCTCAATCCTGGAAAGAAACAGAACCATTATGCTTACAGAATGGTGGGAGTTAATTTCCTCGACTTGAAGGCCTGCCTTAGGGGAAGAACAACTGACACATTTTTTCCTATAGCTTTTTGCCATACAGAGTACTTAAAAAAACAGGTCCTGCACTGAGGACTACTAGTAACCAGGGACAATGTCTAGGGATGTGAGCAGAGATCTGGATGACACATATGGTAGATACTTTTTTCTCATGCATTCCTTTTCTCTTGCCACCCATTTTTCCTCCATCACTTGTTGTCTTTGAGTAGCATCATCTGTGCAGATTTGTCCTCTGACCCCTGTATGATGGAGACTAAGGAATGTTGTTACATGATACAAATATGGCCCAGTGTGCCTGGCTTGACATACTAAGGGCAGGCTGCCTGTGAGGCGGGGGGAGAAATGGCATGCAAATTTGCATTTTGGGCACCTGCTAGCTAGGGGAGCTGAGGCAATGCTGCCAGAAACTCACTCTACTTTTGCTGGGACTGGGCAGGGAGGAGCAAGGGTAGGGAGCAATACACCTCGGGATGCTAGAAAACCCAGCCAGTAGCTATCACTCTGAGTATAACATGCCACAAATTCAAACTGAAGCATGATACAAACCAATCACAAGATGTTCCATATTTAACAAAGAACTTCTCTGTGGCTGGTTCACCATTTTTTTCCACTTGCCATTAGTGTGATAAATTGCCTATTACATGCAGCATATTACAATTCATCACACAATGAATGTGTTGAGTGATAAATGTAAAGTTGCCAGGGACTTGACTTTTAGGGTTGCTTGAAATCGGAACCAGGACTAGGATACAAAGTTTGCAAATGGTCCTTTACATTTATAATAGATTGAATTAAGACCTCAGGTCCAAATGTCCCAGAACTTGGAGTGTTCAAAATCCAGACTCTAAATATTGTGGCTTCAGTCCACCTCTAGCTTTGTATTAATAAGAACTGAATAGAGAAAGATTGGAGTGGGGAAAAGGTAGGGGAGTTTTGCTTTTACATTCCTTTTGTTTTTTGTAAGTGATCCTTTAGTACTATACCTCTTTGTTTCATTTTATTAGTATCCATGTAAAAGATAACTTTGTAATGTCCTCCCAGAGTTCCAGAGTGCAGGAAATGAGTCCCAAACTGTTCAATTAGCCTTCGGTATGCATTGTGTTCATAGGCAGCAGGAAGGTTGGCAAGCTCTTTCCAGAATGTTTCCGCAAGTGTGAGAAATTCTGGACGGTTATTAATGAATTGAGCAACTTCCACGTTATTGTCAATGACCATCAAGTGCCTACTCTATGGGGATAAAAAAATAATTGTCATACAGAAATATATGTATTGAATGGATTCTGCCAGTCAGATATAGTGATGTTTTACTGGCTGCTGAACAATAGGTGTTGGGGGGGAAGGGTGGGGGGGAAGGGGGACAGGAGGAGAGGGAGAGGGAGAGGACAACCATTCCATATGAAACCTCTGCATTCTGATTTACTCCTTCCTGTAGAACTCACCACATTTGGATCCTGTGACAGGTTTGTGCACTTCTTTAAAAGGCAGGATTTCTTTTTGTTTTGTTTTCTGAAAAAATGTGGGACTGGGAGGGACATTCAGTCCCTGCTGTCCAAAGTCATACAATCCCTTTCGTAAACTGATCAAGCACCATATTAAAAATAATTGGGGATTTGTTTGTCTCTACTACTCCAATTGGAAGACTGTTCTAAAGTCTCTCTCCTGTGATAACTTGAAACCTTCATTTAATTTCCAGTGTAAATATATCCATGTCCAGTTTATACCAGTCTGTTTTTGTGGCAAGGTGGTCCTTTAGTTTAAATAGCTCTTCTCCTTCCTGGTGTAAGCCCCATGATGTGCTTATAGAGACCATTTTGAGTTTTTTTCTTCTTCACTTTGCTAAACTAAGCAAGCCAAGCTCTTCTAGTCTCCTTGCATAGAAGGCACTCCATTCCCTTGATCATCCCAGGAGCATTTCTCTGTACCTGATCCATTTTGAGATTCTCTTTCCTACCCACTAGTTACCAACTGGTATGCGGTATTCGAGATGGAGTCTCCAAACTGCATTATCAAATGGCATTAATACTTGCCTATTTCTATGGGAAATATCTTCACTGACACATTTGAGAATCACATTTGCTTTATTTTTGTCCACATCACATTAATGGTTCAGAGGCCTTCTGTAATCAACCCAAGTCTTCTGCTCAGTTATTTCCCACCAATGAGCTGCCAGTTGACAGCAAAAATTGTTATTGCTGGTTCCTGAATTTAAGGATGTGTTCTTTGAAGTATTTAATATGATCCATTACTCCAATATTTAAGCTCTTCCTATTCTTCCCTTATGATATCTCAGGTCTTCTCTTTATGGGTGATACTTTCTAATGTTATGTCATCATCAGCAAAGTTCAATACTATGGTGCTGCTTTTTGTGCCAAAAACTTTCATGAAGATATTAAGCAAAATCATCCAAAGACTGGTCTTTGTGGAATTCCACTAGCCTGATATGTTTTCCTTTCTGAAGTACATATTTTCATCATCCCTTAGCTGGTTTCTTACTCATTTTACAATTTTGTATGAAGATCATCTTCTCCATCTCAACTAATAATTTTCTGTCTCACTAAATCAAAAGGTTTACTAATCTCCAGATCAGGGGTGGGCAGTTATTTCAGGCAGAGGGCTGCTTACGGAGTTTTGGGAAGATATCGGGGGCCACATGACAGGCAGCCAAGGGCAGATAAATATTAATTTTCTAAAAATTTTAGTGGCCCTGTGGGCCACATAGAATGGCCTGGTGGGCGGAATCCAGCCCACAGGCCGCATTTTGCCCACCCCTGCTCCAGATAAATGAGATCTTTTCCTTAATATAGGAAGTCAATTAGCCAATAAAAAAGCTGAGTATGGCACAATCTAACTTTAGAAAACAGACTACTTTGCATCACAATTTCCATTGATTTGCTCTTTCCTTGTGTATCTTTGAGGTTAGATGAATAAAACAACAGCTGCCATAATTACTTTTACTTTTTACCCCTATAATATCCTCCTCCAATTGTATGGTATTATCCCCAACTTGTAGTATTGGTACCAGACCTGTGATTTCATGTGCCAGTTCTTTCAGAAGTCTTGGATGGACATTATCTAGTTCACCTGACAAAAGTGTATTCAGGCTTTTGTGCTTTCCTTTCATCTCATTTGTGAATAGAATGAAAGGTAAAAAAACATGTCTGTTGTATGTAGGGGAGTTCTTTTAGTTTTTAATTGAAGAAATCTTCCTTCTCCATCTCCTAAAAAACTAGGAAAAGGGCCAAATGGCAAACGAAGGTTCCCATGTGAAAGCTAATAGTGGTTTCCAGGCATTCACAGCACAACAGAAACTGATTAATGGAGGCCTGCTTGAGACAGACATGAGGTACCAGAAACTCTGTTCTCATTATGTGAAAGTCTGGCACACGGTTTTCTGTGTCAGCTGCTCCTGTCCCCCTAAGACACCATATCAGAATTCATCACTGAGGTTTCCACAGTAAGTATGGCTACCTCAGCTTCTCAGCTTCTTTCCCCAATTAACAAATGAACATGTTTTAATTTAATTGGTGTGAGTCTCAATGTATGTAATAAGTAGACAATTTCTTGAAATAATGTAAGAGTGTTCTCTAGCATCTTGCTAGCAATGAGGTTATGAACTAATAAACATCTTCATTATTTAGCCCAAGATTATTTAGTTATTACTTCACAAATCAGTCATTTGAAGAAGCTTTGTTGCTTAACACTTTAATTTTATTTCCCATGCTTCTGGGCCTTGCTGATTGCTCCCAACACCCTCCCCCGTTGTACTACATGTGTCAGAGTGTTTTTAAGCCTTCCCAGAGGCACTGGGTGTTGGCTGCAGCCAAGGTTGGAAGCTTTGACTGGGGTGTGCCAATGCTCCTACTGGATTTGGGTTCAAGAAGGAATTTTACCCCTTGGTCAGATTGGTAAGTACTGTGGGATTTTCCCCTCCTCTGTAGTGGCAGGCATAGCTATCTACCTGGGATCTCTTGAGGCTATATTGACTGTTAGGTCCATGTCGTGTCAGGGTTGACAGTAGTCTTCTGCAGAATTTAGATGCTGGATTGTATAGGATGGTTTAGATAGGGATGATCCTACCTCAGGCAGGGGGTTGGACCAGATGACCTCTGGAGGTTCCCTCCAGCTCTACTTCTCATTCTATGATTTTTAGGCAACTTAGAGGCACCATGGCCTGCCTCACAGGAGAGTAATTCTTAGCACTATTCAATCCTGAAATAAGTTTTTATAATGGAAAGTAAGGCTAGCTTTAATTTATTTTCAACTTCCCTTGCTCCAAAATACTGAAGAATGTAATATTAATAATATAAAAACAAGGAGAAACAGATATCTGAATGAACTATTTAAAAGAAAAATAATAACATCAGGAATATTATTTAATTAGGAAATGAAGCCAATGTAAAATTTTACAAATGCAAACACAGCCAATAAACTCTTAAAAAGAGAAAAACAGCTCTAGCCCAGAGCATTGACATCTCAGTAAAACGTGCAAAATCTTTATCTATATTTTTACTCAAAATAGCAGAACTTTTTCTATAAATGTTTAAAATTAATGATAAAACAGCATTAAAAAATAATAGTGCAATCTCACATGGAAAATTTATAAAGTAGGGTGCTGGTTTATAAATACCTTTGTTTCAATATTATTACTTGTGTCCAGATGATAGTTATGTCCATGATTAGATGTTACAGACACTTCCTTGTGTTTCATATAAGACCATTTGCTATCAAAAAACTCATAGCTAAAATCATTCTGAATTTTCACCTAGGACAAGAAGAATGCAGTTCTTTGTCAATCTCTGTTTATGACGGTTATAGAAACAAACAAATGTATATTACTGGCACAGAGTCCAGAAAGATTGCTTCAACTCAGTTTGTACAAACAGGAAACATTAAACATTATATGACATATACAATTACTGTATAATACTGTGCAATGGTGCATTTTAGATGATATTTACAAAGGGACTTCAGCAGAATTTAGGCACAGTTTCACAGAAACCCTACCAAATCTATTTAAGGGCTGGGGACCTCCTTTATGTCTAAAACCTGACTGAGACACCTGAAGTTCAGCTACTGTGTGGGTTCAGATGTGTTGCATATTGGCTGACATTGGTCTCTGGATGCACATGTCCCACTTACGCCTGTTTGGGAGTCCTGAGCTCATAGGCACGCTTTCAAGTATGCCTGTCAGCAGTGAGTTCAGCACTGACACCTGCTTTCACTGAAAAACTCAGCTCACGTAGGAGAAGGTGGTGAGATTCTGTATAAAAGCTAATTCTGAGAGTACCTGTCTGTGAATGGTGTGTGGGAGAAGGAGCTGGGTTACCTACATTTCCCAGCAGCATCTCCTAACTGCTATGGTAAAATGAAAGTTCTTAATATCCCTCCTGCAAAGACTGGACCACTGTGCAGCCCAATATGAAAGCATCATGGGCCCTGAGAAAGAAAAAGCAAAAGGTAATGTGATGCAGCAGGCCAGTGATGAGGACACTTGGGTGGGACGGAGTCCTGGGTTCTGGTCTTTGATCTTGGGGCTACTTATGCATGGTGCATTGGATAACATACAATTATAAATTATTACATGTATTGGAAATACAGTTCATTATTAGGGGAGAGGGGATACTCCCCTGGAAAGTGGGAGAGGTGGGATTAATCCCCTTAGGCAAATTAAACCCAGGTCTCCTATTTCCTGGTTAAGTGCTCTAACCACCAGACTATGTTATGTAGAAGTGGCCACTATCCCCAGCTGTTTGAACATTTGGACATATTAATCATGGCATAATATATAGAGTGGGGTTTGATGCAGTACCAACTGCAGTACAACCACATAGCATATTTTTTAGCATGAAGAGTGGGAGTGAGGGGACAGGGCTTGTTTCTCAGTGGTAGTCTATGGTTTATTGCAAAGGTAATATTCTAAGTGAGGTGTCTCACTCAAGTTTGTGAAACCCCCTTCCCAAGCTGGGCATCTAAAGCTTAGCAGCCAGAGCACAGGAATTCCCCATGCATAAGTCACTTGTGAATCACACCATTAAGGACAGACTGAAGTGTCACTAAGAGAGCAGGACTCATCTTTTTAGTGATATGATTTTTAAACCAGTGGTTGCCAACAGGGGATACGCATACCCCTAGGAGTACTTAAAAGAGTGCTAGGGCGTACATAGAACTCCACATGCATGCGTGCAGCTGCAGTGCAGCACATGGGCAGCCAGGAGTGCAGCTTGGCCACGTGGAGAGCAACCAGGTTCCTTGTTGTGGGAGGAGGGAGTGGGGCTGGGGCTGCCCAGCTAGGGCAGGGTGCAGGACTGAGCCATATGTGGGGGGCAGCAGCAGCAGCTTCTTCTACTATGTGCACCCCAGGAGGGCATGGGGGGGTGTGCCCTTGAATCTGTATGTGGGGTGGGGCAGGGGCTGGGGCCATGCTGGGCTCTTCCTGGTGAGGGCTGAGCTGGGCTGCACTCAGGGCGGGTGGCAGCGGCACTGAGAGAGGGATTGTGGGGACTATGGCAAATTCTGGAGAGGCTGCAGACCCCTCCCCCCGTGACTCAGTCCCGTGCCCTGCCCTGGCTGAGCAACCCCTGCTCCAGCCCCACTCCCTTCCCCACCTCTGGGGCTCAATCTCCTCCCCCACTGCCAGTGGCAACCTGCCCTTGCCCCATGTGCAGATTTGGGGGTGCGTGCCCCCACGCTCTCCCAGGGTGTGCACATTGGTGGGAGCCGCCCCCACTCCCCACACCCCACACCCCAAGATGAGCCACTCATGGCTCCATTCCATGCCCTGTCTCACCCTGGCTGAGCAGCACCTGCCCCCGCACCACTCCCTCCCTCACTGCAGGGACTCAATCTGCACCTCACCTTTAAAAACAAGAAAAGAATGTAAATGGGTACTTGAGGTAAAACTGAGACAGAAGGGGTATACTTGTTAGAGAAGGTTGAAAACCCCTGCTTTAAACTAAGCCTTCCTTCAGAAGACCTTTGCTATTGTCCTAACAAGCATTAATATGAGATGCTTGAAAAGAATATACAGAGGGCTTCACCTGCCCAGGCACAGAGGAAAGGGATGGAGAGGGCCTACATTCAGGAGAATTGAATCCTGGTAAGCACAGTTTACTTTTCCCACTCTTTAACCTTAAGTGTATACTTTTGAGTATTCCCATTTTAAGTGATGTTTTCAATGTGCTGAATATATTACTCAGGCATCCAAAACTTCTGTTGAAATAGAGGATTGAAATCCTGATCCAAGTTATAATTCAGTACATAATATCATTTTCCTTTTAGCAATAGAACCAACAATTAATGTATAAAAATTATTCAATATATATACCATTTTCTAATAAAATATCACCTCATCTTTTAAGATTTATGCATGAGGTCAATTCACAGCATATGAGAATAAATTAATTGATTTCAGGAGAGCTATGCTGAATTTTTGCAAGTTAAGAATCTAATACTTAGTCCCCAGTGCTGCTTTTGCTTCTATAATTTTTGCCACTGACAGTCCTGTTCCTTAAGTCTAGGGATAAAAGTTACACATAAACTGGTATAAGTGATTAAAAACCAGTTAAAATCTGTATGTGGCAGCGAGAAGCCCCCACAGGCACTGGAAGGAGGTGGGGAAACCCCCACCAGCCCCATGCCACCCAAGCAAGACTCTCCCACCTGGAGAAACTCACCACCGGAGCTGGGGCCAGGGCCAGATCCATGGCTGCGCAAGCTGGCATTATGCCAACTCTTTAAACAGCTGTTCCCAGGCAGGGAAACCCCAGGCCAATCACAGCAGCTGGAGACGCCAACATGGGAAGGTTGAACCCGGCAGAGGGTGGAGAGAGGAGGAAGATGTCAGCGGGGAGCGCGTCCCGCCTGGTGAAGCTCCAGTGGCCAGCAGGAGCCTGGCAGCCAGCTGGGTCCCTGGGTCCCTGCATTATACCAGGAGGGAGGAATTACTTCTATCCTCCCCCCCACCCCCACAGCATCTAACTTCTTAAAAAAAAAAATTCTTTAGAGGCGTTCCTCCCAGAGGGAAGAGGAGGACGCCAGAGAGGAAAAGAAAAGAGGAGACCAGAGCCTAGCTTGGCTCAATGCTAGGATTCCAACCATCATAGCAGGCCGGGCTAGCTGGTAGGAATTTTCACCAATGCCAGCCCCTCAGGGAAATTGGGGCCCGCCAGGCATGGCAGGACAACGTGGGCTGCACCAATTGGTTGGCAAGTGGATGGGATGTAGGGGAGGCAGAGCCCGTGGAACATTGCGTCAAAACCCTGAGCACCTCTGCAGGGTCCCTAGGAAGAGGATCATCACTGGACCCCTCCTTTTCATACAGTAACACCAAGTCATGGCAGGAGAGTTGAGAGAAGGGTCTGCGGTCGAGATGGACAGTACAGCACTCGTCACATCACACCTAAGCTCATTCACAGTGGTGCATTGACTAGGAAGCCTTGTTTTGAGACATCAGTGCTAGTGGGTTAGAAACCCTGCCCTGGGTCAAAGCCAGCATGCAGGCGCCGACGGTAACCCACGCAGAGCTTCTAGCACAGGCCATCCAAGCCATAGTGCAGATGCTAGAGATACAGCAACTGCAGGGGGCCCACCAGCAGGACTGGATGCAGTGCAATGATACCCTATTCAAGATGCTGCAGATGATGCAGGAAGATGATCGCGAGGCCTATATCGAGGCATTTGAAATATCTGCCCTGCAGACTGGGTTGGATCATACCCAGTGGGCTCACCAGTTGGGGGCTCTGGTGATAGAGCAAGCTGAAGCAGCTTATCGGGCCCTGTCTAGAGAGGATGCCCGAAATTACGACACCGTGAAGGCTGCGACCCTATACAGGCTCAAGATTTCTCCAGAGAGCCACAGATGGGCATTTAAAGCCCGGAAGTCAAAAGAAATCAAGCGGCCACACAGTCTGCTGCAATACCTGTGGGATGCACTTAATAAACGGATACCCGCTGGCCAGTTTGACCGGGGGGGGTCATAGACCAAGTCCTGTTGGAGCAATTCCTCTGGGACCTGGAGGAGGACACCCAGGTGTGGGTCAGGAGACACCAACCCCAGACCAGTGAGGAAGCTCTCTGCCTGGCTGAGGCTTTTGCCAACTCAGAGAATGAGCAAGGTCACGGGCGAGGCCTTCGTGCCCCAGTGGAGAGTGCAGCCAGAGAAGCGAGGTGGTCAATTCTGCTGAAAGGGAGTCAAGGGGCATTGTCTGTTATCGTTACGAACGAGTCAGACATATCTCCAGAGAAAGTGGAATTGGTCTTAGCGAACTGGGGCACGAGTTGACCACATGCACCTCGACCCGAGAAAATGAGCCCGTGGACTGTAGCTTTGGCTCCGTCGTACACGAGGGAGGATGGGATCGCCCCATCATGACAGCTTGGATCAGAGATAGGGCTGTAAAGGCAACCCTAGACATGGGATGTCCCAGTCCCTACTCCGAGTGGACCTAGCCCCGCGGACCAGAGTTAAGGAAGCCGGACCATTGGTAATGATGTGCCTATTGGGTGGGAAGATGAGGTTTTGGAACTGCTACCTTCTCTTGAAGGTGATGGAGTTCCGAGGGGAACTGCAGGTCAGCTTGGCGCCAGCGCTGGCCTGCAAGATGATCATGGGACGAGAATGGGAGCCTGTCGCAGGGCACTCAGGTGCCCTGCACCTGAGAGTGGAAACTGCTCTGGGGAGACCCCTAGTGGCAGAAAGGGGGAGGCTCAGCTGCCAGTCACCAGGGCTGCACAGGTGCTGGTTGCCAGGGCAACTGGGAAAACCAGCTGACCAGGAAGGGGCAAGGCTTACCCCTTCTTAAGCCCAGGTAGAAGGCCAGGAGGGCAGTCCCTCTCCAGAAGCCATGGGAGTAGGGACTCAGCTTGGACAGACAGAGGGGAGGACTCTGGTGTTGAGAGCATCCCCTGGTCACTGCTGAGGGCAGGGAGCCCTCCTCCTCCCCCCGCCCCCCCGCTCCCTCACTCTCTAGTAGGGAGTAGGTTTTTGTTTGACTGGATGGTCTAGTTTTTGTGTTGTAGCCCAGGGGCTTTATGTTTTATGTTTACTGTTTTGACCGGAGGACCGGGCAAGGCTATTAGGGATGGAGGAGGCCTCATGGGAGCTCCACGGTAGCATGGGGTCTCTTGGCACCAGAGAGGGCGCAGCTTTGTTTACGGGTGTATTGGCCCCAGCCCCGGAGCTCAGGGGTGGCGAGAAGCCCCAGAGCTAGAGGGCAGCGAGGAGCCCCGAGAGGGAAGGGGGCAGCGAGGAGCCCCGAGAGAGAAAGGGGCAGCGAGGAGTCCCAGGAAAGAGGGCGGTGAGGAGCCCCGGAGCAAGCAAGACAGGAGGCAGTGAGGAGCCCCGGGAGTAAAGAGGAGGGCCAGAACATAACAAGACCCAGGTCAAACCACATCAACTCCATCTGCGAGGCTTGGGCTGTGGTGTAGGGGAGGAAAAGGAGCTGCAGGTAGCGCCCCCTGTCACTGGAGGGCGGGGCCACTCCCAGAAAGGCTTTGATATTGATACCCCTGTCACAGAGCCATTTTACCCGGTGCTGAAATGGGTCTGGCCAATGGAGGAGGAAAGAAAGCAACTTAGAAAGGGGGAAGGCTGGGCCAGTGAAACCTCCACTCCACAGAGGGAAGCGGCTCAAGACAGGATTGACATGGAAAAAGTGGCTAGTGTGGCACAGTTTTGGCAGGCTCAAAGGGAAAATTCAGAGGTCCGATGCTTCAGGACAAAGGACCTCGGAGAAGGAACGTCCCGCAGTAACTCCAGTTTTGAGGTAATAGGGGGGCTATTATACCGGGTCCAGAGGGGTGAGGAGGGAAGGGTAGAAAAACAGCAGCTAGTGATTCCATCCTCACTTCGCCGACCCACATGGACATTGGAAGTTCTGCGCACCTACACTGCTTTCAAAGGTTAAGTACAGACAGTCAAAAAGCCCGGGGCTAAATCGATTCAATATTTGCAGGTTAGTCTAAACAGCAAAGATTAAACTGAGAAAAACTGGACAGACATTCACTTTTGATTCAGGAAATGCAGCCACATACCCACAGTGACTCAGGGCAGAAGTTCAGTGTGCAAAAATGGCATTCAAAATAACTGAAAGTGATCTAACATAAACCTGAATGGATGTAGTATCAGACTTAACTGATTTAGGTTAAATCAGTTTATTGAACTTCTGTCTCAGATCCCCTTCAGATTCAAGTTAACTCACAGTCCCCCATCATCCTAAGATGCTGTGCACCCTCTCTTGCAGGGTGGGCAGACTTGAGTTGAGGAACCCATTCTCAGAATAGCCAGTTCAAACCCAGACATAATAGGGCTTACAGAAATGTGGTGGGATTCATCCCATGACTGGGCAGTTAGCATTAGGGGCTGTTGGCTTTACAGGCGGGACAGAGAAGGAAAGAATGGTGGGGGTGTGGCACCTTATGTCAAGGAGCAATACACATCCTCTGCCAGCAGAATGGGGTCAGAGGAGGGGCAAGCTGAAGCGCTCTGGGTCAAGATACAAGGGGATTGTGGGGAGAGGGATTTAATAGTGGGGGTCTATCACAGACCCCCCAACCAAGGGGAGGAGCTGGACCGGGAATTTTCAGGCCAGCTTGCAGAGGCATTTAAGGCAAGGGATGTAGTTGTCATGAGTACATCTGCTAGGAGGAACAGTCAGCCAGGTCAGACCATTCCAGGAGGTTTCTGGCTGAGATACAGGACCTCTATTTAATTCAGGAGGTGCACAGTCCCACCAGAGTAAATGCCTTGTTGGACCTGGTCCTGGCCACAGGTGATGAGCAGGTAAGGGGCCTCCAGGTTCTTGACCACCTGGGTGATAGCGACCATCACTTGCTGGAATTCACCATCCAGCGCAGGGTGTCAAGGGCCTGCAGCAAGGCGGTAGCCCTAGACTTCAAGAGGGCCAACTTCAACAAGCTGAGCTTAATGGGTAAGGCACTGGGGTTCTTGAGGGCAGGGGAACTCAGTGCCCAAGATGAATGGTTGTTCCCTAAGGAGACGATACTCAGGGCCCAAGGGGTGAGCATCCGAAGAAAAAGCAAGGGGGGCAAGAGTGCCCAAAAGCCCCCCTGGCCCACCAAGGGCATCCGGGAATGCCTGATTGCCAAAAAGGCAGTGTACACCCGGTGGAAGGGGGGTGCTATCTCCAAAGAGTAGTATACCTCCTCTGCTCGGGCCTATAGGGGGGCTGTTAGGAAAGCTAAGGCAGACATAGAGCTAGGACTAGTGTTCAAGATCAAAGATAATAAAAAGTCCTTTTTCAAATATATAGGGAGGAAGAAGAAAGCACCAGGAAACATGGGGCCCCTGCAAGATTCTCTGGGCAATCTGGTGGTTGCGCCAGAGGAGAAAGCAGACCTTTTAAACTAATTCTTCACCTCCATTTTCTTGTGCAGGGACCGGGACTTCCCTGCTGTGATGCTAGATGGACTCGAGGGGGACGCCTACAGACCTCAGGTTGGGGAGGACTGGGTTAGAGAGCTTCTGGAGGGGCTGGACATATTCAAATCAGCGGGTCCAAATACCAGGGTGTTGAGGGAGTTAGCAGAGGTTATTGCAGGGCCCTTGGCATGGCTTTACAAGCGCTTGTGGTGCTTGGGCCAGGTGCCAGATCATTGGAAGAGAGCCAACGTGGTCCCCATCTTTAAAAAAGGGAAGAGGGAGGACCTGGGTAACTATAGGCCCATCAGCCTTACCTCAATCCTAGGGAAACTCTTTGAAAAGATCCTCAAGGAGCACATCTGTGATGGGCTGGCTTCCGGGATGACGCTCAAGGGCAACCAGCACAGTTTCATTAGGGGCAGGTCATGTCAGACCAACCTGATTGCCTTTTATGATCAGGTCACAAAAGCATTGGATGCAGGTGTCGCCGTGGACGTAGGCTTTCTGGACTTCAGCAAGCCCTTTGACACCATCTTCCACCCCATCCTCATTAAAAAACTAGGCAACTGTGGCACTGATGCCTACACAGTCAGATGGATTGCAGATTGGCTGAAGGGTCATACTCAGAGGGTGGCAGTGGACGGGTCATATTC
>NW_017728909.1:28778287-28825697 GCF_001723895.1 Crocodylus porosus | reverse complement strand
CTTCACAGTCAGGGCGGCTAGGATCTGGAACCAACTTCCAAGGGACGTGGTGCTGGCTCCTACCCTGGGGGTCTTTAAGAAGAGGCTTGATGACTACCTGGCTGAAGTAATTTGAGCCCAGTTTTTCTCCTGCCCAGGAGGGGGGTCGGACTTGAAGATCTACAGTGTCCCTTCTGACCCTACTTCTATGATTCTATGACTTGGCCCAAGCTGTCTGCTTCACCCAAGAAGGGAGGCATGCTTTAGTGTCCTCCCCCTCCCCCCATTGCTTTTGGCCTGAACCACTGCAGATATGTGGCTGCATTTCCAGAATAAGAAGTGAATGTCTGTTCACTTGCTTATCGGTTCAATCTATGCAGCTTAGGCTGACCTGCGAATACCAAATTGATTCAGCTCCAGGCTTTTTGACTGTCTGTACATAGCCATAAAGAAACCTCATTGCATTATTCTCCCAGTTCTAAATTTAAGCCTAGAAATAAAGCTGTGATTTAAAGGTAAACATACTTGGAATGTATAGGCAAGGACACTTTCACTCAGCCTGTAGTATTCTTTCTGATCACCACTAAACACTTTTCTGCATTGTCCACCAAAGCTTCTCGTATGAATTACATTTCCCCTCGTTTCACCAGTAATGGCATCAAAGCTACAAGACAGGAAACAGTAAAGATAATTTATTAAGGCAGTTGAGCTATTGAGTACAAGGAACAGTTAATAAGATTATAAAACTACAAAAGCTATTATAAGTGAACATTGCTATATTTGCAGATTAGGATAAAAGGCTAATTTTACATAAGAAAATAGAGTACTCTTTATGGGCTCTGCTGTTGCAGAACTGTACCATACATAATATTTCAGATAATGAAAAGTAAAATGACATTCTTGATTTTTCTCAACCATAATGAACACATGACTAACTGCTAACTTCAGTACATTTGTATCTATGGCAACTGCTTAGGTCTAGCTGCACTTTTCCTGCATTTCTGTATCTTATCTGAACTAAGATCACATTCAAGGAAACATGGCTGTACGAAACAAATTTAAAATACAATCATTTTGTTATGCTAACATTATGTGATGTAATGGAGATCTGCAAAGAATATGGATTTCCAATGCTAAATGCTCAATAATGATCGTTGTTGCTATGCATGTAGTTTGAAAGCCTATCTTGCTCTAATCGTGTCTATAGACAACTGGCAGCATTACCGCATGTTTTTAGTTGGAAATGAAAAGTTGCAGGAGTGAATGTATTTAAAACTTAGCTTAAAATAAAGAATGCAGATGAATGGCTGTATTACAATAACAAAATAAAGTTGTCAAATTGTAAGACAGCTCTAAACCCCCTTAAGAAAGGGTCTTAATTTCTTTGCATTGGTGGAGAAATGAGAGGCTACTGTTATGAGGGACATAATAATGAAGTAGGTGCAAAAAAAATCTTAGCATAGACCTGATTCTCTACTGCTGTGAAACTTTTTTAATTACCTACACTTCTGCAAAATGAAAGAAAAACCTATTTTTTTAATCCAACTGCATTCTATACACCCATTGCAAAGGGTATGAATGCTAATTTGAGACACCAATCTGAAGAATTAGGCTCTTTGCATGGAAGGCTATGTCACATAGGACAAAATTTTACTGTCACCTCTACAACTGCAGCTCCCATTGAAGTCAATGGAAGTTAAATGTGCAGCTGAGGACAGAATCTCTCCCACAGTGGCAAAATCTATGTAGTACTCCAAGCATCACTGATGTAACTAGCCAGCCAGGCTACATTGACAATGGGATGAAAAGTGCTAAACTCCATGTAGATACATTGCTGCCCTCTGTTATGTGGAATGACTGTCCATAAACAGTTTAATGTAGGTAGTTTGGAACCCAAAGTCCTTGAGATCTCAGGCTGAAGTTTCCTCGGCTCCATATGGGGAGTGTATTTAAGGACCATGTTGGCTGTATTTCTACAGCCAAGTGTTGTTTAAAAGCACTATGAAATTTCAACTTATGTAAAAACGAAAAGGAAGCTTACCCTGCTCCTGTAAGTTCTGAATTGGGAGGTGTTTTATCTATATCACAAACTGTTTTCCCTTCTTCACATCGATCTTCATCAGCACCATCTTTTTCACAGTCCTGGTCTCCATTGCACACAAGGGAATTGCTAATGCATTGGCCTACAAGCAAAACAATTATTTAGTGCAGGGGTGTCAAATTTGCTTTGTTCTCTGGGTTGGATCTAGAGCAGGGGTGGGCAAAATGTGGCCCAGGGGTTGTATGCAGCCTGCCAGGCCATTGTATCAGGCCTGCGGGGCCCCTAAAAAATTTAGAAAATTAATATTTATCTGCCCTTGGCTGCCTATCAGGTGGCCCTTGATGGCTTGCCAAAACTCAGTAAGCAGACCTCCTCCAAAAAGAATTGCCCACCCCTGATCTAGAGCATCAGGCTCTTCACTGGTTGGATTCAGCCTGAGGCATACAATGGCAGAAGCAGCCACTGCAGCAGCAACAACAGCAATCACAGTAGCAGTGGGGCCAGTGGCTGAGGGCCAGGTAGCCTCTTGCTGTGATGGAGGTGGTGCAAGCACTGGTGGACCAAGCGGGGGCTGGTTGCGTACCAGGACCCCAAGGCTCTGGATGCTGCAACAGGCTGCTCCCACCAATGACCAGCCCCAAATTTCCACAAATTTCCTGACTCGTTTGTCACCTTGTTGGGAAGATGGAGTGGCTCTGGACAATGAGCCAAATGTTTGACACCCTTGATTCACCGTACTTCAAAGTAAGAATGCTGGGTGCTTCCTATGTTAATTTAATTGTAATAGCATATTTTGATTTTAGTTTGATATTCACAAGGTCAATCTATTGTGAAAGAAATAAAAGATTCAATGGCCTGGCTCTGGAGTAGGAGAATTCAAGTTTGGCACTCAGTTTCTCACTCCCTAAGACAGTGAAGAGCATGTTTTAAAAAAGTGTGAACTAAACTGCAAGCCCAGAAAGTGGTGCTGTGTATGCTGCATTTTGACATGCATGCATACATTTCAAGATGTGTTTAGGAGTGCTTGGGTTCATATATTTAGAATGCAGCCATTAATTACACATTCATAGACTGCACCTAATTTTTTCTCTGCTTTGACCTATTGTACTCCACTGAACCATTCTGGCATAGGGTTATGGTCAGCTGTAACAGTTATCCCAATATTGAAGCTATTTCTGTGTAACCATCTACTGCTCTGAGGGTGCATCTACACATTCATCAATGTGCCTTAGATACTGCAAATTTAGTTTAGTACTTCCTTAATAAAGTTGTAGTCACAATTTTATGCACTGTACCTTTTGCCCTTCCAGGAATTTTACTGAATAAATCAGCAAAATCTTGGATTATCTGAGCCAGTTGCCCTTGTTGACTTGCTATAACGTTTTATCCCATGGGGACCCTTCCCATTTCTATTACATACTCTAAACCCTCTCCCAAACTCTTCCTTCTCCAGGAAAGGATTTGCTAGGAGCCTCTCTGGTTCCTACCATAGCTTTAATAAATTGATGTGAAAGGTTTGTTTCTCTCTTCTATGACAAGGCCTCAGCACTTCATAGCTGACCAGGCCTACCTAGCATAGTATGTGAAATAGTCCCTGCCAGCATGTCAAAAATTTACTCATGGAACTAGGCAACAGAACCAATGCTCTTTGACCTACCTGGAACTCCTGTTCCCCAGCATCTTTATAGTACTGCTCCTGCTTCACCTATGCCTCCCTCAAATTATCTCCTGCCACCGTGTTGGCTTTCTGCTATTGTTCCTTAAGGGAGGCTGCATACTGGGAGGGAGTTACCCACTCTTTTGACTGTCTCTCTTCTCTTTCGTATGACATCCAATAAACCCCTTGGAGTGTGGCTATAGATTAACTCGAAAGGCGTACACCCCAGGGATGCCTGGGGTGCTTCCCTGACAGTGAACAACAAGGGAGGGGGGATCAACAGATCCCAGCACTGCGGATCCTCCTGAGTGCACTGTTGAAGCATTGCCTTAAGTGTCCCATTGAATCACTCCACTAAACCATTCTTTTTGAGGATGACAAACCATTCTTTTTGTGTGCTTGAAATAACTGGAGATATCCCTCGGGTGTGATGCCCAGGTGATACAAAATCTCTTTCTTCACTCAAACTTAATCCTGAGCATCAAGGCGAGATATTGCCCAATACACAGCCTGGGCCTACCTGACCAATAGTACCTCCAATTTAGCTGTCCCATTAGTCTTAACCAACACTGTACTGACTGCGGCCCTCTTGAAACTTTCTAATAAAGCCTCAGGATCGTCCTGTGATGTCATTTTTGGAACTCAAAAGTCCAGTAAATTCCAGTGAACCATTTCTTGCTGTTTCATCAATTGCTCATCTAGGGCAATTTGCCAAGCTGTTCGTTGCTGCTGCTGCTGTAATATTTGGGCTACCAAATTCAAAGTCTGCTGAATGGCCTCTTCACCTGCAACTACCTCTAACTGGGGATCCATCACCACATCTGGGTGTAAGATCAGTTCATGGTTCCCAGCCAGTGCACCAATTTGCCACTGGTATGCATTATAGGGCCTTGGTCCCCTCTTGGCCAATGTCCTGCTCACTGGCAATGACAGGGTGGGACCTAGGGTGTGTCACCTGGGTACCCTGGTAAATATTCTTTCTTGCCTGCCATGCTGTTATCTTGTTTTACTGGGAGCCCGTTTTCCTGCAGGTGACCCCCCTCTAGGTCCACTGCCCTGGCCTCTTTATGGGGCTCCAGCCTTTCCTATGGGGAGTACTCCAGCTTATCACTTCTGGAGTACAAGTTGATGTTAGTATCTTAGCAGATGGAGATGGTGTCTGTCCAGGTTCTCACCCATCCCCTGCTACCTCACTCCTATCCTGGACCAGAAGCACTGTTCCTTCAGGCCTCCAGATGTTACTATGCTCTTCTTTCACAATTCAATAGTCTTTGAAAATAGCCTGTGCTGGGGGTCAGCCTTCTGGCAAAGAGCCCTCCCCACAGTCCTCAGTGGCCCCTTTCGGGATAAGGTAACTTAACAGTTCTTCTCAAGGAACAGTCTCTAATCCAAAATGGAAAACTCAATAAAAATGTAACTAAAATGCCAGCTGCTGCTGCTTCTGCATGCTCTGACATACTTCCTTGGGGCAGTTGCTCCTTGGCTGAGCCTCTTCCCAACTTGGCCCTTTTACATCATCAGTCCCAGTCACCTGGAGGTCAGATGGCCCTCTGGCCCTTCACAGCTCCGAGCCACATTGTTGGGGACACTTCCAGGCAAGCTGCCATGTCATCCCTATCACCGAGCCTTCTTCAGAGGGTTTCACAGTCCTGAGGCAGAATCCCCTTGTGACCCTCTTTTGGCCCTACAGGGGAAAAGGTGCTGCTGAGGCTGGTGCCCCCAAAACCAGATCCCTCTCAACATGACCATCTTCCCTGGTTGCATCTGACTTGGGTCCAGTTACCTTACAGTTGTCCTCACTGGCACCTTCTGTTTGCCATGGCATCCAGCGCAGGCAGCCTGCATGGTGTGGTGCTCCTCCAACCCCCACACAGCACAGCCAGGACAGCTGCCACATCCCCAACTGCCTGCTTGCCCTTTCTGGAGAGTCCCTCCAATGCCTTCTTTTCCCTCATGTCTCAGATGCCTGCTGGTAGCCCTCTTCAGAGCCAGAAGTACTCCTGCCAGTCTGCTGCACTCCAATCCAGAGAAAGACATTGCTCCAGAAGTGTTGTGCCTGAGCTGGCTTTCTGCCCGCATTCACAGCCTTTGCTGAGGTGAGTGACAGGGGTGGGTTATCTCTTGGGCCCTCTCCTCCCCTATTACACTCCTTTCTCCCTTTATAAAAGTACTATCTAAATGTGCAGTACCTAAAGTTACTGCTCAGTAGTGCCAGCACATGGTTATTTAATGAAACTTACTGTGCATTAGCCTAATAACACTGCACAGTAGGCCACTAGCGTGGTTTTTGCTGTGATATGCTACTGCACAGTGTTATTAAGCTAATGTGCACTAAGCATCTCACGTAGATGCTCCCTGAGTGACCCAAACTACAGTAAATTTCAAACATTTTTCCAGTTTTGTCAAAAAAAATGACAGCAGTTTAGCTTCTCTATACCCATCTTAAAATGTACTGCCCAGAACTGCACACAATACTCCAGCTGAGACCTAACCAGCACTGGGGGGTGGGAAGGAGTCCGTCTTGGTAAAGCCAAGTACTCGAATATACCAATGCAGGGATCAGTGTGAATAAAATATAACTTTCTGTTATGTCAGCCTTAATTAATAATAATAGTTTTTAATATTTTGCAATGTACCTTCCCACTGTCTACTTTTCAAGGATAAAATAATTGGGTTCATAATTCTAAATATCAAAGAACTAAAAAAAAAAGTAACATAAAGTACCTGAAAAACACCTGAATCTATCCCCACAGCCATCCTCTGTTGGGCATCCTCTTGTGGGAACACACTGTTGTGTTTCAAAGGCATCTCCAGAACATGGGTTTCCCCCATATTGACCATAAACAGCTACTGTTCGTCTGCGAATCTGAATGCAAATCCAGAGAAACTATTAGAAAATGTAAGCCTGAAGCAGAAATAATAGGCTTCATCATGACTGCTCTACCAATTTTCTTTTGTGATGAACATGTTAACAAACATGGTTGCTGTACTGCAACATAACAACAAACTGATATAAAATAAAAGGAAGGAGTCTACTAAGTTGAAAACTCTTCTACAATCTAGGTGCTGAATGGAGTCAGTTGGAACCGTGTGAACCGTTCAGTTTCATTTTGTACTTCTAAGTGGTGACAATCACTCTTGGAACTAATCTATCAAAACTGAACTAAAACAGCCTTCACTCCCAAAGGAAACCAACTGCAAAGGAATGTTATAACAATCAAACCAGACATTATGTTTTTTTTCATCTCATGAAAGATTCAGGTTTGTTTGAAAGCTTGTGAGAAGAAAAGTTCTTAATTTGATCCCATCCATCTATCCCTTTGATTTCTCAGAAGCAGTAAGGCACATTTGCTTCCCACACGAGAAGAAGTACCAAAGACAGAAAGTACTTTTAACAATATACCTGCGTTTTAGTACAGCCATCGCATTCAGACCAGGGGCCAAAAGGATTCCAGCGACAGTGGACAGGGGAAGGACTGGTTGGGTTTTTTTGCATTGTTAAAACAAAAAGGGAAAAATCTGTCAGGAATTATGACATCACTGCTGGAGTCAAGTTTTCAGAGAGGAAATTTTGTTTAAAACATGGGGTTAAAAACCAGTGAGATTCATTTAACCTGCAGGAGGACAGTCAAACCTTCCAGCTCTAACGTCTATGAAATCTATGAAACGGGCAGGCTACAAGTCAGGTAGGAGGCACTTTCCCTGAGGAGTCATATGCTAGCACTGACCAGACAGAAGCCATCCAGCATGAAGGGCATAGCTCTGTGTCACAGGGCACAGAGAGGCCAGGTTGCAGTAGGAGCTTAGCTAGAGTTCTTACGAAGCACTTCAGGTTGCGGTTGCTTATCCGTTCCTTTAACTGACTCAGGACCAGTATTTCAGGCTTGGTCAGAGAAGAGTAAAGCAGTGCCCCACACCGTACATCAGCCGTGTCTATGTATCTAACTCTGTAACAGATACACTAAACATACATTTCCCTCCTTGGCATGAAATGTTTTATACTCACCTTGAAAAAACTGGAAAGAAGCCTGCGATTTCCACCAGAAGGAAAATCTCAAAAACCTGAAAAAGAAGGCAAGACAACAGACTTGCTTTGTACTGCTTTTTCTTTGAGTGTGTGTACATGCTCTGCCCGATTCTGCAGTCCTTACTCCAGCCAAACTCTTTAGTAAATAAATAAGAACATCACTCCTAACAAGGATCTCAAATCAGCATAGTCTCCTCCACTCCCTTTTCTTGTCATTCTACTTTCTTGCACTTTTGTCCCATTACACACTTCTCAGCCAACCGTGAATGAATATTTCATTGGATCAGTGTGTGCATTTCACTGGTAGAACTTCACTAAGTGATTGTCTTACCTTCATTTTAGGAGAAATGCTCCGCTACCCAGCAACTGCTGGGGAAGAAGTGTGCTTTGGCTAGGGGCAATTCAGCAGCAGGCGGAGTCTGTCTGTCTGCCTCTGGCTCTTCTGGAGTCTGACTGCCTTGCTGTGTTGCTTTTTTTTTCACAGAAGGGCTGAGTAATGCTAAGGAATTTTAATTTTAACCCATCTAGTCCTCTCTAGGGATACAAAGAGCCTGTTCTTGGAGCAGCTCAGTCTCTTAAAGACAGACAACTATACATGTAGATCAAGACTTGGCTGGATTTGCACAAAGCTGTGGGAATAGCTCCTTGGAAGAACTTGGCTTCCTTTTATCTTCTGTCACAGGGTCACAACTGAACAGCAGTTTTCAATGATCACAGGCCAGTTCTCTTCTCATCCAACAAACCCAGAACAGCTCCACTCCTTAGAAGCAGCTCTACTCTGGCTTTAAACCTGAATCAGTGGGCGCATTTACATGAGATGCTAAATGTGCAGTAGCCTAATAATACTGTGCAATAGCCTGTCATAGCAGAAATGCACTAATATGCTACTGTGCAGTATTATTAGGCTATTGCACAGTAGCATTACTAAACAGGCATGAGCCGGCCCTAATGTGCAGTAGTGCCAGCTACTGGTTATACAAGTACTAAATTTAATATGCCATAACTATGAGACATAAATTAACCTGTAGATGCACCCAGTGAGGTTAGGTTCTGGCCATAGATCTCTGATAAGCACTATTCCACCCATCTGCTCCTGCTTTTATACTCACCACTCCCTTGTTTATACAGAAAACCCTCGCTATTTGTGGGTTTGGCATTCGCGGTTTCAAATATTCGTGAATGCCGAACCTGTATCTTAAATATACTTACAGGGATATACTCTTTGGGAGCTCTGCGCTTGCCACCGCTGGGCTCCCGCCACCGCCCCGGGCCCCTGCCGCCACCCTGAGCCCCTACCGCTGCTTCTGGGCTCCCACCATAGCCAGCATAGTCGTGTTCCCCGCCCCAGCCACCAGGGGCAAGCTGTGCTGTATTCGTGGATTTCACCATTTACAGGGATCTCAAGAACGTATCCCCCACAAATGGCGAGGGTCACACCTAAGGATTGCATTAGCCTTAGCAACATACTACAGATCCCCTGGTGAGGCTAGTTTGAGGTCATCCCCAGCAGTCACTCTTCATAACAAGGCTACAGTCTCAAGAGCAGCTGTGGTGGCACATCCTAAACTGGCTTCACGGAAGCATGCTCACAGAAACTAGTGAATGGAACATGCAGTGTAGGCATCCCTTTCTCTTGGTCTCAACTCTCTTGCCTGAATTCCCTTTTACTTATTCTGTTCTTTCCTTGTACTGGGCTCTGTCCTCTTCAAAAGCTGCCTCTAATCCAGTATCACCATCAAAAAACCACAGCTAGGAAAATGTCCGTTGATTTATTTTTGCAGAAAGTGGGTAAAGCTTATATGAAGTCAAAATGTATTCCCCTTCAAGGAACTGCTGGGGTGATGCAGGCTATTTTGTACACTTGAGTGCAATCCATGAGAAAGAGAGCCATGTAGTGCCTGGTGTTTTCTCTAACTGAAGATACTTGGGCACTGCAATCAAGTCACCCTTTATTTTATTTTTTTGATAGAATAAACAGATTGAGCTCTTAAAGGCCATGTTTACATGGTATATTTACTTTGGTCCAGAGCAGCAACCTCAACCAAGTCATGCTGCTCCAGTTGGGCTATCTTTGTTTCTGGGCTACGAGGTGGATAACCGGCATTTTTGTCACTCAACAGTGCTACTTAGTCTATCCCAGCAGTTCTCAACCTTTTTAGATGCAAGGCTCATCTTGGGGAATGCCAGCTCTTAGTTTTTGCTAGTTTTTGACTAAAAAAATAATAGAGCAATTCTTCTGTTTCAAAGATCTCAGATCACAACAGGTCAGGATCTTTTTGGACACTATGGACTCCTATTTGAAATCTCTGGATTTATCTTGTGAATTGTGTGAGTTTTTTGCACACCTAATAGTGCTAATATTGTATGGCACCCTGTAGCACCCTTAAAAGGATCTTGTGACACCTTGGTTGAGAATCTCTAGACAAGCAAAATGCTAAACAGATGTAACTACCTGGCTTCCAATGCAGAAGGCAGCTAATGCAAAGTAGCACAGGATGTTCAAGGATGCCACTCTGGAGCGTGTATTTATCAGGCATAATTTACCTTGTATAAATTTACCATCTACATGTGGCCTAAATCAGAGGGGCCAGTTTGTGGCAGGCATGTCACAGGAGGCATGGGTAGCCTCTGTGTGTTGTATGCAACAGATCAGGGAGGAGACAAGCAGCACAGTAGCAGATAGGGCAGGAAGCAGAGCAGCAGATCAAGCAGGGAGCACAGGGCAGGAAGTAGAAAATAGAGCAGCAGATTAGGCAGGAGAAAGTGATCAGAGTGACACTCAGGGTGGGCATGAGGCTAATTTGTGGCAAGCCTGCTGCTGGTCTAAATCATGCCATTTCTTTAGCCCTTTGTCAGTTTTGCTGATATTTTCTGCACCCTTTCCAGTTTTTGAGCATCCTTTTTAAAATGAGGACAGACAAAGTGTACATGATATTTCAGTACTGGTCGCATTGGCTGCCTATACATTTGCTCGGAGGTGGGGAGGGGCAGAGGAGGGGCATTTTAATTACAGCGGTTCCTGGAGAGCTGCTTTAATTAAAATACCTCATTGTCATGTATATTAAACCCCCATGGGTACATGTACATGCCACGATATTTGCCCCTTCAGGCACTGCAACTGAGAGAATGAATAACACTTTTCCACCAGCAAATTTCCAGATCCATAGGGAACCTTAGAGGCAGATGATATGGCTCTGTGGGCCAGACATGATAAAGTATCATTTTTCACAGCATGCTAGTATGCCCTGGCATGCCCTTTGGGGATCACTGATCTAAGGGCTGTATTAGCCTTAGCATTGTACTGCCAGCTTATGCCAAGGTGCTTATCTGTTAAGACCCCAAAGTCCCCCATCTGGTGGGTATGGCCTGTATTCCTTGCTCCTGGATGATTTCTTGTTCAGTTCCCAGGTCTGAGGTTGTGTTGCTTTGTTTAGGTCAGAGATAATAATTAGACGTTTGCTAGATGAAATCAGTTTCAAAGCTACCGTAACAGGAGCAGGAGCTTCCTTCAAAGACTCTTGTGGTGATCCATGCTGCCTAAGGAAGTTTTTACTTTGTCTGGTTTATACCTTTCTTGTATTTTTATCTACAGAAAATAAGACCAGCATTCACTGCTCTTTCATAATGTTAAGCTACTATCCAGGGAGTCCCCAGGGTTGCAATGGCCAGCAAGACCAAATGGTAGATTTTTGGATAAACTGCTTACTAGTCTTTTTAAAATATGTCCTCGGGCATATTAGACTGAAACTAAACTTGGATGTTTTTAGATTGTTCAGAATCCAACAGTAACAAAAGCAAAGAGCTTGAACAGACAAGGAACAAAATAGATTCATGTCAAGACAAGCCTTGAATATCTCAGAGGACTGAGATTCCACAATTCTTGCAGCAGCTTACACAACCAACTGTTAGGTTATCAGTCTGTTTTAGGGACTAAAATGTGATTTACTTTGCTCTGCAATGGATGTGGTTGATTCTTCTTTTTTTATCTCCTACACACTTAAACTGTAGATCATTTAAAGTCTTATTGTTTTCTACATTTGTACAATTGTTAGAACATTTCTACATTTGCACATTTGTTAAAACATAACCTTCTTAGAGTTTGATAATACTCTACTTGCATTGTATCTCTTTTCATCAGGAATTGTAGGGTGCCTATCGCAATACAGCCTGGCCCATTGAAGGGTATCCACGGTACTGCTATAATACAAATAAATAATTAAACAAGTCACTCTGGAAGATGTCCATTGGGTAGAACTCTCCTGGGAAAGTAATGGGGGCTAGACATACAGAAGACATAAAATTGGCTCCTATGGGTCACATTTCTAAGATGGCTCTGCTCCCACTTAGGCTCACTGAAGACAGATTTTTCCAAAATATTCAACACCCAACAGCTTCCACTAGGACACTGTGGGCACATCTATACATCACACTATACTGCTGTAGTGACGCACTATGTCACTATAGTGACACGATGTGGCGACGTAGCAATTGCGTGCTTCTATATGTTGCTGGCAGCTACTTTGCTGTAGCAGTGCACTCCCCAGTTTTAGCATGCTGCTGTGGCGAAGTAGCAGCTAAGAATAACTGTACCATGAGTATGGCGCAGTATAGGTGGTTACTAAAGCACGGTGCAGTAAAAACATTGCCATAGGGCAACAGGTAGGCATGTCCTCTGTTGCCCAAACCAATACAGAAGTCAATGTACCCAGGCTTTTTGAAAATCTAGCTAACCAGTTTAGTTCCTAAATGGGTACTGTGTGCTTTGGAAAATCTGGCAGTGGGTGATATTAGTAAAAGTGATTCTTTTACTGAATTATCTTTAATGTTTGGAATGTAGGTAAAAATCATTAAAATGCAGTGTTATTTTTAAATGAATTACTACTGCTTCAGCCTGCCATTCTCTAAGGATTTTATGCTAGACACATCATGTTGAAGTTAATCTTCCCTATAATCTTAGACCATTTTACTCCTTAAAAGTAAGTCAGAGGATGAAAGAGTGTGTAAACTCAGTTTCCCCACCAACATATCCTTTTTTCTGTCACGAAGGCCACATTCTCCTGAAAACAAAACAAAACAGGGCTTGTCTTGACCCAGTAAATATCTCCACAGGCCAAACAATATGTAAAATTATTCATCTGAGGTAAAATTAATTCCTGTACAGAGGACCAACATGAAAGAAGGGGTAAATGCAACTTAGCTGCTAAGCAGGATTGATTTTTAACCAAGGTTAGTAGAAGTGAAACTGATTTTTCTTCTAGCAACTATTTTGCAATAAAAACAGTTTTTGTTATAGCAACTCAGTCATTGCCAATAATTATTGCAGTACATCCAATGTTCCGCTTTGTCTGCTAAAGACATGTGCTGTGAGTAGTTTGGAAAGGAGACAAAGGACTGACAGTAAGGTAAGACAGTATTTGCCTTGCCCCAAATGAGAATTCCAGCGGTACCACCATAATGCTTCATTTCCCTGTCTAATGATACTGAGCCCACTCTGGAGAAGACATGCAATGTTCCTGTATGTCTGTGGTATAATTAAAACTGAGGTCAGCCAGTATATAATTACATCAATGATATTTCCTTAGGGGCTTTCAGCCTTTTGTAGGATTGATGCTAAGGTTTCTCAATAGTTTGCAAGGCTGTAAATGCCCTTGCACCTTCATTTTTGTCCAAGTTCATTATCCTTTTTGGTCCCAAACAGTCTGTGCTCTCTGGATTGCTGCTGGTGCCAAGGATCAAATTACTATTGGGTGGAGAAAGAACATGTTGTCATTACAGTTTTAAATTGTGAAACTCACTCTTGCTGAGAGTCTGGATCTCTTTTAGTTGGTTAATGCCATGACATGTTTTTCTCCCCTTATAGATTGAAATTACTTGCTTTGTTTAGAAGGTATTTGTTACATTTCAAGAATGACTGGAAGTGCTTGGGGTCCATTTCCATGAAATGTGTCAAATCGCATCAAGGCTGTACTAGCTGTAACACAAATGGGTCTTCCCTGTGGGATACCCTGGCAGAAGATTTCTTTATGTCCACTAGATGTGCTGCAGTATTTAGGTAAAACAAATAGGGGGGATGGGCTGAGAATTCCCTGGGTTGCACACTTTCATGTTAGAAGCTTGAGAGCTTTATTATCATAATTCAATGGCTAACTTGAGTTTGAAGGGATTTGTTGAGATTTAGGTAGTGCACAGACCTTATGTTTGTTTACTGCACTTCAGGGAATTTCATGCTTTGTACACGTATTTGCAAACAGGTGTAGCTATTTAGAGCTAAATTTGGATGCAACTCGTAGCTCTGTGAAAGAGTTAGGCAGCTGTTGTGATCCTGGCAGGCTTCAGCTGAGGCGACCTCAATCCATATGCAGCACCTTGCAGCAGATGAAACAAAGAATAGTTTTGCACCATGTGGTTGTTTGTGTATGCCAGTGCTTATTTGCACATGAAGCTGTTTTGCATTTGCTATTCATTTTTTTTGCCTTTATGTACTTGCATTTTCCAGGTGCTCTTTAGCTACTAGTTAAAGAATTGGCCCTAAATGCTTTTTATTATATGTTTAATAGGGGTGTGCGAAATGGGCCATATTCAGTTCGGATTTGGATTTGGCCCCAATTGGGAACACTGATTTGATTCATTGATTCAGATCACTATCCCCGATTCAATTCGGCTGAATCTGAAACTGAAGATACGAAGCTGATTTAGAGAATCAGCGGTTTGGCCATAGACATAGGTTTAAATGTTTTTTCTACATACTCTGAGGTACCAGGTGGCTCACAAACGCTGCGATGCTGGGGCGGATGGAGCATCCCACAGGAATGCAGCCCTCCCATGCTCAGTGGCCAACCTGGATGTAGATTGGAATTACTTCTGGTCCACTTCTGGGTCCACTGCCAAGCATGCTGGGGGGGGCCCCCGTGCCTCCCTGGCTCAGCGATAGGCCACAGGGAGACCCAGGGTGCCCTCCCGGACCCAGGAAGCACCAGTCACGGAGCCAGGAGGTATGAGGGGGCCCCCCTGTATGGTCCCCAACAGACCCAGAAGTGGACTGGAAGTGCTTCTGGTCTGCCTCCTGTGGGGTGCTCCATCTGTCCCAGCATTGCAGCGATCACAAGGCACCTTCTATCTTGAGGTATGTAGAAAAAACATTTAAAGCTGTCTATATCAAATCATCAAATTTTTCCAAATCTCTCCGAATCAATTTGGAGGGTTCTGAGTCAATTCGGAGAGATTAAAGGGTCTCCTGATTTGACTCAGATTCAGAAATTCGGCCACTGAATCAGGCTGAATCTCTGCTGAATCAAATCAAGGACCAAAGCTTCACACAGCCCTAATGTTTAGCTAGAAATAACATAAATGCGGGATCTTTGATTAGGCGTTCTGTACAAGGATACATTTTTCCTTCATGATTTTGCATGACAAGGTAGGTTAGATGAGGTTTGTGCTATTTCTGTCATTTAGGATGATTACTATAGCTGATGTATCCACTTAGTTATCTTTCTAATTTTGCAGGTTTCTGTACTTGACCTACATATGGCTAGAGGCCTCAGTCAGTCCATTTACATGGGTGAGTTTTAAATAAGATTTAAAAAGCAGTGGGCTGTTGTTCCAAAGTACTGTGGGTATGAATTAATTGAGTCTGCTCTGACATGTTGGATTTCCGGCATGTCAGAGCAGGCTCCGCACACGTGTATAGGAGCCCAGTGATACAGGAGATCCCTTGTGTGTGATGGCTTATGCTTACTCACCATTTCAAAGTGGAATCTTTTAATTGGTGTGATTTTGTTATATAGCAAACTGAATGTAAACTATCCGCCATTAGCAATAGCTTCCAGTGCCTCCTGTGTCATAGATGCAAGTGTATTATGTGGGTTTTTTGTTTTGTTTGGAAATGTTACTTCAACTGGCTAAAAACCAGAACCAGAAAACCAAAAAAGATTTGTTCAAAATGTTTTTGTCAAAATATTTCAGGTTTGCCGTAAATTTCCTTGAAACAAAAATGTAATAAATAGCTCTCAGTAAACAAAGCAAGAATCTCTCTATTATGGAGAGCTTGGGAAAGATGGTTGAAAGCAAAGCTTGATGTAAAAAGAAATGCTTTCACAATCAATTTTTCTGATCCTCCCCCCCACCCCCCGCATTATAGCAGCCTTCTCCACACCAGCTGAAATACATCAGGAGTTTGTCAAGTTGCACAAGAGTCTCATCAGAGTAGTTCTGTCTGAGTTTTTGTAGCTCTTGTTATGTGCCCCATGAGACATGGTAAACGTACACTTGCAGCAGCCTCAAAATGGGAAGAGGAGGTGCTGGTGTGAACTGCACAGCTGCTGCTAGCATGTACTGGTTACGTCTGCCTGACAATGATTTCCAGAGTAACAGCCGCTGCGCAGCACAGAGCAGCAGCTCCCCCTCCCCTTTTGAGGCTGCTACAAGTACAGTATATGTTTCTCCAGACCATTTTTCTCATAGGTACATGGTTGGTTTCAACTGGGCCTAAAACACAAGCTTGAAAAAATAAGCTTTTCAAACCGTAAGCAGTAGGGGAGATCCTTGTTCGTTGTCAAGGAGAAGAACATGGTGCAATGTGGAGTTGGGGAATAGTGTCGTGCATGCAAAGCTGCCATACTTTGCACCCTCTGATTCTTGGTTGGCTGACTATATTTTCACATAGCTCCAGCATAAATCAGAGCAGCCTTCAGACTGCTAAACACTGAATTATTTACCAAGCATCCCAAAAGTGGCAGCTAGGGCTGAATGAAACCCTGGCTATGGCAGTTAATGTTGGCTATATGTCCCCACCCCAGGCATGAAAGGGATGCCCAATCTATGTTGACGAAGAATTTGCTAATACTATTCTGGTCTTCCTATTACTAGGAATACTGTCTTTAGGGTTGGTTCACACCAGCAGAGTGGTTCAAAGGAACACCACTAGAGCTTAGAATCTCGGCCAATTTATGCCATCACTCTTTTTAAATCAAAATGTTTTTATAATTGTTTTAATGAGGATACATTTGTACTTTGTTTTATTACTTTGGATAAATCGTACAACACCATATGGCACTTGTGCTCCTAACAGTGTAGCTACTGGTGTACAGAGCCTGACAGGGAAATTGACTGGAAACTAAAAAAACCACAAAAGTAAAATAGCGTAATTCTTCTCCATAGTCCTCCAGAGGCAGCATTCATTCTAAATTTTCTTCTACTTTTAGCTCATTCTGTGCTCATTGGGATAGTGGACCCCTGAGCAAGAATAAAACTGTTATGTTTCTAAACTAGGAAGATGACCTATAGAGCAATCTATAGCTGAAAAAAAATTGTTGCATGGCTCTGTTGAGACTTCAAGCTAGCGAGTGGTTTGGAGGTTTTTGAAAGATAAAAATGAAAGATGTCAACATAAAATAATTTCCAAGAATAGAAAGTGCAAATTTAGAGACCCCAAGTGAGATTTGGGGCTTATTATGCTCCTGTACATGTCAGGCATGTTAAAGAGATGCTTAAGCCCGTTTTTTAAAGGATTGTACCATGCTTTCAAAGCACAGACAGAACTAGGGACATTGCAGATACTGAGGGCATTGCCACAGCAAGGGATCCAAGCAGCACTAGACCTGAAAAGGGCACAATGATTGTCTTCTTGCTACAATGAAATCATTAACAACATTTTTGTAAAACTGGGTAGGAGTCAGTCAGAAACATCTTTTGCTTAAGGATTAGTTTTTCACATTAAAACAAGTAAAATAAGCAGGCCAGATTTACTCAGATTTCTGTGGTGCTTTTACTGTGGAACACAACCTGTATTATTCACCTCTCCCATGAAGCCACTCAGTAGCATAACTAAGGGTTGGCGAGAGGGGCATCAGCCCTGGGCACTAATTTAGAAGGGGTACCTAATTTCCCTCCACCCCCACAAAGTCCGTGCCCCAGCAGCAAGAGCCTTGGCAACAATGCCCATGGTGTTGTTCTTGCAGAAGCAGCAGCAACTGATGCACAGACACAAATGCAGGGCCCAAACCCTGCTTGCTACACCACTGAAGCCCCTTTTAGGTTGCCTGTGCCCGTTAAAACACAACTCAAATGTAAACTAGTACAATCATAAATTCTGGTGCAGACACTACAGAAATGTTCTTTTCAGGACTGTCATCATTTGGGTCTTGCTTTGGCTGAAATATATAGTTATTGTCTTCTAACACACATCATTTCTTGTTACCTAATGATGTATTATAAAGAAACGTTTGGGCACTTATCTTGCTAGGATCCTTTGACCCTAGCTGACATCCTGCCCTTGGGCAGGGGGGGCTGGACTTGATGATGTTTCAAGGTCCCTTCCAGCCCTAATGTGTATCAAATCTATGAAATATTTGTGGATACATACAGCCTCAGCCCTTTGCTTGTTGTCTGTACAAAGAAAAGGGGAAGCTGGTTAATTTAGTTTACTAAACTCTCAGGGCAAGGTTTCCAAGGTATTTAGTACCCCAAATGGCAAAGACGTGCCTAATGAAATCAGTGGGAGCTGGGCACTTGTGAAAATCCTACTAGGTGCCTATCTGCATCTTTGTGTTTAAATGTCTTTGAAAATCAGCCCCCAGTGATATCGCTGGAATTGGGATTATATTTCATATTATACAGTTTCAGGAAGCCCATCCTGGAAGGCAGTGTAGCCATGGTAATATTCTGTGCCCAGCTAGCTCTGCTGGCTACAAGATGGAGGTGAAGACATGGCCTGATCCTTCTCCCTTCCATGTCTACTAGTCTTGCCCGGCTTTTCAATTCAGAAAAGCACAAGTTCCATGGTATGACTGGTCTATATGTGGCTGTGAAAGAAAGTTAGCTGTGCCTTCTCTGTGTCTTTTTGTACACACCCAAAATGCTAAGTACAGTCTTGTCCTAATGATTATTAAGAGAAAGCAATACTGAGAAGCTTCATGGAGAACTTCCAGATGCAGCCAGAATGCCTCATTTACAGTAAATGGATAGCTGAAAAATTGCCTGGTCCAAATATAATCTTCCAGAATAAACAGAAAAAAAATCTGTAAATACATGCTTGAACTGACCTATTTTACTTGTACTTGAGGACAAATCCTCAGATAATGTAAATTATGGTACCTCCATTGACTTGTCAGTTTGCAGCACCAAGGAACTGGCTCTTGTTTTATATATTATTTTATATAAATTTCAAACTAACAGTTTTTTTCTCAACAGACTTGAATCTGTGCCTCATATCAGACGATTAACATAGTTAGATGGCAAATTTCTAGGACAATTTGATTCTTTCCATACAGGTTACAAGTTGATCTATAGAACTGATCATTTGGATCAGTAAGTGATTAAGTTCAATGTTTGTGAAGTTCACTGAGATCCTTTGAGGTGAAAGGTGAGCTGTATGTAAGTAAACAAATGTAAATTTCATCGTTTCATAGACTCATAAATAACTGAGTCTTTGGTGTTTTAAAAAAAATGTTCCCCAGATGAAATCTAAGTAATTCAATGTACTGTAATTCATCTTCCTTGACTTTTAGTTAAATTCAACTGGGGCAAATATTTTCTTTTTTGACCTTGTACAATGGTGTAAACATATTCAATATTTTGCAAAATGAACCATAAATTACAATTTGAAATATGTGAGCATCAGAACACGGCTACAACCTATATCCATGCAGCAAACATGAATTTGTAGTGGGATCAAAGGTAACCCTGAACTGTGCAAGCCAACAGCAGAAGTTGCCCTGGGGAAAGTGAATGTTTTTAAGCCTTCCCAGAGGCACTGGGTGTTGGCTACGGCCGAGGTTGGGAACTTTGACGGGCGTGCCAATGCTCCAGATGGGACCAAACCTGGAGGTTCCTAGTTAGTAGGTCTTACCCCTCCACTCACATTCAACATAGTTGATCAACATATTTGGGATCAGGAAGGAATTTTACCCCATGGTCAGATTGGAATGGACTGTGTGGGGTTTTGAATTCCTCTGTAGTGGGGGTGTGGCATTCTACCTGGGACCTCTTGAGCATATATTGACAACATTTTATAGAAACAGGACACTGTCTGCTATAGTTCCCCTGCCTTGCCTGTGGCAGGTTAGGGTGTTAAGTCTTTGTTGTGTCAGGTTTGACAGTAGTCTTATATCGAATTCAGATGATGGATTATATGGGATGGTCTGGATAGGAATGATCCTGCCTCAGGCAGAGGGATGGACAAGATGACCTCTGGAGTCCTTTCCAGCCCTACTTCTCTGTGTTTCTGAAACAATGGGTAATTAAAACATACTAATAAATTGTCCCATAGGTAAATTAACAGGGTTGATTGTATTTTTAAGGCAAATTAAAGACTAAATGAAGTGAATTATATATTCCAGAGAGAGATGATGAACTAAGTATTGATAATTGAAAAGTGCTGCATTTATTGTAAGCTCATTGTGTATTTGTTTATGCATGAGGAAGACAATAAGGCCTGAAATACCACTACATGTTTGGGTAGTATCTTGATATGCTTATAATGGAGGCATCGCTAGAAAGTGAGGCCCTTTCTACCTGGAATATGATGCAAACCAGGACTCTAGACCTGTAGTATTACTGGACATGTAGTTCAGTTTTGTTGCGGCTATGTTTGTTTGTGTGGTTTGGCATAATGGTTCTTAAATTGCGATGCATGGTCCACTGGTAGTCAATCCACAGAGGATGTGCTGTTAGTCTGACAAGAACTAGCTGGTCACTTGATGGTGATTTCCTCATTTCCAACTGCTAGGCTTGAGAAGCTAAAAACATAAGGTCTATGTGAGTATTGGTGTAGTTGCAACAAGAAGGTATTCTAATCACAGAGGCCAAGTGGGATTTAAGCAAGGGGTGGCCAGCCATGCCATGCCCTGGGCTGGATCTGACTGTGCACTGTGCAGCTCTTTGCAGGCCAGATCCACAGACCAAGCAACAGCTGCAGCAGCAAGGCAAGAAGCAACAGTGGTGATGTGGCAAGTAGCCACAGGGCAAATTGAGCTGTGTTTCACACCTCTCACCCTGTTGCCAACCACTATGTCTAATGGGGTCCTGGGCCCCTGGATTCTGCAGCAGGCCCTACCCCCAATTCTCTTGTCCATTAGCAGCCTAGAAGACCAGATGGAGTGGCTCCACAAACTATATGTTTGACACTCTTGATTTAAGCAATTGAAAATGGAAAAGGAGATGGTTAATGAGCCATTCTCTCACCTAAGACCTGCCCCATGGTACAAACAACTTTGAGAATATCTTAAAATATTGTAGGTTTTAAACATTCCTTTTATGCTAAGTTATGTCACCTATTTTATTGTAATACACAAGTTCATTTTTATGACACTCCAGGTGGGTCTATACGAGACGCTTACTGAGCATTAGCCTAATAATTCTACACAGTAGTGTGGTGGTTAAAAACCACGCTAATAGCCTACTGCTCAGTGTTATTAGGCTAATAAGCAATAAATGTCACAAAATAACCATGTGCTCATGCTACTGCACAATAAATGTAGTTACTGCACATTTAGTTATTGAGCAAGTACTAAACTAAGTGCACAGTAACTAAGGCACTTTATAGAACATATAAATGCACCCTTTGGGTAGAAGATAAATAATTTCATCTTTGAAAGTAAGGGAATTATGGTTAATCTGATACAGAGATAAGAACTAGACATTGGAGGTCTGTTTTCAATAATAAGCTGATATAAGTTTTCTTGATCTACTTATAAAGCATCTTAGCAGGCAGGATCTTGGACTAGACAGCTTTCTTCTTTGAGTTTTCTTTTTTGTTTAGCACAAGATGCTTTATCTACATGAGTTTCTAAATGAGAAGTTCCAACCTCTCACATTCATAGGTGAGAATCAAAAAGTATATGTGCATTTTATATATCTGTATACACACACACACACACACACACACACACCATATATATCCTATAGATAGATAGATCCATCTATGTATGGGGGTGCCATGCAAGATAGTGCATATAGACAGGGAACAGGGGTGAGTTTTAGACAGCCTGTTATAATTCTACATGTATCATTTAGGGTGATGTCAATATGTTTACTGTGACTTGAGCATCCCCAGATAGTGCAGGCATATTCAGCCACAGAGAAACAAAGTGCTACAGAAGTAGTATGTAAGGTGGATGGATGTGCTCCCCACTTGGAATTTAATATGTGCTTTTTGTAACTAAGTGTACGGTCCAATGTTACCCCTAAGCAGAGCACATATTTCTGATGTTTGAGACTCTGGTCACCCCAGGTGACACTCAAGTGTCATTCTGCATCCTATCTTCTCAGGTGGAAGGCACAGATTTTGGTTTTGCTAGGGTTTGTTTTGAGATAATTAGTTAGGTAATAATCTGACATGCCATTCAGTGCTCTCTTCAGCATCTTCTCGGTGTCCCCAAAATTCTTCTGTTGTGCGGTAATGCAGAGATGTCAGCATAGATGAAACACTGATATGCAGCTGGAGGTGGCTGAACTGATCGTTAATGTAGATGTTGAATAAAAGTGGGGCAAGCACACTACCTAGTGGTAAACTGTCTGTTTGGGAGCACCATCTACTTTTCTGGCTACTTAGTACTGCATAGAAGTGCTGTTCTCCAAGAGGTTTTGAATGGTCTTGCTTAAATCTAAGTCATCAGTCATGAGGTACAGTTTGTGGATCATGATGCAGTGTTAGACAGTATGATATGCAGCAGATAGGTCAACAAACACTATTTGGTGATGAACTTCTGTTGGAAACAATTTTCGGTATGCTGCGTGAGGTTTAGTTGTTCCTGCACAGGTTCAGCCTGGTATAAAACCTGCTTGGTCTTGTCTAAGTTTAGAAGCTACCAAGGGTGAAATTCTGTTGCAGGATTAGACATCCATACAGTTTGTAGGCAATGCTGAGGAGGGAGAATCAGTTTATAACTTTGGTGATGAAAGGTCTTTCCCTGGTTTGGGCAGAGCTATGACTCTTGCCTTCCTCCATACCAATGATATTTGTTTACTCGTCATGCATGTATTGAATAGATCAAGGAGCCATTGCTTTGCAAGAGGTCCTAGGTCTTGTATCATCTCAGCGAGTACATTGTCTACTCCTGCTGCCTTCCCATGTTTCAGCAGGCTTATGATGACTGTCAGTTCCTTCATAGTAAATGGACAGGTTAGGTCTTTATGTGGTTGCTTGTCAGATGGTATAATGCAGCAATGGTGTTCTCCAGTGTTTCTTCTATGTGAGCGCTTCCCATTGTTCAGCAGTTATTGCAGGAAGTAAATTAAAAGAGGTTTCATGTTTTAATAAATTGGGATTAAGGTCTGGGGGGTGGTGGTCATGCTTCGTGGGAAGATTGTGAGGTAGAAGTAGTAAGGGAAGGTGCTTTTGGAGGAGCTACTGCCCTTGACCTAGCAAGGAAGCGTCAATCATGGGTACCCAATCTGGCCCTCGACCTTGCCTCTCCCCACCCTGCCTAGACCCCACTCCATGCCCTGCAACTTAGCTAGCTGGAACATGTTCTGCAGGCTGTTTGCATGGGGTTGCACACCTGGAAGTGCAAAGGTTGCATCCCCAAAGACGGAAGGGGAAGTTAGTTTGGTGCCAGAACTGCCCCTCTGAGTCCAGGGGAGGAGAAGTTAGTCCACAGAACAGGTGGGTGGGAAAGGGATGCTGGAGAACTGTAACTTGGGTCGGTCACACAGTAATGGAACGAGCTGGGTAACATAGATTAGAGGTAAACCTGCCCTGCAGTGGTGTAACTTTAAACTGCCTAAAGTGTGCTTAATCCTAGTTTCAGGTATTAATATGTGGACAATCCAGGTGTTAAGAGCTCCTAAAATTAATGTGCAACTAAAATTAATGTGCTGCTAGGTCACAGCTACCTATCTCTTTTTCAGCAAATCACATAGGAGGATTTAGTTGAGTTACACTGTCCTCTAGTGGCACCCAGGTTTCTGTGTACTACTTTCATACAGCATGGGTATAGATTTTCCTGTGGTTAAAACAAAGGATTTTGGATAAGATTTACAGAATTAAATATTCAAAGGCATCTGCTAATCTTTTGTGTGCTTCACCTTTTGAGAGCTGCCCTGATGCACTTCGGACTAAATTTCTAGAGATGCTGACTGAGCACCTTCATCTCCCATTGACTTCACAGAGGTGCCTAGTTCTGAAAGTCACATTGTCATCCAAAAATCACTCAAAGCAGAGGTCATTTAAAATTAATTTATACTTGTGAAAATGATGCTTTTAAGTTCTACTCCCACTTCTGTCAGAAACACTCTGTGTGACTTAGTGACCTAGGTCAAAATGTTCATCTTTCAATAGGATTTCTAGACACTTGTATAGGATTTGCAGACACTTCAATAAGATTTGCAGACACTTAGATGTAAATACTTGTAGGTATTGGCATCCAAATTTGGAAATAATGGCTTAAGCCTCATTATCCCTGTTTAAAAAAAAGCCCTTCGTTTATTAGATAGAACCTATGATGCTTGTACCACATCTCAGACTTGACTCTTCACTGCCTTAAATCTTGTGTAGTTATCTTTACTTGTACAAAAGATTTTAAATTTTCTTTGAAATTCACTGTGCCTAGTATAAATTTATTGTGCCTGATGTAGCTTACTTGAATCTGGGGTAGAATTACCTCTGCAAAAATCAGAGGTAAAACTATATCCATGTTAGTGTTGTCCATAGTTATTTGCTCAAGACAAACAGACTGTTACCCGCTCCAGACAAACAACTGCTGCAAAGACTATTGCTCAAGACAAACAGTTACCTGTTTGCTCCCTGCCCTCCCCCATCCCACCCAATCTCAGCCCAGTAGCAAAGTGCTGTAATAGTTACTCTAAGCTGCTACCTATACCTGGATATCTACTTGTCTGCTTGCTCCATATATCTGTTTACAAAACCAATGTAAGTTATACCAGTAAAAATATTTTGTGTGTGGAAAGCCCTACAGCTAGTAAATTTAGAGCTAGCTAAAGTATGTCTAAACTACATCTCAGGTACATCTATAACCACAATGCAGATACCCTCTCCAAGCAGGGCTGGGAGCAGCTGAAATGGGACTTGCTAAGTCCCTGCTTATTCCTTACCTCCCATATTCCCACCTTCCAGAGTACTAATGATGATTCAAAAACATACCATAATGCACACCTTTTACTAACAATTTTTAAAGCATGTAGACAGACTGATTTGACTTACAAAAAAATGCATTTATTTAGTAGTGTATGTAGGCAGGGAAACATACGAGCATGCGTACTTCGGCGGCTCTTGCCATAGCCTCCTATCCAGCATCCAGCATGCTCTCTCGCCAGGCTAAACAAGAGGAAACAAGAAAAGGGGTATTTATTAAAAGATATACATCTGTCCTTATGTGAGGAAGATTGTTAAGATCCAGCTCAAATACCACAGTATATATCCATGCTATTTGAGTTCCCTAGACCCTGTCAAAAGGGCACCTGTAATTGGGATGGTTTTACTCATGGCATTGAGTACTCCAGTGGAGTTCTGGTAATGGAGAATAAATTAAAATTGAAATGATAAAATATATTGTCAGAAATTTAGTGGGACTAAGACACCTCTGTCTTTGTTTTGACATCAGTCCAGGGCTGGAGTAAGAGCTAATCAAAGGGAAAGAACTCAGGTTTGGTTCAAAAAGGAACTCAGACATCCAAAATGGGTTTAAGCATTTAGACATATAAGTCTAAGACAGCAACCTGCCGAAATTTCACTTACCTGCTATAGCACCCAGGACCCTCAGACATCCACATTTATCCCAGAAAATCTAGGTAGGCACCTAAAATTTAATTGACTACTGCTTGTGCCCAGAGGCACCACTACCATAGCTTAGCTGAGCATTTTGGCTTCTATCCCATGCCTAAGGCTATCTGGGATTCACAAATGAGGGTCTCAGGGGCATATGTATACATGCAAGCGCCACAGTGCCTGGTGCTACGTCGCTTGCCGTTGAGTAAGTGGCAAAATGCGTGTCAGCACTGAGAAAATGGTGGTGGCGCACTTTTGAACTAAAACCCATAGAAGGTACTTTCAAAAGTGCACTGCCACCATTTTCTGTGTGCTCATGTGCATTTTGCCACTTATGCAACTGCATGTGGCACAGCACAGTGTGCATCAGCTTGTGTGGAGCAGTCTCGATTAATTCAGTCTGCTCTGAAGCAGCAGATCTCCAGCTCATCGCAGGATGAAAATATATGTGTTTGTAACCCTTCTGCTGAGCACCTGTCAGCAGCAACAAGGGCTGCGTTCAATTCTGGGGATAGTAAATACATTTTACTGTGACTTGAACCCCCACCCACTCTATCTGGGAAACACTAAATTTTTTATTACGATCAATTACTAAAACCAACAACCCTTTTCTTGCAAGCAGTGTAAACAAAAAACCCCCAGATTTATTACAAAGCATAAAGAAAAAAGCAATTACTAACTATAGTTTTAAAACACTACAAACTACAAAACAAATTCTATAGGTGGTACCCTCTTGGAGGGGTCTTTACCCATACCCAGGCAGTCTGGGACTTGGGACTCCCCAGTGGGTAGTTCCCGGGACAAGCACCCCGATACCTGCCCTTCAGCAATGGTCTGGAAACAGGGGCCCACACCGGAGAGTCCAGCGAGCTGTTCCACGGGTCCGCTGTACTGCAGGGAGCTGCTGGAAAGAGTAGGTCCTTCTGCATTGCAAAGGACCCCTCATTGCTCCCTCAGAAAGTATAGTGTTGATCCTCATTTCCACATGGCAGATTTGAGGTGTGAACTGCAGTTTTCATTAGTATAGCTCATCCCAAAGTTTTTAGTACTAATCCCAGCTCTGCTGGGGCAGGAAACTGCAAGAGAACTCAGAGAAAAGCCAGCCAAACAGCAAAGGAGCCTGACCAGCAACAAGCACCAACTGCACTACATCGGTCAGGAATGACACAGAGCCACAAAAGCAACACGTGCCAGGCCCAGGCATACAACGAACAAACATACAGCAGGGCCAGCAATACAGCTGTGCTGAGACACAACCACTGTAAAACAATACAAGGGGGACTCGGGCCTGTCCTGCACCCTGGTCTGAATATACAACAGATGAGTGCCAGGCCTTGGCTGTGGCCTGGGCGTATAGTCTCAGCTACACTGCTAGGCTGAGACCTAACAGCTATGAAATAACAAAAGAAGGGGAGGGCGGGGGCAGGCCTATTTTGTCTTAGGCCTGAACTAGAACTAGCGCCCAACCACACTGCTTGGTTGGGGCATAAACTGCAAAAGGGACAAAAGGCCATATTTCACTGGGCCTGGACTGGGCAGCAAAAAGCCAACCAGGTCTATATACCACTGAAGTCTGAATAAGCAACAATAAGTGCCAGGGCTTTACTGTGGCCCAAATCTGCCAGCCAACATGTCGCTGGGGTTCAGCCCCACACCGGTAGGCTGAAACACAGCAGTGGTAAAATAGCAAAAAGGGTCCAGGCTTATGGCTTCAGCCTGGACACATAGTTTCAGCTTTACCACCACACTAAGACACTACAATCCCCAACACAGTGACTGCCAGGACCCTGTCTCCTGGTCAGTCTCCATTACGGAATGATACTCTTGTGGCATCATTGCACTCAAGGTCTGCATGGCCGGTAGCTACCAGGGCCCTGTTCCTGGGCAGCCTGCACTAGGGAAGGACGCGCTCATGGCATCATCCCACTTCACGGGCAAAACAGCCAGCAGGACACATAGCTAGGGTTTCAGCGACACAGCTATGCTGAACCCAAAAGAAGTTGCAAAAGCAACTGAAACATGCCAGGCTCTCAGTCCTGGCCCAGAGCATGCCAGCAAAACTGCCAGGCTCCAACTTTGACCAGTTTGCTGCAAGGATTGATACCCGTCCCGGCATAATCTCATTCAAAACCCAGAAAACAAAAAGGGGAAAGAAGAGGGAGAGAACAGAGGTCTCAAGCCCTGAGACAGACTTTCTCTCCCTGTCTCTGAGGCTTTCCCTTCACATTGCTTGAGTTTGCTTCATCAGTGAAGAACGGGGCACCAGGCTTTTCTGGCTCCCAAGTGTTCAGGCTTCAGCAGCCCCAGGAGGAAGAAAAGAACCCACACCAGGTGGCTTGACCCTTGGATACCTTTTCTGACCTCAACAGATGAGGTTTTTTGGGTGAATCTGATATCTTTTATTAGACTAACTTAAATAGTTGGGGGGAAAAATTGTAGCAAGCTTTTGGGTTTAAAAACCCTTCGTCAGGCTGAGGAAGTCTCTGTACTTGGTGTGTGCTCTTCCTGAATGGAAGAAACCAGAGGCTGGGCTGCATGCAAGACAGGCAGTCAGTGAAGATGTAAACTGAAGAGTCAGTGGGTGAGATACAGGCTGGGTGGAGGGCGGGGGAAGAGAAAAGAGGGATGAATGTAGCAGTTGAATGGTGGAGAGGTACCTGGGGAATCAGATGTCAGGCAGGTCATAATATGTCATAAATCTATATTTAAATGTCTATATTTAGTCCATGATTTTTTGTATCCAGGAGGTTGATCAAGTGAAGTTCAGCCCCATTTGCTCTGCTGCTTCAGGTCTTGTCCTCTGGCACGGGAAGGCAGCAGGGCAGGGAGCCCCAAGCCCACAGCAGGCAGCTTGCACCCACCACTGCTACATGGACAATTGTGCAGAGCGTATCTGCTATATTCTCCCGGGGAGTGTGCGCAGCAGCAGGCAGTGATGCGTAACCTGAAGGTCACCTGCTGGCATCCTTGTTGAACCTAGTGAGTTGGTGATCCTCGAGAACTAACTTTGCTGGACTGGATGTTGTGTCTGGTTGCCTATCAGCTCTGAAAACAAGCACTCTACTCCAGCTTCGTTGCAGCCTGAGATCTTGTGGTGGCCAGAGGAAACAGTACAAGGACACTTTGAAGGCATACGTCAACAAAACAGATGCTGACATCAAGAGCTTGGAGAAACTGACTGCTAACCAACTCCAATGGCCCCTCAACCTCAACCAAGCAGCTGTCTGTTTTGAGGTAAATCTCTCCCCACCACCCACTGACCTGCGGAAGACAATGGGTGGAGGAAGCAGAGAAGAGAGGAGGAAGGGAAAGAAGAATGGGCCCGTGGCCTCCCCTCCCCTGCGGAAAGACCTGCAACTTCTGTGGACTGACGTGTGGCTCAAGGCTTGGCTTTTTACGTTGCCTTGTGACCCATCCATTAACTGTGGTTGAGATCATGCTCGAACTGAGGGATTGCCAAAGGTGGATATATATCCCAGCATATAAAACACTACTGTCAGCCCTCAGAAGGTGCTGAGGGCTATCTGCTGTTATGCCAGGTGGGAGCAGGGTGCTGTCATCTTCACTGTCACTCCACAATGCCCCAAATTTCCCAACTTCTCTTTTTGTCCCTCTCTTGGAAAGTCTCTATGTCAGGGCAGACACCAGCACCTGAGAACCCCAATCTTTCCCACTCGCCCCTGGTTTGCTCGCTTTCCACACAAGCTAGTCCCTGCATTCCTGGGGCAAAGGCAGCCCACCAGCTCTGCAGGGCCAGGAGCCGGCCCTGGTCCCGCTGTGCCTGGCAGGGGGCACCCCCAGCAGCTCCAGCGCCCCAGGGCTGGCATGGCCACGGCTGCCTCTGGGGCACGGGGTTGCCAACTCCTTTGCATCTATTCCGGGAGGTTTCATCACATGGCATAACAACGTTAATTACAGCGCCCAGAATTTCCGTCAGGAAGGCAAATGCAGGCGACTATGACAATATAAAAAACCCACTGGAGGACTGTATGAATCGGGTTCCACATTTAAGACTTTATTTTAAACGAATGCCCTATCGTTTGTCTCAGGAGTCTAATAATTCCTCGAGACTCCAGGTATCCGGGTTTTGGTCGGATCGGACTAGACTCAGGAGGACAAGCCAGTCAGGGCTCGTGGACAGAGGTGATACCTTTTATTAGACCAACAAGATTTCTGCAAAAGTAAATTCTTTAAAATTGCTGAATGGAATGAGAGACGCCAGAGCAGCCCCGCGCGACGCCGCCCTGGCCTGATCCCTCTCGGGTGGAAGGGGAGCAGACGCCGCGACCGGTGACATCACCAGCGCCCCTAGCCCCGCCTACCTGCGGGGCCGGCCCGGTGTGACAGCGTTTCCCTTCCCCCGGCTCGGCGGAGCGGCTTCGGCGGCGCACCCGGAAGTGGCGCGCGGGATAAAGCGGAAGCGGGGGGCGGGCGCGGCCTCTTTGGTGCAGGCGGCCGGGGAACATGGTGAGTGCGTGGCGCGGCGCGGCCAATCTGCCTCCATCTGCCACCCCGGCGCGGCCCCCGCTCGGCCCGGCGTTGCCTCCCGGTCCCGCGCACCCTAGGGACCGGCCGGGTCCGGGAGCCGGAGGGCAGGCGGCCTCCTGCCTGGGCTGAGTCCGCTCCCTGCCGGCAGCCCCGCAGGGGGAGCCCGGGGCCAGGAGCGCCTGCGGTTGCTTCTGCTAAGCCTAAGGGAGGGATTCCGGCTACGGCTTCCTCCTCGCAGCCTTAAGGAGGGCGCGCTGGAAGTGCCGTGGGGGGAGGGGTCCGCACTCGATAGGCTTTTGTTGCCTTCAGCCCTGAGCTTCCCTCGATAGAGCTGTGCTTGGGGACCGAGACGTCTCCGATGCATGAACCGGAGCATTTCTAAAGCCTTAGAAAGCAGTATAAAATGTAGGGGAACTTGGAAGTGGTGTAAAGAGCTGTGGGAAGCACCTGAGCTTAAAAGCAGCTGCTGAACGATGGAAAGGGGCAGGGCCTAGCAAAACTGGTCAAGTCTCTGCTTTGTGAAACAAGCGTGTGTCTGTGACCTCCTTTTGTGACATGTGTCAGGCTGTATTTTAATACCATGCTCTTGGTTTTTCGATGCTCTGAAATGTGCTTCAGACGAAGGGAACGTCATCCTTTGGGAAGCGCCGCAATAAGACGCACACCTTGTGCCGTCGCTGTGGATCCAAGGCGTACCATCTCCAGAAATCTACTTGTGGGAAATGCGGGTACCCTGCTAAACGCAAGAGAAAGTGTAAGTTGCTACAAGAGTTTTTGGGCGGGTGGTAGAGAGGGGGTGGGAAATAGGGTGGGAATAGCAGTGTTGTATCATGTATTTGTAAACAGAGCCATCTTCTATTTGGGGAGGGGTAGGACAGCATCTTTCTCTTGGAGTAAAGCAGGATGTATGCACAAGGATTTCCATGCTGTTTGGTAGTATATTGGAGTTACGGAGCTTTTTGCTGCTGTTAGGCACACCTGGCATGGAAGAACAAGCCCTTGCTCATTGTATTTGTGTACTGTGGTGCATGAAGTATACACAGTTCTCCAAATACGGTCTGTGTACCACGTCCCCACGGAAACAATTTTTTTGATGCGCGTGTGTTATGTTTGTGTGCTAGTTATTGTTCCTTTACCTTGAGGATGGTGATCCTTCACTATCTGCAGGGTACTGTACAGCTAAGTATTGTAGGTCATGCAAAATTAAAGTAATAAATTATGTTGCAGATAACTGGAGTGCAAAGGCTAAAAGACGCAACACCACTGGTACTGGTCGTATGAGGCACCTGAAAAAGGTCTACCGTCGATTCAGGTACATAACTGAATATTTGCTTTCAGCAAATGACTGTTACGTGACATTATGTGAACTTCAAATTCCTTTTAAAAATCCATTTTCCAGCTGAGCATTTAGTACTGCTTTTAAATGTATTCTTGCAGTATAATCTTAAATAGTTGGTTACTCTTGTGATTTTAAAAGGTATTTGAGAGTTGAGCATAAAAACAAAACTGTTGATCTTAACGTATCTGAAGTGTTGGCTGAAGCTGAAAGGTTCTTGGTTTTGATTCAGATACAGGTCATGAAAGCTACAGTGGGAATAGTATTTGCTTGGAATGTAACCCAGTTTTCATTTAGTTATGAATTTGAAATAAACAATGCAATTTTACTTCTAGGCATGCAACTATAGTTTACACTTCTGGTAACTTAAGTTTTTAACTAAAGGAACCTGCCATTATTTTCTGCCACTTCTGTGTGGAAAGCAGAGCCTGTCATGATGTGAAATTATATCTTTACTTGTGGCAGTACATTCCTTCTGATCAGCTTATTCTTTCATCTCATACATTGCATGTTGTCAACTTCGATTAATTTTTTTGGGGGGCTAGATATTCCATTGAAAAACCTTAAAGGAATGTGCTAATAAAAGTTATCATTTGCTTAGCTCATTTACAAATGTGCTTATTTTGCCAGATGTGATAATAATTGGACAGCGATTAAATATAAAGTTTGTGAGTTAATGACAGCAGACATGTTAGACAATGATGTAGTCTAGTCTTGTGGTGGTCAGCCTCTTGGTCTCCAAGGGCCTAATGCTGTACCTGCCTGGCTCTGTGTACTGGCCTAGTGTGCAGGGCCTGGGGCTCCCTGCAGGTCCAGAAATTTGGCAACGGTGCCAGTGCAATCCTGCCAAATCTCCAAGTTTGTTTGGAGCCGTGCAAGACAGAAGACGTGGAGCTGCAGGCTGGATCTGGCCCATGGGCTAAGGTTGAGCCCCCTGGTCTAGTTAGTCTATATTTTAGCCAGAAGTTCCATGATTTCAAAATGCTGTGCCTCAAATCCAGAAGCCTTTTGAAACGGATATGAATTTTTAGGAATATGAAATATTATATTATTCTTAGCAGTTCAGAAACTAGTGGGATTATTGTTTACACTGATCAAAATTCAGAATAACACTTTCTAGCAAAGCAATCATGGCATATTTACAGCATGTGCATTTCTGCAGCCTGGAGTGTCTGACACCTAAAGCATTTGTTGTGCGCCTTACAGCTCTGATAAGGCCTTTCCCTCTCCTTTCTGCCTCTGTGAAGTAAAAGCTGCTTTGCCAAAATTTGGCACTACTGTTAGGATAGGTTTCCTCTACTTCCTAAAGTGAAAACTCTTTGATTTAAATCACTTTCTGGAAAAATAAATCTGGGGCAGGTCTTCAGCAAGAACCTTGTCTGAGTGAGCAATGCTGGTTGGAGTCCATTATATTGAAATGCATTGAAATTGACTTACTGGGAGAGAAATGGTTTCACTGAAATATTAATGACAGCTTGTCAATGATGTTTCTCTTTAAAAAATGTCTGAACATATGAGTTCAGAAGTGATTTCAACCTGTAACTGAGATAAGCTGAACCAAAAACTTTGGAGCTTGAGACTTGCCCACAAATAGTACTATTTAGCATCTCATAAATAAGTCCTTTCTAAAGGGTGGTAACTACTTGTTTTTGTGCATACAGGAATGGATTCCGTGAAGGAACTACACCGAAGCCCAAGAGAGCCGCTGTTGCAGCATCTAGCTCATCTTAAGGACATGTATTTGTTAAAATAAATGTTTTAAACCAGAAAAATGTTGTCAGGATATATTTCTATACATTGTTTTTTAACTCAGTGGACTACAAAGATTCCCAGATATGAGATTCCTGATATTGGGATAGTTCATTAAACAATATTCCATTAGGTAACTTCTCACCTGATCATATTTTTATATTGAAAAAGACTTTCACCTAAGTACTGTAATTTTTGGTTTCAGTGGGCAAAGTGTGTACTCATTTTTTATAATTTATTTCTACTTTCTGATTAATTTAGAAACCTGCCTACCTAGCAAATCTGTACATTTTGGATTTTTCAGAGGTACTGGAGCAATTGGTACACAAGTCGTAAGTTAATTACCAGAAGCCAGAATGCGTAGTCCTAGACTTCAGCCTGTAAATGCAGAAAACTACAGTTTATTCCAAGCAGGTGTTCACTTAGCGCGGAAATTGTTTAACATTCCCATCCTGGCAAATTGCTTTGTAGACTATTTTTTTCAGAATGTTTTGTGTCATCAGTGAAACGTGTAGCTATTATTTTATGTTTGTAATCTTTGACTTGGATTCTGAAGGCTTGTGAGGCTTTAGTTTTAATGGGTTGTTTAGAGCAGGGGTCAGCAACATTTTGTGCTAGAATGCCAAAATTTCATAGATGTCATAGACATTAGGACTGAAAGGGACTTCAGAAGATCGAGTCCAGCCCCCTACCTCAGGGGCAGGAAGTCAGCAGGGGTCAAAGGATCCCAGCAAGATGAACATCCAAATGCATCTTGAAGGCATTCAAAATAGGTACTTGAACTAACTCCAGCGGCAGTCTATTCCAAACCTTGAGGCTCGGACAGTAAAGAAGTTCTTCCTTGCGTCCAACCTGAAACAGTCTTGCAGGAGTTTGTGACCGTTCAATCTTGTCATCTCTTGGGGCACTCCGGTGAACAGATATTCCCCCCCAAGCCTGGTGAGCACCTTTGATAAACTTGTAGGTGGCCACCAGATCACCCCTGAGCCTGTCCTTTTCCAGGCTGAAGAGTCCCATGGCTCTCAGCCTCTCATCATAAGGTCTGTTTTCGTGACCTCTGATCATGTGCGGGGCTCTCCTCTAGGACTGAAGATTCTCCACATCCTTTTTGAATCATGGAGTCCAAAACTGGACACAGTATTCCAGCTGCAGCCTCACCAGGCCCCTCCTGTCCTCAGGTGTGCAGGCTTTACCCCAAAGTTTGCTCTTGGCAAACTTGATCAGTCCACTTCTGAAACCAGTGTCCAAATCATTAATGAAGATGTTGAATGGTATAGGCCCAAAGACAAAGCCTTGAGGGACCCCCCTGGTCACAGCGAACCATGACTCTTGACTTCCATCAAACACCACCCTCTGGGTCTGACCACAGAGCCAATTCCCCAGCTAGCAGAAAGATTGGTCAAGCAACAAACCTCTGCTGGCTATCCCTCAGGATGCTGCCATCGGCCAATATGTTAACAAGACCTTCCCCAGGACAGAGGTCAGGCTGATGGGCCTGTAGTTTGCCAGATCCACTTTCCTCCCTTTCTTGAAGATGGGCACCACATTGGCCTTCTTGCAATCTTAAGGCATTTCACCAGAGCACCAGGAGTTCTTGAAGATCTGTGCCAGGGGCTGGGCTATGAAGCTTGCCAGCTCCTTGAGTACCCTGGAGTGTAAACTGCCAGGGCTGGCTGACATGAAGGTATACAGCCTCTCAAGGTGTTCCTTCATGAGGTCAGCATTGATGGAGGGTAAGAAATCTCTCTCACCTGGGCCTTCCCATCCCATAATGGGCAGGGGCATCCCTTGGGACTGGTGAAAGACTAACACAAAGTACCCATTTAGTAGGTTGGCTTTTTCCTGGGTGTCGGTTGCCAGTTGTCCCATCTGGTTTAGCAGGGGTCCAATGTTGCCCTTGCTTTTCTTCCAGCTCCCCACATATCTAAAATCACCCTAATGCCCGCCTATGTCTTGACTTGGCATGCCAGACATGGGGGAGCTACAAGGGGCCCGATCCTCATTGCTTGCAGTGGCTGCACATATGATTCTGGGTGAACAGCAGGGAAGGGGCTGGGTTTTTTGCCCCAGCTCCTTCCCTGCCACAGTGCTGCTGCCATGGAGCTGGTTCTGGAGCTCCAGAGCCCAGGGGAGCTGTTTGCAGCCTCCCAGCTGCCTGCCACAGTCAGTCCCAGCTCTGGGCAGCTGTAACAGGTGGCTGGGAGGCTGTGAACAGCTGTGCAAGGCTCCTCAGCCCTGGCATCAGCTCCATGGCAGCTGTGCATGTGCCTCCTGGCAGATGGCAGGGAAGGAACCAGGGTTCTGCTGCCCTAAGCCCCTTGGCCATGTGCCCAGAGGTATGTGTACAGCTGCTGCAGCCATGGGACTAGTGCCAGGGCTGCAGAACCTCAAGCAGCTGTTTGCAGCAGCTTGGCTGCAGCTGGCCTGGGTTCTGGGCAGTTGCTGGCAGAAGCTGCCCAGAGCCTGGGTCAACTGTGGAGTGCCAAAGAAAATGGCCTTATGTGCCATGCTCTGGCATGTGCTGGGGTTGCTGATCCCTGGTTTAGAGTTTTTCTGCTGTATTTTAGTGTGCTAATATACTGTTCAACAGTGTGTTACCACACAATAGATTAGCTTAATTTCTTTGTTCAGAGGGTCGTCATGTGTTAGGCAGAGGACAGAATCATAAAAAATTAGGATTGGAAGTGACCTCAGGAGGGGATCTAGCCCACCCCCTTGCTCAAAGCAGGACATGTTCACCTCTGGAGAGCATTGCTAAGTCTAGTCTTTGCTACTTAACACTTCTTTTTTTAATCCCAACACAAAATAGAGGGGCTGGTTTACCTGAATAGATGTTCTCCATAGGTAGGCAATAAAACCAGTGCCAGGTTCAGAGGTCTGTGAGTATGAGACCTTAGGAGACTGCTGTCTCATGTCATCAGGCATGGAGACCATCATGTTACAGGTATAGGTTACTTTGCAAATTGAGTGGCTATATCCTGTATTGGTCTCTATAGGTTGTGGGAAGTGTAGTTAAGACAGATTTAGGAAGGCTATACACTCTGCATCTGGCCTTCAGAAGATTAGGTTACCTAGTTGTGCATTGTTGGCAATCTTGAGAGACACAAAAGATGTTGCAGGGTTACAGCAGTGATTGTCAACCAGGGTGCTGCAACACCTTAGAGTGACATACAATGTTAGTACTTTTAAGTGTGCAAACGTGATTCACAAAATAAACATTTCAAATATAAATTATAGTGGGGAAAAGCATTCTGACCCATGTGTACCTGTTGAGGTCTTTGTAACAGAAGAATTGTTTCATTATTTTTCTGTAGCCAAGAAACATGTAAAAGGTAAGAGCTGGCCTTTTCTGAGCAGTGCCTTGAGTCTAAAAAGCTTGAGAACCATTGGTTAGAGCAGTGGTGCCCAACCTCTTCTTTTCTATGCCCTGCTGCTGGGAGCAGAGTGCAGTGGGCCGGGGGAGCTCCTGGCACGCAGCGCCACTTGTCCTTTCTGTACGACACCGCTGGTATCGCCCCTGTGACCCTTGTGGGTCGGAACCTGGGGTTGGGAACTGCTGGGTTAGAGAATTGTAGTCTATGGCAGGGACCTGACACCCTTGGGTGAGGGAGGTGAAGAAAGCTGAAAAAAACAACTGACAGTGTTGAAGTGATGTAGCAGTTATTGTCCAGGAAATATGCTTGAGGCAAGGATTTTTTGTGGGTGATCATCTGTTGGATCAACTGCATGGTTGAGAGAGATTTGATGAGCTCTTGAGCTCAATGCGTTCTTCAGGTTGCATTTGAAAGCTTGGAAGTCTATCCCAAGCATGCAGTTAGTTCAATAAACGTTATCACCCACAGTAGTCTTCATCTGAGGAAAATATCAGATGTCTCTCAGTGCAGTAGGCCTAAAACCAAGTGTTAGTGGTTTGTGTTGTTTTTTGGCTTCACTAGAAAACAATTTTCAAAACTGCAAGGTATTGCTTCACTTGGATGCCACAGTAGAAGAGGATATGTGGTGGATTGAGGAAGAAACCAAGCCCTCAGAGGGATGTTTCAAATCTTGATGCAAGTAAAGGCCTGTTGCAAAGTTTTGCTAGCAAGTGGACATGCATCTGAGGTAGTAGGACTTCCCCTTTCTGCTAGCAACCTTCTCCCTGAGCAACAGAAACCTGCTACCAGCTGGTATCCTGTATACATAGAAAAGAGCCCATTGTTTGTTAGCCCATGTTGATTGTTCTGGTCATTGGGGTGTACGAAATGGGCCATATTCAATTCGGATTCAGATTCTGCCTGAATTAGGGACAGCGATTCAATTAGTTGATACAGATCATTGTCCCCATCCCCTATTTGATTTTGCCAAATCTAAATCTTGAAGATTCGATGCTGGTTCAGAGAATCAGTGATTTGGCCATAGACTCAGCTTTAAATGCTCTTTCTACATACCTTGAGGTACCAGTGCCAAACTGGGGACAAGCGGGGGGGGGGGCCCTCCCCCCGTGTGCTCTCCAACAGACCCAGAAGTGGACCGGAAGTGTGCTGGGAACTCTGCCCCAGCACCGCAGCGTTCACGAGCCGCCTGCTACCTAGAGGTATGTAGAAAAACACATCTGTGCACATGTCCGAATCCCTCTGAATTGATTCAAAGGGCTCCAATTTGATTTGGAGAGATTTAAGGATTTCCTGATTCAATTCTGATTCAGAGATTCGGGCGCTGAATCGGGCCAAATCGAATCAGGGATTGAAGCTTCACACAGCCGTACTGGTCATAGCTTCGTACAGTCCAATACTGAAATTGGCTGGAAGCCAAGCTCAGAGCCTGCATGTCCCCTCAACCCCATTAAAAGCAGCCTGCCATTTCTTTAAAAGATCCACTCCCTGCTGGCACATTTGTGTTGAATTACTCCTGGAAATTATTTTGTAAACACCTATCTTTTTATAAGGGAGGAGTGCTGCAAAAAAGTTCATGGCCCTGCATGGAGGGGGAAGGTTCTTGGAGCTTAACCCCTGCTATGTGAAACTTCTGTAGACCTTTGTGTTGTATAAAGCCTCCCCTTGTAGCTTGCATTTAATAGCTTTAGATTTTAGCTGTGTCACTTTTAAGGTAAGCCGTGTTAGCATAAGTGAGGCTAAGAGAAATAGTGTAAAAAAACCCCAAAACAACCAACCCTCCACCCCACGCCACCTCGCCCCCAACAAAAACCTGAATCAGAGGGAAGAAAAACTACTTGGAAGACTAGGCAGTCTTAATACACCTAGTTTTGATAAAGGGACTATAAGTCAGTGTATACCACCTTGATTGGGACAGACATCTTCTTACTGTCTCTGTCAAAGTTTCTCTCAAATCATGTTGTAAGCCTTTGTTTGAGGAGAGAGATAAAGGGCTCAATTGTCTGAGAAAGGTTCTTTTGGCATCATTTGCCCCCCCTCAAATGTAGATGTAGGCTGCTTACAGATGTTAACCCCCCCCTCAAAACAGCACTTCATTTTAAACTCAGTGTGCTCCTGCACTGAGATGAGCATGTGCCCAGAAGAGGCATCGTGCTAATTGTGCCTGGTTCGTGCCTTTATAGATTGGGCTTTTCAGTGGGGCTTTTTTGGCGTGTGTATCTAATAGCTGATTGAATCCACTTTAGATAAAAGTGCCAAAAAGCACTCTGAAGCGCCCTGTATATACAGATGTTGCAGAACTGGGTCAAACTAATGCACCGCCTCTTCCAGTAAAGAACTTTTTTTTTTAACATCTGTAAGCAACTGTAATGAAGAACTAATGCAAAAATAGGCAACGCCTGGCAATTCCCAGCACCGCAGCAGGCACTGGGGGTGGGATCAAGAGAACACAGGCAGGAAACCTGGTTGTCCCAGCCCCATGGTTTAAAAAAAAAAAAAAAAAAAAAGCAACATTTGTGATTATAACTATATTAATATGCAGGGCATCATGCCATGTACCCCCTACCCTGGCTTTGTTTTTCTGCCATGCTGGCACTCTGGCATCTTACAAGGTAGACATTGCGGGTCTTTTCAGCACTCTGGCTGAAAACGTTGCCTACCCCGATCTAATGCTTCTTAGAATGTAGTCCCTGAGTTTGAGTAAGAGTTCCCTAACAGGCTGCCCACCTATTAGTAATTCTTAAGATTTTAGTATGTAGAGATTCTAAATTATAAGACTGTATAGTTCTGCTTAGATTATAAAGTATATCTAGATATGTTGTGTTATTTTTTATTTGTTAGTAATAGTCATAATTAGAAATTCCAATAAGGTTTGCTTATATACTCTCTCCATTGAAGGACTCATTTTGAATGAGAGCAGGGGCTGTCAGAAGAAGCCCTCTAATTTCTTAATCTACTCTAGGGATCAACACTGTTCCCTAGCAAGGTAGATGTGATCTTTTTTTCAGTTTGTTTTTTTTTAAATTAATGATGGTACACAATAATCTTTATACAGAAGAAACCTATTCTATCTGACTTTTTTTCAAGGACACTAGAGATGAAATCTTTTGGTGTAAAAATGCACAACTGACGTAGCAGTTTTTATTTTATGTGCATTCTGATGTGCTGACTATTAAATTCAATATACTGTTATAACAAGAAATGCCTGGTGGTGCTGTTCTCACTACTTCTCAGCCTTCCTGATGTGAATTACATTGCACTGTAGTATCTGCTAGAAAGAGCTGAATTAGTGTCATGAGCAAGCAGAAGTGTTAGAGCAGAAAATCAATAATGGTTTTAACTTAACATTGAAAGAGTGGTTGGGTACTTGAACAAAGAATGCATAAGGATATAATTTATACTTGCATAATCTGAACACACTTGAAGAGATTTTCACAATCATGGAAGCAAGTTCTGTATATGGTCAGTTGATCAAAAGCAATAAGCACTTATCTTTAAGTATGAAAGGTAGTGATGCATATCATTATTTTTAATTTTTTGATTTGTCACCTGCAAACCCAGTCAGATATTTAATAAAGCTGTAGCAAATGAGGAAGTGTTAATCCACAGTCACAATTGCCTTGCAACTAGTCTTTGTAAGTAACAGTGAAATACTTGAAGAAATAATTATTTTTTGGCATAAGCAGCAAGGTATAAAGTTTTCTTGATTTTGTATAATTTTAAGACTTTAAGGGCACATCTGGAGGTTTCCGAGAGGAGACTGGACTATCAACTTGCTGGGGTCGCTTGACCCCAGTTGTCTTCATGCCTTGAGTGAAGAGGCTGGACCTGATGATCTGTGAGGTCCCTTCCAGCCTCTATCTGTCTATCTACACACTGCTGTATGGTGACATTCTTATTGCGCCATGCTTCCTTTTGGTAACCACCCATACAGGCACCCCCTGTGTAACACAGTTTTGCTATAGCGCTCATTTAAAATATTTTCACTTAATGTTTTCACTTAGTGCTCAGAGAGTTTCACTATAATGCTTAGCATGGGGCTGGGACAAAGCAGCGATGGCAGTGGCAGCAAGTGAAGAGGTGAATGACAGCTAGTGGGGCCCCAGGGCAGGGCAGCAGGAGAGCGGTGTTTGCTCCTTCATCCTTCATGTGGTGCTGGAATGGGCAAGGAGGAGTGGCGGTGGTGAGAAGCGGGGGGAAGGGAGGGACGCATGATTGCGGAGCCCAGGCTAGTGCCCAGGGCCAGGGCCAGGAAGGCCCAGGGCGGGGTGGCAGAAGCATGGCAGGAGCCTGCGGGCAGGTGGGGAAGAATGGTGGTGGCAGCAAGAAGGGGTAGGTGGGCAAGGGGTGTGAGTGCTAGAATTTAAAATAATTCTTCTTCCACTGCAGTGCATCCAGAAAAAATTGTCATTTAAGAGAATGTACTGGATGTTCTGTGCAACATATATTTTGAATGGAGATTATATATTTTGTTTCATGGCCAGTGTTCCTGCTAGTACTATAATACCTAGGTATTCTTAGTTAGAGGGTCTTGTTCTTCCACTCAGAGTCATACCTTTAGCCATTTTGGCCTAAAGGAGGAATTTCTTCCATAGGTCATATAGGCAAGGACTGTAGGGATTTTTGCTTTCCTCTGTGGCATAGGCAATGGTCCTTTTCCTGGGATCTTGAGAATGTATAAACAAACTACTTCCCCTTTGTTGCAGTGGCAGGGCATTACAAGTGTGATTGTCACCCTGATTTTCACTTATGGTTTGTTACAGTGCAGAAGTGGCCAACCTGTGGCACCAGTGCAGAAAGTGGCACAGGCAACCTCTATGACTAGCGGCAGATATTACACACAAACTGGTTTAAGTGACCAGAAACTGGTTTAAACTTGTAACAGAACAGATTTTCAGTGTGCATAAACCAGTTTGAAAATGGCTGAAACTGGTTTGAGATGAACCTGGTTGAATGTAATATGAGATGCAACTGATTTGGCTCACTGGTTTATGCAATGTCTATCCCAGGCTCCTTGCTAGTTTAAGATAAATCAAACACCCCCAGCATGCTCTCTGGGTAGGGCTCTCTGCTCCATGGTAGGGTTGGCCCCTCCCTTCTGCTCCCTGGCTGGAGCTTGGCACAGACTTGCAGGCACAGAGCATCTGCCTGGCTTCTCCCTGCTAAACAGGGTTTAATACCCCCTTCCCTCTGCCTTACGCAGACACCTCAGCATTTTTAGCATTAGCTAGCAGTTGGCTACTGGCTACAGTCTGTGCTGTGGGAGATGATGGAGGCAGACAAGCTTTTTGGAGCTAATCAACAGGTAGCTTTATGTCCTTCCTTGGAAAAGCTGTTTAAGGAGAGCTCCATTAGTTAATGGAGAGAGGCTTTGTTTTCTTAATGAATTGATAAACACTGAGTTAGGGGTGATAAACATTCCCTGCTGAGCAGCTCAGGATGGGGAGAATAATACAAGCATCCTGTGGTAGCCAGGCCATGCCCCCCTCAGCTCTTCCTTGTGGAATCAAAGGGAGCGCCCCCTGGCTTCTAGCTTGAGCCACTGGAGCCATGTGCCTGAATTTCTGGGATGTCTGTTACAAACTGATTTAGCCTAGCTAGGTTAGACTAACCTGCAAAGATTTAATCAAGTCAGGCTCAGGCTTTTTGAATGTCTGTCCCTAGCCTTTGTGTGGCACTCAGCATATCAAACTGGAGACACGAAGCACAGGGTCAGATAGGGTAGGAAGCAGAAAGGTAAATTGGGCATGGAGCACAGGGCTGGGAGCAGAAAGAGCTGCAGATTAAGCAGTGGAAGGGGATCAGAGTGGCACTTGGGGAGGGTGCAGGGCTAATTTGTGGTACTCTTGATGAAAGGTTGGCTTTCCCTGTTAAAGAGTGTTTTTGGTGTTTCAGATTGTATTCTCTGTAGTTGTAGCTGATAGTTTGCAGGGCACTGGACTGATGGCCCAGGAGGCCCCTTCCAGCCCTGTTTTTTACCTAATGAGTTTCACTTGAAATTAAATGAATACACTTATTAATTTCTATTTATGTCTTGAAAAATGTATACCTGAACCAAGCAGTTTCATTTAATTCTTCAAGTGCTCTCATCTGAGAAAAGGGGTGCTCCCCCCTATATAACCACTGCAGCACCACACACTAAAGGGTATCACATGTTAACATAAATGTATGTCTTGGAAGACTGAGTTCTAAGCACTTGGCAGAATTGGCAGATGCCTTTTGTTTATGGCTTTTTGTTTGAAATGATCTTATGGAAACACTCATCTGATTTACCCTTGCTAGGGGAGAGAGTGAAGACTGGGAATAATACATGCAGTCCACCACTCCATCTGATTTGTATAGGAACATGATCTGTCCTCCTAATTAGGATTTTCCAAGCTAAGACTTTCCACTACTGACTTTCCTTTCCTCTTATGTTAGAACTCAATGCAGCAATGGGTTGAGGGACCTATAGATTTCAGTAATACTAAAAACAAATTCAGAGCCTTGAAGGACAATAGTGTAGTTGAGTGTTAAAATACTACCAAATAGGCTATTTTCCATTTTATTTATTTATACTGTAGATCAAGTATTAGAGGACAGTGAAATCAATCCATTAATGATTTAACTAACATTTTTAAAGAAATATCTAATTATGTACTTGATATTAGCTATCCAAAAGAAGTTATAGACCAGTGGTTTTCAAACCAGGGGGTTCTAAGGCACGCCCTTACAAAATGCAAGCTCTTAGTTTTCACTCTTTTTTTACTGCAAAAATAATACAGCAATTTTTCTACAAAGACCACAGCAAGTCAGAATTTTTTAATACTATAGATTTTTATATGAAATAGTTGTTTTTATTTTGTGAATCATATTTGCACACCTAACAGTGCTAACATTGTGTGGCATTTTGTAGCACCTTGAAAGGATCTCAAAGCATCCCAGAGTGCCATTGCCTCCTGGGTGAGAATGAGAGACATCTATCATAATAATAGGCTTATTCTGTCTGTGTGGAGCACTCTGGTCTCAGCAGCCAATCACAATGCTTACTGAAACAACCAGAGTGCTCTGGGCAGATAGAATACAGGTGTTGTCATTATAGATCCTGAGGCATTTCAAACAGATACACAGGCAAGTCAGAGCTAGAATGAAGCACTGGGGCAAGTATTTTGCAGGCTTCAGCTAGTATTTGATTGATCTGAGTACCTTGTTCTCATTGTGTTCATTAGCTCTACTATTGAGTGTTAAAAGATACCGGTTTATTTAAAACTAGCTGAAACCTGGAAATATTTGGGATTATATTTTTTTTGCAAAAGTACTTCTTTAAATACAGGATTTTTGTTTATCCTTGGACTAAATACTTTAACACAATCAAAACTTCTCACCCTCAGAAGATCTTTTTTTTTTCCTTCTTCTGGAACCTGCCCTCATCTCCCATGGTCAGAGAGCAAGCTGCCTATAGGTCATGCAGCCACTGAAGTGCAGGGAACCCTGGTGCTTCCCTCTGCCATGGTGAGGTCCCACTGGGCAGCACCCACCTGCTGGCACCCCACCCAGGCAGTCCCAGGGGCACTGCTGCTGTGGAGAGAAGTACCGGGACCCCCTGCAGCTCAGCGCCTGCCAGCAGCAAACCCTCTCAGCTGTGGGAGAGGTAGGCAGGCTGTGGGGGTGGGGAGAAAAAAAAAAAGGATCTGGTCCCTCCCTCACCCCTTTTTTTGTTTTCCTTTGGCAGAGACTGCTCGCTTCGCAGCGAGGGGACCTGGCGCTTCATTCTAGCTCTGACTTGCCTGTACAGCTGTTTGAAATGTCTCAGGATCTAGAATAATAACACACTTATTCTCTGTCCAGAGCACTCTGGTTGTTTCAGTAAGCATTGTGATTGGTTGCTGAGACAACTAATCAGTGCTCCGGACAGACAGAATAAGCCTATTATAGATTGTGAACTTGCGAAGGACAATTTTAAAACATCAGAATTTCCTATAGAATGGAAATTCCATTCTCCAATCAATATTAATGATATAATATTATCCATTTAATAATAATCTATTGAATTGATTGTATCAGCAATGATACAGTCAGCAACACAATTATAATGTATGTGCCATGAATCAATTGCAAGTTTTCAACTTTGACTTTTAAGCATCTATATTTATAATCTTTACATTTATTTTTATATTTATCGTGGGCACCAATGACATGGCTCGGAACCCTCCCAGCCAGGTCATGAGGAGCTACAGGGATTTGGGAGCGGGGTTGGAGGTGCACATGGCATTTTCCTCAATTCTTCCAGTTTCAGGCTATGGGCTGAAGGGGGAAAGGAGGATCGAGGTAGTGAACAAAAGGCTGCGGTGCTGGTGTCATTGGAAATGCTTTGGCTTCCATGACCACAGCCTACTCTTTGGCAAGAGAGGCAGCAAGCTGCTGGGAACAGATGGCCTCCACCTCTCTCCACTGGGGAGGAGGCTCTTCTCAGCCAGACTGGCTGACCTGCTCCGCTGGGCTTTAACCTAAGCCCCCCGGGGGATGGGGGGACTACTGCTACTGCTGGCCCACTGAGCAACCCTTGCAAAGCCAGCAGGCCAAGGCACTTAAGGGAGCCCACCCCTGCCCCAGCCCTAGAGCAAGTTGCGGGCAAGGCAAGAGCCCCCAATAGGACACTTGCGTGCCTGTACACCAATGCCAGGAGCTTGGGGAATAAACAGGAGGAACTTGTCCTCCTGCTTAACACAAATAATTACGATGTCACAGAGATAACGGAGACCTGGTGGGACTGGATCACAGGTATAGATGGCTATACCCTGTACAGGAGGGATCGAGTGGACAAAAGGGGTGGAGGTGTAGCTCTCTCTGCCAAGGAGAACTACACATCCCTACAAGCCGACATCAGCACCCAGGGTGGATGACTAGAGACCCTCTGGGTTAAAATCCACGGGAAACACGGCACAGGAGATACAATGGTGCAAGTCTGCTACAGACCTTCCTCCCAGAATCAAGAGACTGACCAGGAGTTTGCCAGAGAACTGGCTGAGGCTGCATGCTCCTGGTCCATGGTTGTCACGGGAGACTTCCACTACCTGGACATCTCATGGGAAGAGCAGTCAGCCAATCTGAATGGTTGCAAAGCTTCCCCACGTACGTGGATGAGCTCTATCTGACGCACAAAGTCTACAGGCCAACAAGAGGCAAAGCGCTTACTGGCAACCGGGGATGACCTAATCAGCGACCTAACGATCGAAGGGAAGCTGAGTGACAGCAACCACAAGCTGATCACCTTCACCATCCGCTGAAAAGCTGTCAAGTCAGTCAGCAGTATAGAGGTCCTCGACTTCAGAAGGGCTGACTTTGACCAACTCAGGAGACTTGTCAGTGAGGCCCTAAGGGACCATGACCCCAAAGGGAGGGGACTCCAGGAAGAGTGGCTGCTCCTCAAGGAAGCGATCCTAGATGCACAAGCTAAGGCTATTCCGTCTCAGAGGAAAGGCAGCAAGAGAGCACAGCAGCCCCCTTGGCTCTCCAGGAAACTGGCAGTCCTCCTGCATCTAAAAAGAGTAGACCTACAAAGGATGGAGGATGGGATCCACCTCCAAGGAGGAATGCTCTGCACTGATCCGGACCTGGAGGGAGCGAACCAGGAAAGCCAAGGCTGCGATGGAACTCCAACTGGCTACAAGTATCAAGGACAATAAAAAGTCCTTTTTCAGATATGTGGGGAGCCAGAGAAAAAGCAAGGGCAACACTGAACCCCTGCTAAACCAAAAGGGAGAACTGATGACTGATGCCCAGGAAAAAGCCAACGTGCTAAATGGGTACTTTGCACCAGTCTTTCACAAGTCCCATGGGATGCCCCGGCCCATTATGGGACAGGGATGCCTAAGCGAGGGTAGTTCTTTGTCTCCCATCAATGCTGACCTTGTGAAGGAAGAGCTTGAGAGGCTGGACACCTTCAAGTCAGCCTGCCCTGACAATTTACACCCCAGAGTACTCACGGAGCTGGCCAGCATCACAGCTTAGCCCCTGGCACGGATCTTCGAGAACTCCTGGCACTCTGGTGAAGTGCCCGAAGATTGGAAGAAGGCTCATGTGGTGCCGATCTTCAAGAAAGGGAGGAAAGTGGATGTGGCAAACTACAGGCCCATCAGCCTGACCTCTATCCTGGGGAAGGTCTTAGAAAAAATCATGAAGGAAGCCATTCTTAACGGACTGGTTGATGGCAACACCCTGAGAGACAGCCAGCATGGGTTTGTTGTAGGTAGGTCATGCTTAACCGATCTCCATTTTCTTTTACGACTAGGTGACCTATGGAGGACAAGGAGGAAGAGATTGATGCCATATATCTTGACCTTAAAAAAACCCTTTGATCTGGTATCCTGTAATCACTTCTTGGTAAAACTGGCCAACTGCAGCCTCGGGTCCACCATGATCCACTGGCTGGGGAATTGGTTCTGTGGTCAGACCCAGATGGCGGTAGTTAACGGAAGTCAATTGTCATGGTGCACTGTGACCAGGAGGGTCCCTCAAGGCTGTCCTTGGACTTTTTTGTTCAACCTCTTCATTAATGATGTGAACATTGGAGTCAGAAGCAGACTGGCCAAGTTTGCCGATGATGCCAAATTTTGGGGTAAAGCACCCATACCTGAGGACAGGGGGGTAATCCAGGCTGACCTTGACAGGCTCAGTAAAGGGGTGGATGAGAACCTGATGGTGTTTAACACTGAAAAATGCAAGGTTCTCCACCTTGGGAGAAAAAACCCGCAGCACGTCTATAGGCTTGGCAGTGCTACACTGACTAGCACTACGGACCAGAGGGACTTGGGGGTCAGGATTGACCACAAGATGAACACAAGCCTGCCATGTGATGCTGCAGCCAGTAAAGCGAGCTAAATGCTGGCTTGCATCTATAGATGCTTCTCAGGCAAATCCCAGGATGTCATTCTCCCATTGTACTTGGCCTTGGTGAGGCTACAGCTGGAGTACTGCGTCCACTTTTGGGCTCCACAATTCAAAAAGGATGTGGAGAAGCTTGAGAGAGTCCAGAGGAGAGCCACACGCATGATCAGAGGT
>NW_017728909.1:28749755-28777495 GCF_001723895.1 Crocodylus porosus | reverse complement strand
AAAAAAAAAGGAAATGCTGTAGTATCTTGGTTCAGAACTGTGCTTCCTTCTCTTCCGCAAGCAGTGTTGATGCAATGAGTGAGTCAGCGAGGTTAAGCTAGAAAATATTATAGGTTTTGGAGGAGCAACAGATGAAATGCAGGCAGTCATTCACATGTTTTCTTCTTATTCCCACAACAGAACTTGGACTGCATGAGTTACCCCCAAGACTACTAAAAATTGTGTAAAATTTCCCAAATGATTTTAAATGTTGAGGGAAAGGTTTGTAAGGATAATCAAATGAAAGACTGATTTTTCAGGTGTTAGTATAAAATGCCAGTAACTTGACAGGTTTATTGTATGTCAGTGTGTTTTATGCCTTAGGCTCCTAATTTGTTTCACTTTGCATTATTGTTTTATTTTCCCTCATATAATGTGTAGATGTTTATATATGTGTAATGCCTTCAGTGGTTTTGCTGCCTGTTCTTTATGTGCCATCTCAGCATTTAGTGCTGTGGATAAGACTACTCACATTTGAACTCTGGAGGAAACACATGATCAGGAGAACCTTACTGACTCTCTTCTGTCCCCCTTTCGGCTTTGACAACTTGTTGGTTGACCTGAAGTTCCTTTGAAGCTTACCTCTTATTTTGGATGGCTCCTAAGAGTGGAAAACAGGGAAAAGGCATTATGTGATGCTCATAGCTCAAATGTGGCAAGCCACCACATTTAATCTCCATGGCTGCCCCTCTGTTCAAACATGGCCCTAACACTGAAATTTGACTTTTAAAAAAGTCACTGCATTACTGTCACAGGCTGGCTATGTTCCTAGCAAACTGAGTTTGACTGGATCCAGTGGCAATGGTAGTCCCATTGCTAGGAGTGTATAACCCAGGCTTTGTATTACGTTACAGGAAGCAGCGTGTGTCCTCCTGTTGGGTTTCTATTCCAAATTATGAGTTCCCAAGCCTCCTTGTGCAGGTGCTACCAGGGAGACGGCAGAGTAGGTCCCTGCCTTATAGATTGTCCAAAATTTGTGTTTGGTGGGGTGTGGAGTGGAGGGGATATAGATACACACGTGTACTTTGGACAGGACACTTGCTTGGTCTACCTAAGCTGAAGTGAGCAGCAGTCAAGGAAAGCTTGGTTGGGGGGAGGGTGTGTGTGTGTGCGTGCATGTGTGCATTCTAATGTAATAAAAGGCTTAGTCTGTGTATTTGTCCATAATACTTCTGGCCAGCTTTGCATGTATCCCCAGGAGGGTAGGCTGCGTGGGCCCAAGTTTGCACTGCTGAAGGGGAAGTTTGCTGGTGGAGAACATGCCCTGGCTACCTGCCCCACTCCTCCCTGCCTGAGGGCAAAGGGGGGGGATCACAGTGATGGCATCGCTTGACCCAGCAGAAGAGCTGGCAGGGAGGGAGAGGTGCCAGGCAGGGAAGGGAGTGGGGAGGGAGGTGGACGTGGGCCAGGCAGACCCCGAGCAGTAAGGGAAATGAGTGGGGTTTGACCTGAAGCGAAGGCGGGGGTGTGGATGTCAGACCCGAAGCAGCAGGAGAGAGTGGGGGGAGCAGGGCTGGACGCAGGGCTCTGACCCTGCTGGCCCCACTCCCTGTCATTCTTGACAGGCAACTTACTAGTATTTGTATATATACGTGTGTGTGTATTATATGTGTGTGTATATATATATATATATATATATATATAAGGGACTGCCGATGACGACATATATACATGTATGTAGATATGTGTGTGTATAGCCACAAACATGAGTGAACACACCCACACGCGCACACACTTATATGTACACACGCGCCATTTCCATAAATACCCACTGCACACCACGAGCACCCGGCAGGTCAATCCCTGCGCATACCCGCCTCCCGCACCAGGGCGCTGGGGCCGGGCTCGTCCGCAGCCCCCAGCTGCAATGGTCTGTCCCTGCCCCGCGCAGGTGGACGGTTCTATACCATCCCTTCCTCCCGGCACCAAATGGTTCTTCCCGGGGGAGCGCCCAGCCCCGGCGGCACGGCGCTTACTTCCGGGTTCCGGCGGGGTGGGGCGGGCACTGCGGCTGCCCCTCCCCGCCCCTCCCCCCGTCGGGGCCGGCGCTATGCGCAGACTCGGCTCCTGGCTCAAGATGGCGGCGGCGGATAAACAGAAGCACGAGCACGGGCGGGTGAAGATCGGCCACTATATCTTGGGTGACACGCTGGGTGTCGGCACCTTCGGCAAGGTCAAGGGTGAGACCCGGGCCGCTCCCGGGGGGCGGGCGGGAGGAAGGGGCGGGGGTCGTGCTCTCCCGCCCCCCGGGTGGGGGCTGAGCCGGGCCTTTGCGGGGGGCCCGGCTCTCACTGCGGCCTGGGGCCCCGGGGAGGCTGCAAGAGTGAAGCGTGTGGCGGGGGCCGGGTCCCGGCACTAGGGCCGCATGTGGAAGCGGTGTGCAGGGGGAGCTCAGGACAGTGGGCTATGAGGCGCTGAGTGTCGGGGACAGCTCCTGGCATTGGGTTGATCTTTGCCCTGGGCAAGGCGGGCGTGGGTACGGGTTTCGTGCTTCAGGGTTATCGTGGACAAAAGTAATACAAAAAGAGCCGGCAGGGGTCTTTGGGTAGGTGTGATACTTTTTATTAAACCAACTAAATAGCTGGGGAAAAGTTCTCTGCAAGCTTTGGGGCACAAGCCCCTTCTTCAGGTAGTGGGAGACTAGAAGAGCCAAGGTTTTCTGGAGCTGAAGTGGCAGAACACACAGGCTGTGGAGCAGTCCCTAGCATGTTGCAAACATTTGCAGGAACCAAATGTTGAACCTAATCGTTTGTCAGTGGGTGGTTCCTCCTGTTTTATGGCAGGAAATAACTGTTCTCCAGAGGCAAAATGGCTTGATTTCATTTTCCTGAAACCTGAAGCAAGCCTACTTGCTGAAGCCTGGGATTGCACATGCAGTTACCAGTGACCGTGCTGCACTTGCCTAACTCAGAAAAATGTTAATGCAAGGAAAATACCACATTTAATAAACATAGTCTTTGCATGTAGTATTTGAGGTTCCTTGCCAGTTAGATGAGATGCTCAAAAGGCTTTTTGCATTTCATAGTTTTGTTTGCACCAGCACTGATACTTGGCATCCATCCAAGATGGGTAGGTTTTTTTACTCTGCAAGTGGGGAAAAATAGCGGTCGGAAAGTTTTGAAGTTCTTAAGATCATGCTGTGAGTTAGTGGCAGTTATACTCTGCCTCAGATAAGGCTCTAGATTGTAAATCTGCTAGACAAGTGTGTGGCGTGCTTGTTAAAATAAATATGAGCCTTTTTAAATAGTAAGGGCCTCTAAGGGAAGGTTTTCTTTTAAAATTGACCACTGTACTATTGCAGAACTGAACCATAACCCAAGCACTATTTGCTTTTCTTCTTAAACAGTAAATGTTGACTTCTGTGTGTGGGGGGGGGGGGACTCTAAGCATGGCTAAGAAAACAAAAAGGACCTCCAGAATGTAGTGAAGTTGTGATTTAACCTTAGTATTTTTAAGATGCTTAAAGGCAAGGATATTTGGGGAGCTTCTTGCCTTGAAATAAAAAGCACAAAAAAAGCTTAGTGTACCTGCAGACATGCCTAAGAAAGATTTTCCCCAGGGCTCAGACAGCATTGTTATGATGACACAAGTGAATGAGAGTCAGCACTTCAGGTATTGCTAGCAAACCCTGTGTCTAGCTGGCAAAAAAAACCCCAAACGAACTGCTGTACGTATTACAATACGCTCTTGTAATTTCTCCATTGCTGAACTTGTTGCTAATCCTTTCTATAACGTCTTACTAGATAAAATTAAGCTTTGAAGTTGTAGGAGACATTCAGACATTGATTTAATTAAAAGGAGTTCCTTATTGCATTGACTCTTGTTGGTGCCCTTTTGTCTTAGGACATCTAGTTACCCGTTCTTCTTTTGTTGAGGGCATGACATTCTGTTAGCAGGATTTCTTTTTGATTGTTCAGCACTTTTAATTACTCTTGTGGGGGGAGTGGTTTCTCTAAGGACAGCTTAGTTTTCTTACTTGGGGGCAGCTCTAAAGGCTGTATGACTACTTTGCTAAACTGTAAAAGAGGCATTTCCTTAAGTTTTCAAGTCAGCCTCCACAGAGAGGAATGCTTTTACTTCTGAGCTTTCTGCAGTTAAGGATGGAGAAATATAAAAGTGAAAGCCTTAAATGTTAGGTAAAAGGCAAGGTAGAGTAAGATACAGCTTAGGATTTCCTTTGGTTGATCATTTTGGTGAGACTTCAACAGAACTCGGTATTCCCCCTCTTCTCCCCCCTGTTCCCTCTTCCTTTTCCATACATGCTAGTAGGCAGGTTTGCCTCTTCAGTTTTGGCTCTGGTTCATTTCTGCCACTTTAAAAGCTTGCATCCTAAATTGTTGATGTTTCCAATTAAAGCCTGAGAGGTAAAACAGTTCAGGTTTCCAAATCTGTAAGTGAAGCAAGAGGCTTCATAAATCTCTTAATTTAATATATATTAACTATATATAATGTGTATATGTAATCCTAAGTGGAATTTTCATTTTCTCTATGTTATGTGCTAATAATTTATATTAATTAGTAAATAATGTAGAGAAAATTAAAAATCTACATTTTTTTTCTTTATACATAAACCCTGGAGAGACTTATTCCCTTGGTACCCAGAGTTGCCCTGGAAACTTTAGTCTGTACAGTGCGCACATGTCTCTGTCACAATGCCCTTGATGGTAAAATATTGAGACATAGTTAGTTACTCTGCCTTCTACCTGAATTGAGATTAAAATATTGCATGTAGGTTGAAAGGGATAACAAGGTAGTGTGGAACATAAGATTACTCGGCAAAAGTGTATACTTAGAATAAAAGTATGAGGGAACATGAATATGTATGAAATCTTATTAACTCATACTTTTTTAAGGTGTTTGTACTCTGAATTTACCTTATTGACTTGTCAAAATAAGTAGACTCTAGCTAACCTGTCATGAGACAACTGTCAATCTTTTTTGTTTGCCAGGTAATAGTGAAGACCGGTTTTGGCACCTGTAGACAAAATAGTTTGATTATGCAATCTGACTCTTTGATTAAACCTTTTTTTTTTTTTTCTCTCTCTCTCAAGTTTGGGGTTTCTGTAAGCTTAGTGGTTATGGTTACTTTGAGTAAACTGTTGGATCTAGATTTTTCCAGCTGAAGACTAGATTATTAAGTTTAGTCAGAGACAGGATACATGAGTGTGGCTGGTGCTTTTTCATTTCAAACCACTAAGTCCATTATTCTAGCACTTGAAAGTTTATTGCATATTTGAGTGTCTTTTACCAGTGTCTATGAATCAGCTGTCCAAAGATTACTTGCTGTCTGCCGTGACTTGGCTTGTGATGGAAGTCCAAACTTTCAAATAGAATTTCTTTGGGGCTTCTTGGGATTGCAACTCTGAGTTGGGGAACTGTCACTCTAAATGTTTCAGGAATGATAACATTCTGGGTTTTAAGTATGTAAAGTTTATTGAGATTGGGGCACTCTGGGGGTTGCTTAAGAGATTATCCATGTCCTTAAATTAGGAGATGTGATTTAAATAAATAACCCACTCCTAAACTTTTGGTTTGGGGATAAGGAAAGTATTACTTCCTTAGGGCTTCATGCAACAATGCATCTGAGCTTTAAGTATCAATGGCAAATACAAATCTCTACACCTTTCCTATGCAGAGTTCTTTGTATTAAAATAGGGGCTTGCCATTTTAAATTTAATGTATAGGAAATTTGATGTGGTCCTTATCTTGGAGAATTAATACCACTCAGTCCCAAAACATCTATGATGAGGTGAATTTTGATTTTCTTGAAAAGTGTCTTTTTTTATGTTTAAAGGAAGAAAAATCTTCTGCTCCACTATAGCAGGGGTGGGCAATTATTTTTGGACAGAGGGCCACTTACTGAGTTTTGGCAAGTTATGGAGGGCGACATGACAGGCAGCCCAGGGCAGATTAATATTAATTTTCTAAATTTTTATGGGTACAGCAGGCTGGATAGAATGGCCTGGCAGGCCACATCTTGCCCACCCCTGCACTATAGGAAAGGCGAGCATTATCTTGTGTAGTATGTCTTCAAATAAGTTGCAGGAAGATAACAGTCCTTTCTCACTCTTTTTTTCCCCACAGAAATATGCAGTATTATGAACTGAGATCTAGCTTTGCATTCATCACAGAAACTGAATCTGAAAGAGAGCCAACAAATCTGTTAATAATGAGTCTTGGCTATTTTGCCTCTGCCAGGTGCCTTGAACTATTACTTATTGCCAAAAGTTCTTGTAATGTTTGGATTAAGGACAGAAAATAACACTGTTAATAAGTGTAATTGGAAACCATAGCAGTTATTTGGAGTGAACCTCAGAGAAATTATTAAACTACTAAGCTGTGGTGGTGGTCTGCTATTAATAAAATGAATAGCAGTCTTTTTTTGAGGTTTTATAAATGGTGAATTAAGGACAAAAAAATGCATTACAAAAGTGGACTCTTTGAGAGAGATTTGGGTACAGAACAAATTTCTTACTGGACTATTAAATAGTACCATCCAGTGAAAGAGTAGATTGTTAGTTTGGGAAGACTGAATGGTTTCCCTTCTTATTTAAGAAACCTAGGATATGTTTTATGCCCTGAACAAATTGAATATTGGTGGCTGTACTTGGAGTACTGCAGAAGGCTACTTTTCTGGGTGGGTGCATATCTAAAATATAGAAGCAGAGTGGATAAAATCAGTGCTTAAAATTAGTTGTCTTTTAAATAAACGATTTGAAATCAAATGCGATTTTTGGCAGTGTATAATGAATTTATTTGCATTAAATGAAAAAATCTAGCAGCAGATGTCTGTTAGTATTTATAAAAAAAAAAGATGCTGAATTCAGGGAAGTCATTGCCTATGCACGTAGAACTAGAATTTGTTAAAGTGACAAACTGTGTTTTGACAGTTGTAATTTCTGAAAACACAGGATTATTTATTTATTATCTGCTCCGTTTTTAGTGCCGGTTTCCTTTGTATTCCTCCTTCTCCTCCCCCTCACCCACCGCAGAGTTCCAGCCTTTTAACCTTTGGCATGTGGTTCCTCTCTTCTGGGGCACCCAATGTTTGAAACATGTAACAAGATCTTGGAAACTTTGCTATCACTCTTTACTCGGGATAGTGCAAAAATGTGCTGTGCTGTGCTGTACTGTACTCCCCTTCATGCACTTGTTATACAGTACACATGAATGAGCAACGTTTTGGGGCTTAAGCCAGTCCTCTAAGGAATTGAAGATGCATTCTCTTCTGAATCACCTGAGTGAATCCGTCTTTCTGTCACCCACCTGTGTTTAGTGCCTTTTTGCACTCTGTATGGTTTAATGACCCTTGTTTTTATAAACTGCAATTCCATTTGTCTGTTGTTCCCTTGCATCAGGCCATCCATTGGTTAGTTAATTCCTTGGAGGTTTTAAGACCTGAAAACGTAGTCTGTCTGCCAGAGGTGCTCCCATTTGAATGAATGGTCGTTAGGTTTTAAGGAATGTCCCTATGTCGGGCATGAGAGTTCTATATTTCCTCTGTGGCTTTTACTGTAACAGAAGGCAAAGATAGCAGATAAGGCAAACCCTACATACAAAATGAAGCAGAAGGTTCACAGTCCGTCAGAATGCATACAATAAGGGAAGAGCCTGCCCTACACATCCATTGTTTAGAGGAATATTTGCTAAAAACATAATGTTTTGGTGTTTTCCTTTTGACTGTGGAGTCCACCACAAAACAGAAAAGAGCATGTGAAAAAGGGCAGCTCTGTAGAGGAAGGATCTCGTTACCTGAACATTCACTGAACTGATCAAGAGTGAACCAAGTAGATGCAAAATCCTATTACAGTATCTCTAGAAGGTAGGAACTGTGGAGACTAGAATCCATGTTGGAGCTGATTTTCAGATACTGATGCAGTTAAGCTGTAAGAAGTCATCAAATTACAGAAGGCGGAAAATAATACCGTCAGCAAGATTTTACTGCTCTTGTAACCAAGGGAAAAAATAGGGCAGGATGGCTCCTTAGAGATAGCATCTGGTGAAATAAGCTGTTGCCTTTGAAAGTGTGTGCTTTTCTAAAGCAGTCTAAGGCAGTGGTTCTTAACTTTTTTTTGGCATTGAGGTACCTCTCATTGGGCTTGAAACACCACTCCATAACTTCTGTGAATTGTGGCACCCAATTTCAGAAACTAGTTTATATATTACAGTGCTTACCTTCTTGCAGTGAGGGGTGGGCGATCACCTAGGCAGGGACAGTGAGCCTGTGCTTATCTGTTTAGCTTATCTGCATATCTCCTCACACCATGTGTCATCCTTCCAAGACTCTGGTGGCACCCTGGTTGAGATGCACTGCTCTAAGGTGCCACCTTCCCCTGTTGAGATGAATGTGGATAACTATATTACTGACTAGGGAAAGAGAAAACATACCCAGACCAAACTGAGATATTGGTAAGCTAGGTTGATTTCAAGAAAGCCACCTAATTGAGCTGTTTACTGAGTGGGAAACACTGCTTCAAAATAATCTTTTCAACTTGTACCCCTGTTACCTTCTAAAGAAAGGTGCATTCTCATTGGTGCATAAACATGTTAAAGCATGTAGATTTGCAGTTAACTAGAACCTTTATTCTAGGTTTGGTACATTCTAGGGGGAAAAAAATGCATATAGTTAAGATGTAAGTAGTTACAGACCTTCACTTTCATATTTTTATGCATTTAGTATGTCAGAAAATGCTAAATTTATTGTGTGTTGACTAGTAACTAGCTTTTATTTTACGATGTGCTAGGTACCTGGAATAGAATGGTAAAGCGGATTTTAATTTAAATATACACAACAGCAAATAAACAAGCTTTTAAATCTTTAAACTACTCAAGCTTCTGTCTCATTTGGAGTGCTGAGCCAATTTGAGTTCATTTCAGCTGAAACACTAAAATATTAGAGGTGTACTGATATGTTGGTCCGATCTCGGATCAGCATTGATATAAAGAAAATTATCTGTATTGGAAATCAGCCCGATATGAATGATTAAATGGCCTGTGTGTTTGCTCAGAGAGCTGCATGTGGCTTGTAAATGTGTTGTGGGGGAAGAGAAGGGGCGTGGGAGAGCAGATCAGGCCCCTGTGGTGAGAGAGGAAGTGGGGCTGGGGTAGGGACTGGGGCAAGCACTGTTCAGTCAGGGTGGAGTAGGCATGGGATGGAGCCGTGGCCCATCCTGGGGCGCAGGGAGGGAGGTGGGGTATCTCTCACCACTGTGCACTGCTTAACTGGTGGCTCATGTCACCGCTGCTCCTGCTGTTTTGGGGGCATATGCCCCTGGATTGGGGTGGGCTGGGGCCGGTGCTGTGTGTGCTCTTCCCAGTGGGGGCTGGGCCACGCTGCACTCTAGGCAGGCGCTGGCAGTGCTGGGGTGGGTAGTTGAGGGGCTATGGCAAATTTTCAGGTGGCTGTAACCACTTCTGTAGTTCCCTCCCAGCACCACTGCTGCCTGCCCCAAGTGCAGCCCAGCCCAGCCCCTGCTGGGAAGAGCCCAGCACAGCCGAGGCCCTGCACCTCTCTGCTCTAGCTGGGCAGTGCCTGCCTCAGCCCCACTGCTTTCCTCAGCGCAGGGGCCTTGATTTTACCCTCCCCGCCCCACCCCTTCCCTTCCACCTCCTCTTCTACCCCAACAGATTTAGTAGCTGAACACTGTTTTTCAAGCTGCCAGGCTGGTATCAGAAATAGGATTGGTACCGACTGATACGTCTCCTTAAAAATTGGCTATCAGTATCAGCCCCAAAAATCTCTATCTGTGCACCCCTGTAAAATATGAGTATGAAACCACTTGGATGGCCTTTGTGGGTGATCCTGAGAATACAGGTGTTGGGGTTTACTGGAGGAAGACAGGCTAGATTTGTACCTTATGCTTCGTCTCTGATTTAGTCTAAGCCAGAGGCCATCAACATGTGGCATAGGTGCCACAAATGGTATAGGCAACCTCTGTGTGGTACATGGCAGACTGGGAAGGGTACAGGTGGTAGCACAATGGCAGATGGGACAGGGGACAGCAATCAAAGCATCAGATCAAGCAGAATCAGAAAACTGAGCAGCAGATTAGGTAAGGGAAAGCATTTGGAGTGGCACATGAGGAGGATGCAGGGCTAATTTGTGGCACATCTGCCAAAAAGATTGGCTTCCAATGGCATAAGCTTCCTTGCCTGAGCTCACTTCCACAGATGTTGTGGAAGAAAGTGCACAGAGCAGTGTATAAAATACAAAAAGGAAGAGAGGGGAAGGGGGTAGTGCTGGGAGAGTCAAGTTGGCCATAAACCCATAGGGACAAACAAATCGCAAAAACTAATCTAGGTAATAGCATAAGAATCCATAGTCCCTGTTTAGATTATGCTTAATACAGTCCAGGTTGTGAATGATTTCTTGTTCTGTGGTTTCCTGTTGAAGTTCATTTTTAAAGCTTTGCTGCCTCAGAACAGCTACCCTGTGGTCAGCAATGGACTATTTGGGGAGGCTCAGGGGTTCTGCCACGGGCTTGTCTTTCTGGAACTGATATCAGATTGGTGAGTACTCATTCTTGCATGTAGAGATTGCCCTGTCTAACACAGACACGAGACACCTGTTGGCAGATGATACCATAATGGTGCTGGTAGAGGTGTAGCTGAATGAACCTTGGATGTTTATAATCAGTGTTGTTTGGTCCTGGAGTCAGAGGCTGGGGTCCCAACACTTGTGATGACTGCTTGCCACTAGCACCGTGCCCCTCAAAAGATCAAACCTTTAATGCAGCAGGTGATTCACTGTGCCAGACCTATAAAGCTTTACCTTCACAGTTAGTCTCCCCTTCCTTCTCCCTATTCTGTCTTTTTTTTAGTTTAAAAAAGAATTCTGTGTCACACAAGTTTTTGTTAGAGGTTTGTGGATTCATCATAGTTTATTTAGATGTTTAAAGGTAGTAATAGGTTTAAGCTTTAACATATTATGTACTATATTTAATTTTTAACATGCTTGTTTAAAAATGTTACTTAAGTGATATTAAATAGAAAACTATTTTTAATGATCTCCACCCCACTTTTTTAATTATTAATTGATAAATTTGGTGGCTCTTGGACAGGAGGAGTGCTGCTGAGGTAGTGGGGAGACAGCCTATGGCTGCAGAGGCACTACAAAAATTCAGTAGCATGGTGCTTTCAGTTGAATTGCGATATGGAATTGCTACTTGATCTACAGGGAGAGTTGGAGCTGGGTAAAGGTATGTAGCCGCTTGTAGATAGTTGGAAAGATCCACAATTGTTGGAAAGCTTTAAGTAGAAGAGATTTAGCTCAGGACTGATCAGTACAGTAAAATAAAAGGCCATTAAGAAAGTTTTAGCACTTGATTTTCATATTCTTGTATTACAGGAGGCTTTCATTTTGATAAATGGATTAAAATGAGATGAGGCTGAAAAGATTTGGTATTGTGGTCTCTTATAAATTACACCCTTAATTTATTCTCTTTAATCTCTGGCAAGAGGTGCTTCTGCTCCTGTTACTTAGCAGTCTTTAGATGTGAAAGAAACTAGCAGTTCTTTGGTACAGTGCTATTCATGATTGCAGGGCAAACCACACAAGTAGTGGGATGTTTTAAAGTTTTGTGGGGGCCAATTGTTTCAAGTGCAGTTAAATCAATGTGACATGTCAAATGTAAACAGTGATTGAAAGCTTAAGTGTAGTGTAGTGGCCGATGGAGCATTAAGTAGATAGTTCCTTGGTGGGGGAGTGAGTAGAGTGAAACTGAAAATTTATTGATAAAAGAATGTTTTTGAAGTATGTGGAGAGCAGGCTTGTGTTGGGCCCAGAAAAGGTTAGGTAGCTAATGAAAATTATGAACTTGAGATGACTTGCAGAGCCCACTCGGATCCAAAATACCCTTTTTTCACTTGAGTATATTCCTCGTATTCTAGCAACAAAGTGAGGTTGCTTGCAAGACCATTCCTGGTTAAGGAGTCTATACTAGGGATAAAGATGTTTTCTTGTACTTGCAGTCTGACTTACGATGCTGCACTGGAAGTACAGGATAAGAATATATAAATAACAGGATAAAAAATAATTGGAAGTGGTAAAACAACTTGATTTTGTCAGGGTGCTTTCTAAACCTGTTTTATTGAAAAAGGTAAAATTAGGTTTATTTTCCATAGTGCAGTGGATGAGCCTAACTTTTTCTCCCTCTCTTGCAGTTGGAAAACATGAGTTAACAGGACACAAAGTGGCAGTGAAGATTTTAAATCGACAAAAGATTCGCAGCCTTGATGTAGTAGGAAAAATCCGCAGAGAGATTCAGAATCTCAAGCTTTTTAGACATCCGCATATAATTAAATTGTAAGTTTTTTTCATTTGTTTTTGTTTTCATGATTGTTTAAAAAAGCAATAAGTCTTTTGTCTCTCTCTTTTTTAAAAAAATCTGGAACAGTTATTATGGAAACTACCAAGCTTTAAAGGTAAAGTATAATATATTTTATTTGAGTAGGTGAAGGAAAATCCAACATACATGAATAGGACTGCTGTCAAAAAATGCATATTTTTATTTTCAGCAGTCCAATTCATGTATGTTGGATTTTTTTCAGTGTGCTTTCTTCAGAATATCTTCAGGCAACTAGTTTTTTTCTGAAGGGGAGATGAGCAGAGATCTAAGAAATCATCAGGGGTGCTCATGTTCAGTAGCTGAGTTTTTTTATATTTGCTAACATTTTTCTCCTTAACAACCTACTTGTACTCAGCTACTACTTCATGTTCTTAAGTGGTTATTTGAAAATTATTTTCCTGTTTGTCAGCTGGCAGTGAATAATTTCAGGGTTGTGAAATGAATAGCTTCTCTGAGGAGGTCCAGTTTGTGTTCCACCCCCTTTCCTAGTTTCACTTCAATCAGTGAACACTGGTGCATTCCCAAATGTGGGCTTGCTCTTTGGTAGTTGCTTTGATCCTGGGATCTGTAACTTCTTTTAATAGTTGATTTGGTGTATAGAGGAGAAAATTCCTAAAAGGGCACATCTTCACTGCAGGGTAACTCAACCTTGATTAAATTCTAGCTCTGTCATGAGCAGTTGCAATGCAGAGTCATTCTCAGTCGCATCTATTTGACTGTATGCATGCTGAGTGTTGCTCTCACTCACTGATGATGTCACAACTTCTCATGTTATATTCTCTGGTTCTTAGCTTTGCAGTAAACTAAGCTGTTCCAATTCTTTCCTAGTGAATTGTGGGAAAACAAACATTGGTGAGTTCAGGTTGCTTAGTTTGCATACACGTTCTCTAGAGGGAGGTTTCCCAGCCTAGGTACTAGAAGGACTTGGGGTCTGGTTTATACTCTAGGTTAGGCCAGCTTGTTTCGCTAGATAAAACACCATTACATCTTGGTAAGAGGTTTTTGGCTGACAAACTGGATTAGGGACAACATGAAAGATCCCAAATTAACTCTGCAGTGAAGATGGGCTGAAAAACATTCCCTCTTCATCCTTCATTATTCCTCAGCTGGAACACTGAAGACAAAAATGAAACTTAGAACATTGGTCTTATTTACTCAATGGAAGTACACAGACTTATTAAATACTTAGTTATAAGGTATAATGATTAGATTTTGTTTTCAATACGGCTCATATTTTATATTCTGTGTTGAGTGTATTAATAACATGTTGTTTTACCAGGTACCAGGTCATCAGCACACCAACTGACATCTTCATGGTGATGGAATATGTTTCAGGTGGAGAATTGTTTGATTATATTTGTAAAAATGGAAGGGTAAGAGGAATTCCCAAACTTCTATAAAGTGTGCTTTTTTTTTTGTTTATAAATGCCTGTCTAGTGCTTGTCCTGTTTAAATAGTGGGGGAGGAGAGAGAGAGAGTGTACACACGTGCACATGTTCAGATGTAGTCCTTCGGTTTAAAATTAATAGTTGTGAACTATCCGCTCCCCCCCAGCCTCCATGTAGCAGGACCAGCTTGATGCTCCCTGGTAGCTGTGTGGCTCCTGCTCTGCTCCAGCTCTTGGGTTGTCTTTTCTGTTCCCTTCCCTGCCACTCCTTTATTGGAGTAGCTTGAACATGAAAAAGGAATCTGCCCCAGCATCCCCGAGCAGGACCCTTTCTGTTTGGCCAGTGGGTCTTTCCTATACCCCACTGTGTCCAGCCCTGCCCCTGGTGCTAAGTGGGCCCTCTTAGTCTGTCTGCACTCCTAGCCCCCATGGCAACATGTGCCCTATTTGTAGCCTCCTACCCTTTATAGACATACCCATGCTTTGCAGATGTTAGCAGGTAGCTGTTCCCATGGGCACCTTGCCCCCAATACAATGTCTGGCCTCTGCCTCTTTCCTCTAGCTGACCCCCTTAGCCTAGGCCAGCGGTTCCCAATCTGTCAGTGATATGCATTAACAGTTTTATTGTGATTACTTTATAAGACAGATTTGCTGATGGTTCTTAAGGTTGTATCATTTTAAATTAGACGCTGTGCAATCTGTCAGAGTTTGGGAACTGCTGGGGTAGGCCCACTGTGGTGTACCTGGCTTCTGGGCTCCAATCCATGTTTTGCCCCTTTTCAGGCTTTGGGCTGCTGGCCCATTTCCTGTCCCTCTAGGGCTCTGTGCCCCAGGCCCAGCTTTGCCTCTTTTGGGGGCACCTGGCTCTGTTCTGACTCCTCTTGGGCACTGGCCCTAGCCTTCCGAGCCTTAACCCCTGTCTATCACCTTTTCTAGGTTCAGGTTTTAACACTTCTAAGCTTCTGCTTGTCTATTTCTTGATCCTGGTCCCTAGCAGGGTTCAAAAACAGCATGTTCCCTTCTGGCACCCAAAAGTGGCCTCCTTGTTTCCCCTTCTAGCCACATCTGGTCCACCGGTAGTCTATCACAAAATAAAAAGGGACTCAACAAGTGAACTCACTTCCCTTTTGGGGCTACTTATGGTATAGGTTCAGTCCCTTTCTCTGGCAGAGACCATCCTGCCCTATCTATGGTCAAGGCTGTACTGTTCCTCCTGCATGAGGGAAAGCCTATTTGTTTCCTGGACACTGACCTTTCTAGCCATCCTGGCCTGTTAGCTGGCCTAAACACAAGGGCTGCTTGTTAGCCCCAGCCTTGCCAGCTGCCTCTGGCTGGGCCACACAAACTGTCCTTCTAATGGCCCTCGCTGATCCTGCTGGCTGTCTAGTTCTCCAGTAACAGGGTAAAGGGTTCCCTCTTTCACTCCACTTAGAAGGTTTCGACTACAGTAAAAGCTCTACAGTAATAGAGCATGCAGGCTTGTAAGGTGCTGGTTAACGGAACTTTTAATGTAATTAGTTCTTTGATTCAGAATTTGCGTCTTACCTGAACAACATGTGATACCAACATGGTTGTTATAGTCAAGCCTACTGATGCACTCTAACCACTCTTGCAAAATCTTCCGAAGGTCTTGGTCCATTCAAATCTGAGTCTCCTGATGTTTAGTGAAGCTCTATATACCAAATGCCCTTGCTATATGAAGTAAAATATGAAATATTTGAGCCCTAAAAAGATGGTAGTTCTGTATATGCTTTTGAAACTGACTTGAGACCTCAAGTTTTGACTCTGACGCAATGAATCACACTTCTTATAATTGATTCGAAGGATAACATTTTAAGTGTAAGTTCTGTTGAAAGCATTCGAGCTTGGGAACATCAGTACTAGGTTCTAATATTGTCTCAACCACTGAAACTGAGACCATGGCTAGTGTTGGAGCAAAATGGCATCCAGTCTGTAAAATATTTATAAATAACTTTGTGTTCATTAACTCGGATGTACTTGCAATTGTATAAAATAAAAATGCCTTGCTGCTCCTAGAAAAATACTGGATGTATTAGTCTTTTTCATTTCTTTCCTTTTTTTAGCTTGATGAGAAGGAGAGTAGACGTCTGTTCCAGCAAATCCTTTCTGGTGTGGATTATTGCCACAGACATATGGTAGTACATAGAGATCTGAAACCTGAAAATGTACTGCTTGATGCACACATGAATGCCAAGATAGCTGATTTTGGTGAGCATTTTTATTCTAAACACAACATTTGAATAACCTCCAAAGCATTACTGTCTGTAAATGCAGAAAACTTTCAGGTACTTGTATACCATGGTGATGGACATGGCAAAAGAGGGACAGGCAAAATACAGCCCATGGGCTGGATCCAGCCTGCCAGGCCATTCTATCTGGCCCATGGAGCACCTAAAATATATAGTAAAATTAATACTTATTTGCCCTGGCTCCCTGTCGGAGCTGGGTGGAGTCACAAACCTATATCCATCCCCACACAATATACAAGTATAAGACTTCATTTTAAGCTATTGTGCGATCACCCCTATATGCATTATACAAACCCATGTAAATCAGGATAAAAACATTTTTTGAAGTCAAATTAATGAATGCTGTTGATGATCGCTTTACAGTATAATTTGGTATGTTTCTGGTTCTGGGATGGCAAAACCCCTTCCTGAAAAGAGTACTTCTGGGGGCAGAAGGATGGACTTCTGGTGGCAAAGGTCAGGGGTTGGAGAGTGGGACTTGTCATAGGATGGTGACTGGGGGGCAGGACACCTGCCAATGGGCGGGGCTACCCATGCAGCTCTTGACAGCTTGTCAAAACTCAGTAATTGGCCTTCTGCCCAAAATAATTGCCCGCCCCTGTGGTAGAAGGACCTAATAATGTATTTGTAGGGGAAAAAAATGCAAACATTGCTTAGTGGAGCATTCCCTTTTCCATATAAGCCATCTTTTAAGTCAAATGTCTCTTGTGGCTGAGCAGAAATTGACAGTTAGCCTGGCCTTGCAGAACAGTATTTCTGTTCTAGATGAAATGCAGTACTTTAGTTATCCATGACTCCTTTTTTTTTTTCTGAAGGTTGCCATTTGAGTTGACTAATTTCTATGGCTGTTTGTCTGCTTGTGTAAAAAAATAAAAAATAAAAAAACCACAAATGTTCTCCCATTTGTTGTAATGATTATGTTGGGGAAGTACAGTGTAAAGGAAGTTTAACCGATTTATAGGGACCACATCACTAGTTAAATGGTATCTTAGAACATTTATTTAGTACACTTTCCACATGAAATTGCAAATACAAGTTTACAATTTAAAGTTAAGATCTGATATGTTTGGAAGAACATTGAATTCATGCTTAAGATTCCTGAAAAAATGAAGAACAAACTTTTTAGCAACCTTGATCTTGCAATACATTGTTGAATTTATCCAAGGTTAGGAAAGTCATATTAGTTTTTGTCTTGACTTGCTGTAGAGTAGCAGGAACTATAGGTGCAGAAAGACTGGAAGTTTTTCTTGGGATGGCCAGCATTATAGGAATACTTCTTGCCATATAAACATAGAAAGGTATCTAGACTGCTACATAGTCGTAATATTTCTCTTGTAGGCATAGTGGATAATACCTGCCTTTGTAAAGTGCTTTGAGATCTCTGATGAAAGGTGCTAGGTGATGCTGAGTACTCAATTATTTCAGAGGTATGATGGTCAAGTACACTGGGGATTGGGAATCTTATTCATTCTTTCAAAGGGATTACTACACTTATGCAGAATGTTCTTGGATGAGATGAGACTAATTACATTACAGTAAAACCAAATGTAATATTAAAAAGCTATTCTAAGAATTAATTAATATACATACCTGCTAGAAAGCAAGAAGAGTTGCACAGAAACTTACTCCCTACGTAATAAATGGTGAAGGCTAGATGAGGCACCGTCTTCTACCACATCCAATGCGCAAGAAGTGGTATTGAAATAATTCAGTTCAGTAAGCCATTGCGAGGACGTTCAGTTCCAAAGAATTAGTTGACACCTCGCTCAGTGAGTATTGGGAGAGAGGGTCCATCTTAATTTCTGAGATGTAGTTTCTCTACTGTTCTGTAAAGAGTTTCCATTGAATCTTGTATGTATTCCTGTAGAAGCTATTTGTGAACTGTCCCATTATCTATCTTTTTAGTAAAAGTCTTTGGGAACAATTATGCTTTTAAAATTGTTTTATCCTGTTAATGAATGAAGTAGCCTCTTGGCTCTGTGACCCCCAAAATACCAATCTTACTGCATCTTGGAATGAATGTATGCTATCCGGCATTCCTAGACCATGGATGTATTCTGACTCTTTAATATCAGTCTTGCCAATGTTGGGTAAAATGCATACAAAATTTGTATACTAGTACTTTAGAGAAAAAAGTATGAAGTACAGTTGCTTGTAAATACTGAAATACTTTATGACAACAGACTATGTAAAAATTGTTATTCCTGTTGGCGCTAGTGGCTATTTTTAGCATGTTTGCACAAAATGTGAAATAATTTTTGCTCTCTGAATTTTATCTTTTAGTATCTGCTTTTGTACACTTTCAGGTCTATCAAATATGATGTCAGATGGAGAATTTTTACGAACAAGTTGTGGTTCTCCTAACTATGCTGCACCAGAAGTAATTTCAGGAAGGTAATATTCCTTTTACTGGATAACGTATACATGTATTTGGGTCAGTGGTGCATGGGTGACGAACTTGCTGTGAACACTAAATTAAAAAAAAAGGAAGCTAATAAATAGTTTGATAATGTAGCCTCTGAAGTGGCCTTTGATACTCAGAAATCAGGTTTTTATAACCCTATAGGATTCTTGTGGCTTCTGAAGTGTTTCAGTTTCATGAAAGCTAAATTTCAGGTTGTACATGATAGAGGTGCACTGATACATCGGTCCAATATCAGATTGGTACCATTATAAAGAAAACTGGCTATATTGGATATCAGCCCAAAGAGGCTGATTAATTTGGCCAATAAATGCAACTGTGCGCCGCACAGGCAGCACAGTACTCAGCAACGAGAAGCATAGCCGGCAGCATGGAGAGTTGCCTCCAGCTGGTAAGTCCAGTGTGGTGGAAGGGAAGGGGTGTGCTGCGGGGCAGATCGGTGCCCCCCGTGGTAAGGGAAGGGGCAGCTGCTGCTCAGGTCGGGGAAGGAGTGTGGAGCCACAGCTAGTGGGGGAGGTGCAGGGAGCAGCTCCCACTGCTGCTTGCACCGTGGGGGGGTGTGTGTGCCCCCTCAATCTGTGCAGGGTGTAGCGGGCTGCAGTCAAGGCTGTGCGGGGCTCTTTTCAGTGGGGGGTTGGGCTTGGAGCAGGTGCCAGCAGCACTGGGTGGATGCTGCATTCACCCTAGATTTTGCTGCTGCTCCACTCCCAGCACTGCCAGCTGCCTGGTGCAGCCCTGGCTCAACGCCCTGCCTCCACCCATTTGCCAGAAAGAGCTAGGGCTGTGACTGGCAGCAGTGGTGTAATTTAGGGTAGATGCAGCATCTTCCCAGTGCCTCTGGCGCCCGCTCCGAGCCCAGTCTCTGCTGAGAAGAGCCCTGCACAGCCCTGATTTGCAGCCTGCCCGATGTAGATCTGGGGGGCATATGCTCCACCCGCCACAAGTTGCATCTCTGGCCCCCTGCCCTGCCTGGGCAGTGCCTGCACCTGTTCCCCCTCACCATGTGTTGATCTGACCCCGCATGCCCTTTCCCTTCCCCTCCCACCCCACCGGAATTACCAGCTGGAGGCAGCTCGTATCGGAAATCAGATCGGTATTGGCCAATATGCCTCCTTAAATATCAACTGTTGGCCCCAAAAGTCTCTATTTGTGCACCCCTAGTTTGTGGTGTTGTCAACACCAAATTGGTGCGGCCAAAATGTACTGTAGTAAATAAGCTTTCAGTTAACAGAATTCCCAATGTGATCTATCTGATTGTTCATTAATGAAAATTTTGGAAGTAGAACTCTTTTAACTAATGAGAAAAAAGAATTTCAGGCAGAAGAGTGCTATAATGTTTAATAATGGTGTGAACATCTGCATTCTTTTAAATCCAAATATTGCTTTACTTGCATATAGGTATCTTGATCCCAGAGCTAAGGTAGAAGCTGCCCCGGGCACTCAGTAGTTTCCACTTCACAGCTTTAAGAATTATAATGCTGGCTTACATTCAACAATAAGTAAATGTGACAGAGAAGCCTGGAGACTTCTCTGTTTACCGGCACTAAACCGTTATTTTTCAGTTTTGGAGATTTATCTTTTCCCATATATCATGATATGGCAGTAAGTTTGCTTAAATACGTGCATCACTGCATTCATCTGCTTGATTTAGCAGTATGGCTTGTCCCTTCAGGCTTGTACTGTGTGCCTTATTATTTAGGTAGCTTATTCATGGGAACTAAGAATGAGGCTGTGGACATATGTAACTTTGTCCACATGCAGATTGCAGGAGGTGTTGCTGCTAGGGAGTATACATCAGCTGTTAGGATGGAACTATGGAACTGCATGCTCTTATAGTGACACAGCTCAGTTTTTAGTTCAGTGGTCAGTAACCTCTTCAGGACCCAGCTGTCACTGCTGCTTCTCACCAGGGCAGCATAGCCAGAGCTTCTGTGGCCACTACTGCTACCCACAGCTGAACTCTGCTGAAGATGGTGTCTGCAAGTTGGATCAAATGACTGCTTCTGGCTCAAGCCATGTGTTACCCACCCCTGGTTTAACTGGCTAAAGTTGTGCTGAATTCTTTCGCCCTACTCTTCTATTGCTGTAGAAGCATATACATGGTAACAGTACTCTGTTCTAATGCAATTGTTACATTTGTCTAGAACAGTGCTTCCCAAACTTCCTCAGCATGACCCCATCCACTGATGTTGCGACCCAATTTGAGGTCATAACCCACAGTTTGGGAACTGCTGGGGGTCTTGACCCAGTGCCCCTCACTCCTGATCCACTGCCTCCAGCCTCCCAGTGCGTTTGGGATATGGGGGGGAGCCCAGGCAGCCCTTGCTGGCTGGAACACTCGCAGCCTGCAAGGGAAAAGCCACAGCTTCCCATGTTGTTTCTCTTTAAAAGAGAATCCATTTTTAAAGCTAGTTCACAACCCTTTTATATATTCTTGTGGTCCACTTCTGGGTCATGACCTATGGGTTGAGATTTCTTCATCTAGAAGATTCTGCTGTGCTTTAGCAGCCTCCCTTCCTGTCCACAGTGAACAAGAGGATATTGAATTCCTCAGCAAGTACATGACTTGAACTGAGTTATACTGCTGCGTCTCAAAATTAGTTACCCTGTACTCCTATGATATTGCTTTTTTGGCAGCTTATTTACACTAACTGCATGTAAATATACCACATTCATATAAATTACTAATAGCTGACTTTTTCCAGATTGTATGCAGGTCCAGAAGTAGATATTTGGAGCAGTGGGGTTATTCTCTATGCTCTCTTGTGTGGAACCCTTCCATTTGATGATGATCATGTGCCAACGCTTTTTAAGAAGATATGTGATGGTATCTTTTATACCCCTCAGTACCTGAATCCGTCTGTGATTAGCCTTTTGAAACACATGCTGCAAGTGGATCCCATGAAGAGAGCTACAGTGAGAGATATTAGGTAAAACACTAGCTGATGTCTTGTCTCAGATGCTACAACGATGGCTCTAGGGATGTGAAAGGTTAAAGGATTAATTGTTTAACTGATGAGTGCAGTGATAACTGGCTAGCTTACTAGTTATCATTTAGCTTGGGGCCTGGGGCCGGTGCAGTAGGGAAAGGGAGAAAGGAAGCCTCATGGTGCCCCAGCAGGAACTAGAGGGCAGGAGGGATGAAGGGTAGGGCTGTGCAAAGCTTTGGTTGCCGATTTTCAATTCGAAGGTTTGGCTCAGTTCAGTGGTCGCATTTACGATCGAATTGGGAGACCCGTTAAAAGGTCCCCATGGCTACCCTGCCTGGCCCCAGCCTCCGAGCTATTTAAAAAAAAAAAAAAAAAAAAAAGCTCTGCGCTTATCAGCTGCAGCAGCAGTGATCGTGGCCTGTGGTTGCTCATGACAGAACGCCCCCACATGGTGGGGGGCAGCAGAGATTGCCCCTACAGTCTGGCACTGGCATGGCAACTGCCCCAAGGTGTGGGGACAGCACGCTGTCTGGGAGCTGGGGCTGAGTGGTGCCAGGCTCCAGCTGACTGCTGGAGCTGCCCCAGCTCCCAGACGGTACACAACACATGCGCAGGGAAGCGGGGCCGGGCATCCCTGCTGCCCCCCATTGCCTCATGCTGTGCCAGGGGGCGCTGCCACGAGCCCTCAGAAGCCCTGATCGCTGCTGCTGCAGCAGGGCTTTCTTTTTTTTCTTTAATTGCTGGGATGCTGGGGCTGGGCAGGGGATGGGGCCGGGCAGGGCAGCCATGTAGGGCTTCTCCTATGGCTCTATCCACCAGGAGAGAGGCAGGCACAACTAGAGGAGCCATGGGAGAACCTGCAGCCGCCTGGCTGGGCCTGCTTTTCTCTGGCGGATCCAAATCAACGAATCTCCTATTCCAATTTGGCCAAACTGAATAGGGACAGTGATTTGAATCACCAGATCGAATCACTCTCCTCTGAACAGGCTGAATCCAAATTGAGTACTTCCCACAGGTCTAGGGAAGGGGGCTAGTACCCATGGTCTAAGAGGAAAACAGCTGGTAGCCTAATGACTTGTCATCAGTTAAGCAATTGGCTGCTTGTTCATGGGTGCTCTCCCCCAGCTTCAGCCTTCGCTGGCCTATATTGTCTGGCTGGGCTTGCCACTGCGCCTGTCAAAGGGTCCCCTGGGAGCGGTTCCCAGCAACAAGCAGCTGTCTGAGCTGCTGTGTTGGTTAATTGTTTACTTTAACTGCTATAATTAGAGGAGGTTAAATTGAATATTTTGTAGAACAATATTTATATCCCTAGATGGCTCCTAATAGAAATCCCTAGAACTAAAATCTCATAAAAATGCTTAAGCCATTCAGTTTGCCTTAATATATGAACTCCTGCAGTTTCTTGTTCTGAATTGTCAATTTTGGTTCTCAGTGGCAAAATCTTTATGGAGGCTTAATGTAAAAACATACAGGGTAATTATGCAAGTTCTCAAGTTAATTTATGATTTAATGTTGATTTTTAATGTTTTAGCTTAACTTTTAAAGACGGTTAAATCCTCATTTAATGGTGTAAAGTATTTTATAACTAAGACTGCACCCACCACTTCTTGTTAGCATAAATATTTTGTTTTCTGGAAGATGAAAGTAAATGTATTTAGGATTTCAGAAATATAAGGAAGTTGATAGAACTTAATGACTGTTTGGTTTAAAAGCTTGTTTTTAATGTTAAAGCATTTAAGCTCTGTGAATGAATTGACAATTTTATTTCCACTTTTTTATTTTAATTTTTAACATTGATGCCAAAATGTGTTTTAGTTACCAGTCCTGCTTTTACCTAAATATTTTTTAGGTAAATGTTTAAGAAAAGTGCCCCAACTCAAGGCAGCAGGTTGTGTTGGAAGATAGTGGGGAGTAGAGAAAGAAGTACAAAATAAGGTGTTTGCTGTTTCAGGGTTAGAACTGGATGAGCTTGGGTTTTTGTAATAAATTAGTTGGGAGAAAGCTTTTCCCTACATCTTAGAAGAAGAGTTCCAAAAAAGGAATGTATAAACTCTGCTAGCTGGCATTCCTTGAAGAGCAGATACATTTTGAATTTTTAAATTGTAGTTTTTCCTCAAACCACACTTCTGACGACATTTGGAGGTCAAGATAAAGTGCCCATGATTGTTGCAGAATTTTCTGCTGTAAACTGATGGTGGAATAGGAGACACAAATCTCATGTTAGTGTTTATTCTAGGATTCTTCCCTCAGATTTCAAGATAGCTTTATGGACAACTAAGCCTTGTTGATGCTTGTGTGGGGCATACTTGGCAAGTGGTGTGATGAAGATGTCAGAAGTCTCTAATGGTGGGAGCTAGATCTTATGCCAAAACAGATGCCTTAATCACAGGCTCAGCATCCTTTCCTTGTATGGTGCAACTGGCTAGATAAATTTTAAATTACTCAAAGGAACCAGTGCTTTCTTTTCTGTCTCGGGCCTTTTCTTCACTTGGAACACTTTCCGACATCTGCCTGAAACCTAGTGCGGATGTAGATATCCTGAGGACTCATCAGTATTAAAGAGCCTCTGCTGTCGTTACTGTGTTGGTACCCTTGAGTGGTGATGCAGCATATGCCCACAGAATGGTTGTTTTTTTTTTTTTTCCCTCTGTTAACATCATTACAGCTTTTTTCCTGAATGACAGAATAAAGCAAAAGAAGCCATTTTCTTTTGACTTAACTGATCTGCACCAGGGTTTTGCTTGCAAAGATTAGGGGTATCATCTTTTCATGCTCCTCCTAGTCAGCATAACTTTATGGTGTACACCTGGCTTGATAAGGTGGACTGGATTGGTGTAACAATACTACCTCCTGCAAGTGAAATAATAGTCTATATTAACAGAAATGCATTCTTATTGGCGTAAATGGACCTACACTTAAGATCTATTCTTGCTCTGCCTTCTTCCTGGTATGGCTGTGTGGTAGTTAGGTATTTCACCTTCTTATGTTCCTGAAAGGTAGCTTTGCTGATGAATGTGTATTTTAATCATAGTTGTAGAATTAACTACAAATTGCAGTCATTTTGGGGAACTTTTTTTCTTCTCTGTCAATGTCATGCTATATCGCTTGCTAAACTGTTCTTCATCTAGCACAGGGGTGGGCAAAATAGGGCCCATGGGCCAAATCCAGCCCACAAAGGGACTTAGTCTCGCCCACAGCAGGTCCTCCAGTCCCACCTGGCCCAGGCACTGTCCCACTGACGTGTCCTGCCACCCCCTAGACACACAGTGGGGCTGGGGCTGGGGCAGCTCCGCAGCTGGATTGCCTTCCTAGGCAGCCCAGCCAGCGGCAGATTCTTCTAGCTACTGCTGCCCTTGTCCCATCCTCACGGGTATGCGGGTAGGGACCTGTGTGCAGCCCCACCCCACTCCATGCCTGTTCCAGACTTGCTTGGTCATGCTGAACATCTGCAGCAACAGCAGTGCTGGTGAGGCAGAAGTGTGCTCGGCGTGGGGTAAAAGCAACCCCTCCACCTCACCACTGCCCAATGCTTTGTACAGCAGCTGCACAGCTTGCGCTGGGCTTCCCTGTGGCTCCACTGCTGTCACTGTTGCCCCTGGGCTGCCCAGCAGGACAGCACAGAGGAGCTGCAGAGCCTGCAGCTCTGGCTTTGGGGCTGGAGCTGAGCTGCTGCCTATTTCTCAAATCTGAGAGTGCTTTTTTCCCCCCTGCCTCCTACATTGTGATTGGGAGAGAAGGGGTGAAACCTTGTCTTGGATTCAGGTAAGTATTGTAGCATGCCTACCATGTTATCCTGACACTTGCAACTTCTTTTTTTTGCAGAGACCTAAAAATACTTAATTCCAATATATTAGTATTAGATCTCATACTACTAATAAAGCCCCCTATTTGTTTGTGAGGATTTTTTTTAGTGAAAACATTGGTTTAAATCTGTACAGCTTCCAGTATAAAAAGATGTTGCATTTTTGAGGGGAAAAGCTTTTTTTCCCCCCCAGGGATTCTATGAAGTCTATTGCCTTACTTTAGACACATATACAAAAAAACATGGTGGGGAGAGAATGTAGTAACACTATCTTGGGACAGTGTTGTGTGTGCCTAAGTTAATCACAGCTCATTCAAGTTATCCTCAGTCATCCCAGGAACAAGACTGCCAGGCTGTGTGCTGTCCCTGGCCACTTTCTGGCAGAGCAATAGCAGTGCAACTTGGAAGGGCTGTGTGGGTAAAGTGCTGAGCTGTGCTCTTCCTCTCTTGTCCCAAGTTTTTAGTCTGGATCAGCTGAGGAGCCCTTCAAATGAGATGTCTGTTTTTATTTAAACATCTGTATTTTTTTTTTTTAATATCTAGGGAGCATGAGTGGTTTAAGCACGAGCTTCCCAAGTACCTCTTTCCTGAAGACCCATCATACAGCTCCACCATGATTGATGATGAAGCCTTAAAAGAGGTGTGTGAGAAGTTTGAATGTGCAGAAGAGGAGGTGTTAAGTTGTCTATATAGCCGAAATCACCAGGACCCTTTAGCAGTTGCTTATCACCTCATTATAGATAACAGAAGAATAATGAATGAGGCCAAAGACTTCTACTTGGCTACAAGCCCACCAGATTCTTTTCTTGATGATCACCATTTGTCTCGTCCTCATCCGGAAAGAGTGCCATTTCTAGTAGCTGAAACGCCTCGTCCTCGCCACACACTTGATGAGCTAAATCCACAAAAATCAAAACACCAGGGTGTAAGAAGAGCGAAGTGGCACTTGGGAATTCGGAGCCAAAGTCGACCAAATGACATCATGGCAGAAGTTTGTCGTGCAATTAAACAGCTGGATTATGAATGGAAGGTGAGGGGTGGCAAGGGGTTTCTGGTGGATCATTTTCATAGATTCAGATTGTTAGGAGCTGGAAGAGACCTCGCAGATCATTGGATCCAGCCCCCTTTCTCTAGGCAGGAAGACAACTGGGGTCAAGTGACCCCAGCAAGGTGACTGTCCAGTCTCCTCTTGAAAACCTCCAGGGTAGGTGACTGCACCACCTCTGGAGAGAGTTTATTCCACAGTCTGGGCATCTGACTGTGAAGGAGTTTTTCCTGGTACTGAGTCTGAAGCAGCCTTCCAGCAGTTTTTATATCCATTGGTCCTGGTCTGCCCCAAGGGTGCCCTAGTGAACAGTTGTTTAATTTCTTAAATTTATAGCTTGATGTATACAAATAGCCCAGCTGACAAATATGTGTATTGGCAAAATCCCCTTTGTGTATGCAGTTCTTTTGGAGGTGCTTCTTGTTGCCTTAGCTCAAGGATGTCAAACATCTGGCCCTTGAACCTATTCCATCTGACCTACTGGTGGGCCAAGGAATTTGGAGGTATGGTTAGGGGTACTGTTGGAGATGATCATTGCTGGCAGGGGCATGAGCGAAGGTTGTGCTAACAGCCCTGCTTGCCTTGTTCCTACTTGTCCCACAACTATTTGTCTCATCTAACCACTGCTGCTACAGCCACTGCTTTTTCTGTGGTTCAGATCCAGCCTGGGGCATGGGGTGAGTTTGACACCCCTGGTTTAACCAATGTTCAGGAAGATGATGGATGTCTGTCAGCAAGGGTTTTGTCAGCCCAGCTAAACTTGAAAGAAGGACTAAATAACTTGGTTGCTCCATTAAGACAATAAAATGCTGCATACATTTTTATCACTGTCCTTAAAATTACAATGGAAATTAACTTTTATTTGCATTTTATAACTAGGTTGTAAATCCATACTACTTACGGGTTCGAAGGAAGAATCCAGTGACTAGCACGTATTCCAAAATGAGTCTACAGCTATACCAAGTGGACAGTAGGACATACTTACTGGACTTCCGTAGTATTGATGGTACGTGAGGAGAGGTGAAATACATAACTAAATAAGTAAATAAATGAAATTGAATGAATGAATAAATATAAAATACTATAAAAGTACTGAGAAACCTAGTGGCCAATTTCTGCCTTTTTGAATATAAAAATGCAGTTTGAATGGCAGTAAATTTAGAAACTTGAGGCCATGTCTTCGTATGAGTTAACAGGTATAGAGAGATTTGGGAGGAGGGCGGGGAGTCTGATCTTAACCTTTTACTTGGCAACTTGTGAAAACTGCACACTGCTTTGCTGCCTCCTAGGATTTTAACTAAAGTTTGTAACTAGGGTTAACCCTAGTTGGTCTAATAAAAAATATCACCTGAACCGTGAGTTCTGATGCTCTTTCTCGGGAAGATGCAGCCTGACAGAGTTAAGCATGTAGTTTCATAGTTTCTAGGGTCGGAAGGGACCTGAGCAGATCATCTAGTCCGATCCCCTGCCATGGCAGGAAAGAATACTGGGGTCAAAT
>NW_017728909.1:28736671-28749744 GCF_001723895.1 Crocodylus porosus | reverse complement strand
TCTAATGATCTGGTGATCTGATCGTAAAAGGCCACCAGGTTGGTCTGACAGGACCTGCCACTGATGAACCCATGTTGGTTGCCCCTAAGCATGCATGTAACATGTAAATTGACTCATACTCTGCAGCTCACAGATGTACATTGTAGTTCTGTCCGCTGTTACTAAAATGGCTACTAATAGACTATATGGGCATGTATTTAGTAACAGCTGAATTCTTTACATTGGCTAAGCTCATACAGAGTGGTACATTCAGGTCTTCAGCTGGTATGTAACTTAGCTGTGTTTAGGTTAATGTCTTAGCTATACATATTCATGAGTTGAGCTCCCTGATTGTGGTCATCAGGCTTGGAGGTGGTTCCATTTTACAATGCTTGTTATGAGTTTTTGGGACCAGAGAGAAAATAAGAAGTTGAATTTTAGGGGAGTGGGAATGATGCTGCAAAAGGAGAATAACTGCAAATAACTTGGCTTTGGAAGAGGGGTGATGTCTGTGTGACTACTACAGAGTGTATACATGTGAAGGTTGGGAATGGGGTTTGTCCAAGAAATACACAAAAATGTGTGGGGTGTAAAGTGGGGTTACACTATAGAATGGCTAATCATTAGACCAGGGGTAGAAGCAACACTCTGCGAAACTAAGGTAGCCCTTAGAGTCTGCCTTCAAGTACCCTGTTACTCTTATACTTCCTGTTACCTTGTTGAACTATAACCGTGCAATGTTCTGACTGAAATAAATGATATCTGAAGACATGGTTAAAGGTAATACCTTTTGTTTCTTCAGCTATCTCTGGAGGATGGTTCTGCCTGGGTTAGTCAAATGCCAAATTCTTAATCCTGTTAACGTGTGCATATTTAGAAGTGCTAAGTCTGCTTAAGTATATTGTGTGAATAATAGTAGAAATCAGGATTACCTTGCAGGGACTCTTGGATGGACCTTTGGGTTTCATGGGGTATTTTTTAATGACCAGTTTGCCATTGTAAAGTTTTTCATCTAGGTGTGTGTTTGTGTTTTTTTTTTTTTGTTTGTTTTTCTTTTTAGATGAAATTACTGAAACAAAGTCTGGGACTACAACTCCACAGAGATCAGGCTCAGTGAGCAACTATAGATCTTCAGATGTTGATGCACAAGGAAAGTCTGTAGATATGTCCAGTACCTCATCAGTGACCTCTTCACTTGACTCTTCTACATCTGACTTGACTCCGAGACCAGGAAGTCATACAATAGAATTTTTTGAGATGTGTGCAAATCTTATTAAAATACTTGCACAATAATTTTAAAGATTGGCTTATTTCTTTTACAGCAATAAGCATGCCTAAATCATAGTCAAATGCTTCCAATTATAATCAAGTTAAATTTAAGGCGCTGAAAAACCTAGCCACATAATGCGATTTGCACAGGAACTGAAACATGATTATGGGCAGTTAGACCTGCAACACACTAAAGTTGAAGTGAATTATGATTGTTCACTGTCCAGTAGTAAATACAGGTACAATAAATTATAGGCCCTTTTGGCAGAGTCCTTAACATTTTACATTGAGTGCACACTAGAATTCATAGAACTTTTTATTGAACCATGCAGATTTTTTTTTGTCTTTATGCTGGTGATACATATTTTTTTTGCAGTGTAAGTAAATGTTCACCTCTTAACCCTATGACCCATCAAAGTGACTTATTGGTCACAATCTATAACTGTGCCTCGATTTTTATCAGTATGAACTGTTCAGTTATTTTAAGAGCAGTAATATTTAAGCTGCTGTGGTATTCATCCAGCTTATTTGGCAGTAAATAAACTATTCACCCAGAACAGCCTAAAGCAAATTATAACATACTACTTCTTAACTCTCAGATTTTGATAAGTGTGTTGGAGAATCCAACCAGTTGGCATTTCTTAAGGATTTAAATACTTTGTAAGCACTGGGTGAAGTAATATGGGCTGCATAACGTCAGTAGAACAGAGTGCTCTCCTCATGCAGTTGGGGGGGAAGGAAGGGGGATGATGTCTCAGCTAGTTCATGCCGTAGAACAGTTCCACAGAAGATGACTCTTTCCACTGGGTTTATGATCTGTGCAGGTTAACTAGTAGTTTTAAGTGTAGCAGCGGTGCAGCAGCTCCAAAAGTGCTGTTACAGGCCGAGCGATTTTGTTTATTAGAGCCATGTGCATGGTAAAGAGCATGCACCACAGGTTAGCATATGCTTTTTTCAGAATTTTGCACTGGAGTTCAAATGATCAGTGTTTAATACTTCCTAGACCTAGTTCTTTATAAAATTGATGAGTTGGCATATATTGTATAGGTTTCACTTTGCTGTTGAAGCTGTTTTATCTAGACCAGGATGCTCAAATAACTTTTTATAGCACATCTTGACATTTTAATTGAGAGATCCTAAAGTTGACAGTGCAGTTAAGTCCTATTTGAACTGAAACATATCTGATTCGTGCAGATAAAAGTATATAGACTTGATTGCTAGTATTCAACTGAGATTCCCATGTCAGAAATATAGGCATGATTGTAGTGGGCACTAACAAACAAGCTAGTGCTTCTAAACTTGAGCAGTGTTTCAGAAAAGAATTGACTCTTAAGTTAGGGCAATCAACATATGCACATAATGGAAGCATTTTTTAAGCATGTCTCATCTGCAGTTGGAAGTACTTACTGCTTTTCTCCATCATCTAGCTATGACAGTTTTAAGTGTAAAACAGTATTTGTGTATTCCAGAAAAAATGTTTAATCTCGCATTTCAGAATTGTAAAAATGAAATCCACGAGATCTTCAGTCCCAAAAAGATTCCCTCGTTAAAGCCACTATGGTCAATGAAAAAATTTAATATATAGTGTGAAATATTGACTCAGCTGAAGCTTATGGTAACATTGTCAGTGACTTCAGTGGATTTAGGGTTTTGCCTACTGTGAACTGCTAAATAAATATGATACAATCTTGGCCAGAAGCAGATCTCTTAAGTGTTGCTAATATATACTGACTTGGAAGAAACCATGCACCTGTTTTAAATCTAGGATCTGCTAAATTTGCATTATGAATCTGGGAGTTGTACGGTCTGTCCAATAAGTAGGTACAACTTCTGTTTTCCTGTCTTCAAGATAGTGTCACACAGTGTTGTAATCCTGCATTACAAGGACTTTGTCCCAAAATGAAAGATTTTACTTTAGTGTTAAAATGAAGCATTTCTACAGTTGAGATTTTTGTAACAGATGTTTAGCTCGGGAGGGAGACCAATAGCTAAACCTACTTCTTAAAAGCCTTTTTAAAAAAAAAAAAAAAAGTATTGGTTGTGATGCACTTCTTCATTAACTTATTGTGATCCCTTTTTGTTACGCTTTTTTTTTAATTTTCAAATTGTTAAACATTGCACTTATGCGATACAAACACACAGTTTTTCTTTTTTTATTACAGTATTTCTTCTTTTGAAATCTATTTGGGATTAGTTAAAATATCTCTTGAAAATATACTAAAATTAAACTTTCTAAAAAATATAGACTCCTGATTGCAAATATTTTGTAGTGCTGAACACTCATGTTAAGGGATCAGGGTGCAAATTGACTTTTACATTTTTATACTTTTTTCAGCCCTCTTAAGCTTTAAGGCAACCATGTTTTTACTTTGTCTTGGTATCTGGAGGTTAAAATAAGTTCCTGGCAGAAATATACTGTATACATAGTTTTAAATAAAGTAAACGTTATTGAAATGATGAATCAGTTTTGATGGCCAAAAGTTTTCTCAAGTGCAGATTTTATACTGGCTGGGGGTGGGAGAAATGGGACTGTAATTAATTTGTTTCTTGCAAAATTTCATTAATCTGCGTAACCACACACATTTTAGATCTTAGTGATCTTGCAATGAAGTCAAAATGAAGTTCTTGAAACATTTGCTAGTATCTGCCAATAGGTTGTGAGAGAGAATTCACTGCAAAATGAAGAGGAGCTTTGAAGGGGAGGGTACTCCAACATTTTCCACAATAGCAAAGGGATTATTAAACTGGTTGAGTGCTTATTTTTTCCCAAGCTTGCTCCAGCTGGAGTCCCTTGAAGGACCATGCGTTTGTATTGTAACTGTTCATAAGACATGGTTACATCTGACTGTCCATGTGCAGTGTAACTTCATTAATAAGGGGTATAAATCCATCTTGGTGGTGCAATATATCAAGTTAACTTTCACATATGTCATGACAAGTGTTTGAATACAGACTTTAAAATTTTATTTTGTCAGTTAATTACTACTGTGTGTTGTAAGAAATGGATGCTTTCTTCTCACAAAAAGATGTGCCTACTTCCTATTGCAATTTTTGGCAATACTGAATGGAAAATGCTTGTTATAATTGTATGTATGACTTTTTAACTTTCAAAAGATAAAGCTATGTTACTAAATATAAAATACTCAACCTTGTTTCAGAATTATGTGCATGCTACTTGTCTTGTGTCTGTATATAAACTTCATATGCTAACCTAAAGCGGATTACTAAATTTATTTCAAATCCAGAAAGATAGCTAAATATAGACAGAGGTGGTAGAAAAGCAGGATGGTGGGTGACCCATAAATCCCATTGTACTCTTTTTGGTAGTACATGTAGATTTCAAATGTACCTTTTAAATACTAAACTTATTTTTATAAATGTCACTAACTTCAGAAGCTCAGCAGTTGGCTAACACTACCATAACTTTACGTTGCTGTAAAACTTGGCTTGAGACCAAATGATCTTTAGTCCTGATTATTCAGTGCTAATGATTAATCACCGCCTCTAACTATTCTTGTGCCATGAGTAGGGTGATCAATTTTTATTAAATAGGCCCAATTTATAAGTGTAGGGTGTAAAAAATGTGCAAGCAAAAACTTAAGATTGGAAGGGACTTTTCTGCAGACAGTCATGTGTGTCCCTTTTTGGGGGGTTCTAAGTTGTTCAAACCCCACTCTCCTGATTGCCAGGCAATTGCAGAACATTGCTGGTCTGTTGCTTAGAAATGGTCTTTTGGTTTCCAGCCTAAATTTTAATGTAGTTTATAGCCAGTTTTTGCCTATTGGTAGTCCTAAGACTGTTTAGCTTAAGTAGCTCTTCTTGTTTCTTGACGTTAACTCTAGATGTAAACTAATTCATACAGAGCGCTGTACTTCTGTGATTTGGGTCCTTCCGGTACTTAAAGTAGCTCAGTGTAAATGCAACCTTAATTTCCATGTGTGATAAACATTGACAGATTGAGACGGCAACATTTTCTTTAATGTCAAGAAAATTATAACAAAGCTGAGGACCTGTTCTCTGTCTTGCCATCCCTCTCCATTACCCATTGGGAGTGGTTCATTTAGGTTGCAGCCCTAACTTAGATAGATATTAAGGACTTGCACTGTGCTGGGTTTGAATTGCAGTATTCTACCATGCATGGCACTCCAGTTGTTCTAGGTTAATAATTTAAGGCCAAAGGAATAATTTGTGATGGTCTTAACACAATGGTCAGCCTGTGAAGAAAATCTGCACATGGTACGGTTAGCAACTTTAGAATGATGTTGCTCGGTTACTGTTTTTTCAGATAAATTGGTGCCCTACTTCTGTGGCAGGGGATGATTTGTTGGGTTTAGTACTGCTTTGGCTATATTACAGTATAGAGGGAGTGGCTGAAGATGAGTACAGGTAGTGGTACTGTTGCTGAGAGCTTTCCCCCACCCCTCCCCATACAGTTAGTTGGATAATAAACCTTTAACACTGTCTTGTTGCTTCCATCATTTGGCTAATGGTTTAAAGTGGGTTAACAGACTTGTAGAGAGCTGCTGTAGAGTGGTGGCACAGGTATTTTAATGGCATCATGGATTAGGGTCAGAATTATGCTATACCACAGCAAGATGCAAATTGAACTACAGTTTGGTAAAAAGAACAGTGAAGGTGAGAGGTGGAGATTATTAATGTTCCTGATATTTTCATATGCTCTATAGAGTGGGATATTTATTCAAGTTGAGGTCCTCTAACAGACCCCTTGTCCTTACTGCAAAATCTGATTCCTGAAACACCTGTACTTTACATTTACTTAATTACCTACCTGCTTGTAATTTATTCTTTCCTTGGCTGCAGAACGTTAGGATGCTGCCCTAAATTTTTCACATCACTCTGATGGTCTGATATCACTTCAAGTTCACTGTGTTACTTTCAAATGTTCATTTAAATTTATACAATGGAAATATGAGCCAATTACAAGACTCCCCAGCAATAATAATGCTTGGTATTCAGAAAAGTGTCCTGTGTAGTTGGTTTCTAGAAACCCCAGAAAAGTATTCTGAACTGGATTACAGCCAGGCTGTGGCAGGAGTGATTTATGGACAACCTGGGAGTACTCTGCCAGTGGCTAATGAGCAACAGCCCATAATCTGAGTGAGAATCATTAGACTTCGTAGTGTGGAGAGCTACCTTTTGAAGAGCTTGTTTGTACTATATTGCTCCATCCAGCAGTACTAGGCAGTAAATGAGGTAAGTTTTTGTGAGGCCTGTGTAATAAATTCCAATTGCACTTTGTAATGACATACATTGCGAAGGGGACAAATTAGAAAAGAATGTCTCAATTATCTAATCAAGAATAAGATAAACTATGTATCTTTTTTCATGAAAAGTCTTGAGGTTGGAGATCTTCAAACTATATACTAACAGCTTGTCAGAAGGAGAATTTTTCAAATATTATTGAACTTGTAGAGAATGTGGTTTTTATATGTGTGGGGTTTTTTTTTTTTACTTAATTTGAATACAGATTTTTTTAAAATTTTGCCATGTATTTATATTTCCTAGAACAGCTGTTTTAGTTAATGTTGGGAAATGTGGTTCTTAGGGTGGAAGCTGTACTGCTTGCTCTTGAATGATAAACATTTGGGTGAGTTCAGAAACTGCAAAGTCATGTACTATATCATGCTGTATAATCTTAAAGCACTTTCCAAACCCTGAGAAATGTCTACTTTCCTTCAAGAACTGCAGCATCAAGCCCAGAGGAAACGAAGCCCACATTCTCCAGCCGAGGTATTGCGCGCTAATGACTGATTGACTGGTGGTTTCAGTTTTTCTAATGCATCTCTTGTTCTTTATTTCCTAGTTTAGTAATAGCTAGTTCACTTACATCTCGCTCTTATTCTAAATCAGATTAAACTACTTTCCATTACTAAAAGGACTTTTTTCTTTTCTCTTGCCATGTTCTTGGGCCCTAAATACAGGTGCACCAAATTATAGGCCCTCCTGACCAGAGTTCTTACCATGTTACACTGAGTGTATGCTAGATTTCATTGAATTTTTTTTCTTTACACAGTGATAAATAAAATTATTGCAGTGCAAGTAAATGTTCACCTTGTAGCCCAGTGATTTATAGAACTGTGCCTCAATTTTTTATTTAACAGGAGTCCCTTCTTGTAACTGCTGCGATGCCTCTGCCCATTATTTGGTGGTTCTGAGGCTATTTGGGTGAGTCTTTGAAAGCAAACCGTAATGCGCTACTTCTTAACTCTCTAACTTTTTGATTAAGTGTGTTAGAGAAGCCTCCCCATCAGCATTGTTTAAGGATTTAAATACACTGTCAGCACTGTGTGCAGTAACATGGATTGGATCCAGTCCCTATAGTTAAGTGCTGCCTCAGTGTTGCCAGGTCTTAAATATGAAATTATTGTATTGGAAGGTCAAAATTATATTTGCTGAAAAAACTATCATACACTGAAAAAATATGCAAATAAGTCTCATTTCCATTGATCATTGTAAGTTGCCAGTGCATGAATGAGAGCCAGGTAAAAGTTGAAGCATTTTTTTTTATTTTGAGGCAAGCAGTTGTAAGAGTGCTGACAGCAAACCTCCAAATCCGAGAGCGACTTGGGTTTTGCATATGCTGCATCAATGGGCTGCTTCAAAAATTATGGTACATTTTGGAATCAGAGCTTGTGATAGAGATGATATCATCCTTTATTAGACGAACTAGATTTTTGCAAAAAAATTTATTTAATTGCAGGCTTTTGGGCACAAGCACCTTTCAGGCATAGCAGAAAAGCCTGTAAAGGTTCTCCTGGGTAGAACAGAACTTTTACAATCTTTTCTGCTATGCCTGAAGGTTGCTTGTGCCCGAGAGCTTGCAATTAAAGCTTATTATTTATTTTTAGTTTTTTGCAAAAATCTAGTTGGTCTAATAAAAGATATCACCTCTCCCACACGTTCTGATTCTGCCTCTGGCTACCACTGGGATACTTGGTACATCTTGCAATGCAAAACGCCAGACCTCTTGGTTCAGAGATGATATATCTTTTATTAGATCAGCTAAGAAATTCCCCCCCAAAAGATCTTTTTATGCAAGCTTTCTGGCTCTCATGGCCTTCATCAGGCTTAGGGAAAATTTAAAGATGGTAAGAAATCCCCATACGTAGGTAGGAAATAAAATTTCATTTTTGCACAGAGGAAGCCATGTCCATAAGAGTAGTGTCTTTGCAAGTTGCTCTTTGATGAGCAGAGAAGGCAGGATTGCTTCCCTAGTGGTGTCAGGTGGCAGGAAGGTGTAGAAATCTTTGCTGTTCACCAATGAGGTTTAAAATCCAAAATGGGCTAAAATTCGGCATCTTTCATGTTTCAGGAATGTCTCTGGTAGTCGTGTTGGTTCAAGACTAAAAGAAATGGAAGGCTTTAGAAGTCTCGGTTCAGTTTTGTGTTTCTTCTGGTCTCAGACCAAGACGGCTACCACCTACATCCCTGGTGCATCTTGAATACTTCCCCTGTTACTGATCGTACAAGCGTTGATGACCAGCGCACGCCTGGCAACACCTCATGCGACCGCGGCGGGACGAAAAGAGTACGACTGAGCTGGCGGCCCCGGCCTAGCTCCAACCAGACCAGCCCCCGCCGCGGGCTGGGCCGGAGGGGCGCTGCGGGCCCAGAAGCCTACAACTTCCAGGAGCCCCTGCGGCGCAACGGCGAGGGCCGCGCGTCATGCTGGGAGCTGAAGGCCGGGGCGCCCTTTGCTTCTGCTCCTCCTCCGGCGGGGGAGCTACTTCCGCGTCGTCTCGGATGAGGCTGCTGCCGCTTCCGGGTTCAAAGGTCGCATCTCCGGAGGAGGCGAAAGAAAAACAGGCAGTGAAGCGGGTCAGGTAAAGGCCTCTGCGCGCTAACGTTGCCCTGTGCTAGGCTCCCCGGGCCCAGCTCTGCCCTGCGGCGCGGACCCAGCCCGGCGGGAGCGGGAGCAGGAGCAGGCCGCAGAGTTCCTGGGCCCCCTTGCCCCAGCGACCTTTGCATCGGGCCCCATCCGGCCGGCACACTCCCGGGCCGAAGGGCTCGGTCACCTGCTTTCGAGGTGGGGAGCAGTGCTTGGAGTCGGGCCGTGCACCTATAGGGGCCCCAGGAAGCCTCTGGTATGGCATGTGTGCCGCTCACTGGGCACTTCTCACTGGCTTGTAGGTGGTCCTCAGCCCTTTAATCCATGTCTGTCGAGCTGCGTTTCTGAACCGTTCATTTGCTTCAGACAACTGCCTCTGGCTCCCAGGCTCTTTTGCTGCCCCCCAGTATCATGTAGTTCATCCATCATATTTGGTAGCAGCTGGTCAGGCAATGCTGCCTGAATCCAGATGAAGGCATTAAAGAGTTTCTCTGCATCTTTTGAGACCAAAATGTCATTGGTTTAAAAATGTCCCCTTCAGTCTTCCAGCATGGCTTCCTTTGGGTGGAAAAGGAAGATTGGTGAGAAGGTTTCAAAGGCCACTTCCCAGCAGTTTGAAGCTGAAGCTGCTGATGAGGAGGAGGATCTAGCTGACAAGGAAGATGGTAATGGTGTCCATAAAGCTAAGAAGAAGAAGGATGTTCTCATGGGGGACTGCGTGGAGAAAAGCAAGCAGCTCAAGGATGAAGGTTCAGTTTTGGCTGAGAATAGGAGGTACTGAAACTATTTTAATCTCCATTCGTGTAAGTTAATAAATGAATTAGTAAAGGAATATTTTGGTGTTTTTTTTCTATTTTTAATTAGCAGGCAGTATCCAGTGGAGGCTTCTGCATTCGCATCTGTTTAAAAATAAATCCCATTAAGGCTGCCTTTGTAATACTGAACAGCACTTTGCCAGTTTTCACCATTTGATGGCTTTTTGTTGGCTGTTACAAAATAAATCGTTTCCTATTCCTTTTCATCTTAAGCATACATTCAGTCCACAAAAGCCACTACTGCACCATGTTATTAATAGGTGTCTGGTAGTTCCAGCAGATGGAAAAATAACTGATTTTATTAATTGCTGAAACACTGTAGCTCTAGAGCCAAGGTCACCAATGACTTCTGTTTGTGGGCCAGAGTAACCCAGGTGACGTTGGAGGTGTGGCAAAGGTAGGACCTGGCTGCTGCTGCTTCTCTGCCACCCAACCACGGTGCACTGTTTAGGCAGAATACCTGGCTGCCCAGCTGTGGAATGCAATGTGGCACAGCATGGCACGAATAGAAGTTCTTCCACCACCAAATGCTACTGCTTTGCTCTTCAGGCTGGATCTGGCCCGCTGGCCATAATTGCCAGCTGCTGCTCTAGAATAGTTGGTCTGGAGTTCTTGGTAACTTTGGAAGGATAGTGTGAAGGTGCTTCCGTTGTTGCTATTTTGCTACATTCAGACAAACAACTGCTAGAGGCAGACTATGTTTTGGTTATTAGTGAAATAACTTAATAGAATATTATGTAGCTAGTTTTTGTTTGCCTGCCACAAAAAAGAAAAAAGAACGATTCCCAGAACAATCAGCTATCTCTTTTTAAAGTAAGAAACTTGTTCTTAAAACTTATGTTTCTACATTGATTTAAGTTGTGAAAATCTTGTAGCTTACTCCTCCTACCTCTGCCCCTGGGGTCAGGGCCTTGAAGGCCTCCACATGCCAACTCATCCTTTTTACCATTTTACTATAAACACTGTTATTCCATCTACTTCCTCAGTGTAATAGCTTCAAAAGAGGCTGCTATAAACCGTAGGCTAGTGATTCTCAGCCAGGTTGTCACAATATCTTTCTAGGCTATGAGGAAATAAGTGTAAGCTCAGGCTTGGCTTTGTCTGACTGATCCCGCACTTGCACTGCCCAGCCCTTCCACGAAGAAGTAATCACTGTACTTTATAAATTAGGTTTTGAAATTTTGGTGTCGCTCAATTTACAGAAGTTATGGAGAGAGTGTCTTAAATTCAAATGAGGCTTAGGTTTTTGGAATTTATTAAAAGGGTTATTGATTGCAACATGTAAAACCACAAAGGTTTTAAAATGTTATTGTGTTGCTCATGGAGTAAAATCCTTTGAGTATTAGTGAAATTTAGGTTTCTGAAGAAAAACTATATTTCAGCACAGCATCTTTAGGATGTGCTGTGTAGAGTGGATGTAATTTATTTTGCTTCATAAGTTTTAAGTGCTGTTCCAGCTTTCCCACAGTTTTTTTGCAGTGACTTTAATTTAGAGAAATTCAAGAATCTTTCTCTTGTGCAGCCCAGCAAATGTACAGGAAACGTCCTATTTTCTAATGTCCCACAACTGGTGCACATGTGGCTTGGAGAAATATAAAATTTATATATTCATCACAAGCTTAAAAGAATTAAACATTATGCAAGACTTTAATTATTATTGATCACCAACACACTGTTCCTAAAGGTAATTTGTACCTTCTATAAAGATAGTTTGTGCTTGTGCCCTCAAGAGCTTGCTGTCTAAAAGATGCTAACTGGGTAATGAAGAGGATGGAATAACTTTAGAGGTTTAAATACATGTTTTATTATTACCATTTTGACACTGAAAGTGATCCTTTAGGAGGGATTTAAATAAGACATGTCTAAAAACAAACCTTCACTCTTGCTGAGTGTTCCAATCATCACTAGAGACCTACCTAAATCATGGTGGAAGTGCATTGCTCTGATTGGCTGAGGGGGCCCTGGGGGCCTTGCTGATTGGCCAGGGGGCAAACACCACAGTTTTTGCCTCCCTGGCCAATCAGCAGCAATCACTGGAGACCCTTGGTGAGTAGGTGGTGGGAGGCAAACACCATAGTATATTTAAAACTGCAGGTTTTACCTCCTAGCTAATCAGCAGCGAGTGGCAGGGCTACCAGGCCTCTTGGACAGTCAGCACTGGGTGAGGGCGCAAAGCAAAAAGAGTGAAATCTAAAGGAGTCACTGTAGACTTCTGCTGCAGTTTAAGTAGGTCCCTATTAATGATACTGTTGGCTAACTACATGTTCTTTTTGCGCATTCTTTTGCCAGCATAAGAATTGGTATCCTTCTAAAAAAAAAAAAAAAAAAAAACCCCTCAAATCTTTATATTAAAAATAATGAACAGAAACCATTTTAAGCTTGCTATATTTTAAATTAGAAGTATTAACTGATGATATACATCTGTGTATATAATTACCTACATATAAGTATCAGAAAGTGCAAAATGCACCAAATAACAGGCAGCACTGCTAACCTATGCCTTTACAGTCCATCTTCACTCAAAGTAAATTGATCTGAGAGTTTATGCAGTAATTTTCCTTTTTTGATCTATAAGTTCTAAAGATACTAAATAGTAGTTTAGTATTTTACTTAATACTGAGTGAAATTCAGTGCAAGCTGATTTTCCCCTTCTTATTTTGCTTTTGAACATTGTACAATGAGGAGGAGTTCTTGGCTCATGGATTGTGACATGTTTTCGTATGTCTTTTATTTTTGTGTGTTCTATAACAATACAATAAAGCTTTTAAACAACAAAACCCCCTCAGGCCCCAGTGGAGGCACACCTAGGCCAAGGGTTAGTGAGGAACTAGTTAGGGAACTTCTGAAGGGACTGGATGTATTCAAGTCAGCTCGTCCAGACAATCTCCACCCTAGAGTACTGAGGGAATTGGCTGAGGTCATTGCAGGACCCCTGGCACAGCTTTGAGCACTTCTGGTGCTCTGATGTGGTGCCAAAGGACTGGAAGAGGGCCAAGGTGGTTCCCATCTTCAAAAAGGGGAAGAAGGAGGACCCGGGAAACTAGGCCAGTTAGTCTTACCTCGATCCTGGGCAGGCTTTTTGAGAAAATTATTTTGGCGCATATCCACAAGGGGCCAGCAGGGGAAATCATGCTTAGGGGCAACCAACATGGGTTCATCAG
>NW_017728909.1:28732090-28736340 GCF_001723895.1 Crocodylus porosus | reverse complement strand
AGCTGGAGTACTGCATCCAGTTCTGGGTGCCGCGCTTCAAGAGGGATGTGGACAACATGGAGAGGGTCCAGAGGAGGGCCACTCACATGATCAAGGGACAACAGGGCAGGCCTTATGAGGAGAGGCTACGGGACCTGAACCTGTTCAGCCTCCACAAGAGAAGGCTGAGGGGGGATCTAGTGGCCTGTTACAAACTAGTCAGAGGGGACCAGCAGGCATTGGGGAAGTCCCTGTTCCACTGAGCACTACCAGGAGTGACCAGGAATAATGGTCACAAGCTGGCAGAGGGTAAATTCAGATTGGACATCAGGAGGCGCGACTTCACAGTGAGGGCGGCTAGGATCTGGAACCAACTTCCAAGCGAAGGGGTGCAGGCTCCTACCCTGGGGGTTTTTAAGAGGAGGCTGGATATACACCTTGCTGGGGTTGTTTGACCCCAGTACTCTTTCCTGCCATGGCAGGGGGTCGGATTAGATGATCTACTCGGGTCCCTTCCAACCCTAGAAACTACGAAAGTATGAAACAACGAAATAATGTGGCATCTATGTGAGTGGAGTAGTATTAAGGCCTATATCAAAGGACTAGTTTTCTCTGATTTATTTATTTATTTTTTTAAATAAATGGAATATTCTCTTAAATTTAACAGTGCAAACAAAGCCTTTGTCTTAGCAGTTTTTTCTAGTTTTAAAAACTTTTCTCAAAGCTCATAAACGACTGAATAGCTTTATGTTTGGACCTACGGCGAGAACCCTTCTATCAGTACTGCTTCTGAGAGCTGTGAAGTCTGTTGGCTTACAGCAGAGTATCCAGCTGGCACGTGACCTGTGAGCAGTTCATTCTGCCCAGCTGCCAGTCCCTCCCATTGCTCCTGCTGTTTCTGTGGTTGGGACCACCAAGTTCCTGCTCAGTCTTCTAGCTTATTCTTCCTACCTCTGCCTCTGGGGTCAGGGCCTTGAGGGCCTCTACATGCCAGAAATTGGGCAGCCCTGGGTTAGAACAACTGTGAAGCTTCAAATATAACTTTCAGAAGGCTAATAAATCCTACCACCATAGTCTGCAGGGAATTACATAGCAGTATGGTACTGAGGAGGCCACAGTAGGTCTGCCTGAAGAGGTCTGGCAGACCTTGGGTTTTGAAGAAGTTCAGAATATTTCAGTGGAACTTCTGAGTCTTTGCATTACTGAGTTACATTGTATTGAATAGAGGAGGCTTGGAAGATGAGTAGGCAAACCTGATGTGCCATCCCAGGGAATATAGGGGAACGCTGTACAGTTTGTTCTGTTATATAGTGGTTTATCTTATCCTTATTTTTAAAAGTTTACACTCTAAATAATACAATGCAATTACACTTGTGAGAGGCAAGCTAGTTCCTAGGGTTAATATTAATGTGAACTTTTTAAAAACGTCCGGCAGGCAACAATACAGCAGTGATTTTTAGGAAAGATTTGAATGAGACAGGTTAAGAAATATGTTGTGGAAAGCTGTTCTTGTACTTGGGATGCCTGGAAGCTGACAGAGGGAGATGATGAGAACAAAGGCAATATTTGAGTGGCATCATGGTGGAATGAAGACGGTGAGGGAGAAACTCCAGAAGAATAAAGTATGACACAGAATTTGAAAACAAAGTCCATGATTTTAACTTCATATAGTGTGAATGGTTTTAAAGTGTGTGCGAGGGAGAGAGAGAGAGAGTTAAAGCAGTAACAGTAATAGAGGGTGACTTTTTGGTACTGACTTTCTGATTCACTGGGGGCCTGAAGAATGAGATCCTACTGTATTCCAAATAGGACATAAATGAAGTGTGAATAAGCAATTTGGCTTTCAGAAGAGAGAGGGGCAAACCTTTGAAACATTCCTGAAGAGGTTTTATATTTGATCAGGGCTTGGATGGGGAAGAAGAAAAGGAGCTAGTCAAAAAAACACCCTTGGGGAAAATGGGTCATGTTGTTGTTATGGTACGTTGAGTGGAGGTCTGATTGGAAATATTAAATCAGTTTTGTCCACGTGGAGCTTATGTTCTGAACAAATCATTCAAATTAAGGTATCAGTAAGGGTTTGTCAACAGAAGAAAAAGTTGCAGCTAAATTGGAATAAAAGCCAGTTTATATAAACCATTGCTCCCTTCTGTGAAGATGTTCTTTCTTATTAGCTTAAATTAGTTGTATATTGTGTACACCATCCTGATATAAGAATCTATGCACAGCGGTTCAGTAAGTTTTTAAGTAAATGAGTTTAGAATTGCACATTGGGTTTGACTGTTGCAACTTTGTGTGTAGAAAGTAGATTTTTAACCAGGGTGCCATTGCTCCCAATTTTTGTGCTGCTATATGCCAACACGGTTCACAACCTAATCGCAAAGTTTTCACGTAGGAATCCATAATGTCAAAAATATTCTGATCCGATGTGGTCTTTCTGAGTTCTTTGCAACAGGAGAATTGCTCTGTTAGTTTTACTCAGTTTTTATTTTTCCTTCATCAAAAAAGATCTAAAAAGGTATAGATCCACATCCGAGTGTGGTCAAGAATAAAATAAATACTAACACCGTTTATAGTTGTGAAACTTTTAGTTATGATATGCTGAGAGTTAAGAGCAACAGGAGCTTTAAAAAACTTGAATACAAGAAAAAGAGTATTTAATTTGACTGTGGCTGTAATTGGTTTTGGCTAAATCTAGGTTTTCTTTGCGGCAAGAGTTGTGATGCCAGCTGTCCGGTAGATGGAGCCAGAGGCCTTCTGAACGTAGCCAATCTTTGAAGATTATTTTTTTTCTTTACAGGAAGAAAAGTTATGGGATTTTGAAAAGTGCTTGCTAACTTGAATTCTATTGTGGTTACAGAGATGTCGGTATAAAGCGTTCTTTCATTTCTGCTCATATATTTACCCTTTGTTCCACGTTGTACATTGTGGAAAAAAGTCTTTAGAAGCCAGAAGCCCCTATTTAGCATGGTGTTACGGCATTTGGAAAACCTATTTTTTCATTTGGGAAAAATATTATGGTTGATGCATCTCCAAGATGTTCATCTCCTATTCAAATGAGATAAATAGACTTGTCAGTTTTCCCCATCTAATGTAATTCAGTTCAACAAATAGAGTTCTACTCCTCTCAAGTTTTCCCCTTTCCAAACTCAGTGAAAGATATAACAGCATTGTCAGCAGAAGCAGGTAATATGTTGATCTTCACAGGTGGGGCATTGTTTATTGGTTGTACAGATCCTTTAGGAATGACTCTGTTTATCATTTGCTGCTTCACTGATGTTGTTTCTGATTTTACTGATGCCTCGAACTACTGGGAAATATTACTACATAATCATGTTAGAAGTTTAATTTTGTCTTTTCTTGATAATGGCTTAGCATAAATTTGGTACCATTACTTAGCCCTACAGCTTAAAAAATGCAATATGTTTGACACGTTCTGCGTAGAGGTTTGAGGTATTGGTCAGAGTAGAACACTTGAAGTATTGATCATAGACTTCTGTCACTCAAGTATGCTCAGTGGGGCAAATAGCAGGCTAAGGTGCTATAAAAGGGGCTTGTTAGGGAAATAATAACAATGAAGAAATTTTGTCTCCCTTCTTGAGCCACTGGCTTTGCCTTTAAGCACAAATACTAGGACCACCATTCTGTCATACAGTTTTATAATGTTTGCATTCATGCAATTTAACAAGGTGATTTTTGCTTTTAGTGCAACTTAAACACTTGATTATTTCCATAATTCATTAGCACTAAAATAATAAACGTCCTTCCCAGCTACCTTGCTGCTATATTTAGAAGGAGTGAAAATGATATAGGACAGGGTCATTATGTGGGAAGATCCTAAAGGATCTAAATTTCTCTGGCAAGAAAATTGCTTTTGCTTGCATAATTATTAAAAATATGGTTTTCCAGATGACCCCAAAATTATTACTGGTATTAAACAGTTACAATGTTTCATAAAGTTTTAATTATATTATATAGTAATCTTGGATAAGACGTGAGAAGTATTGTGTCCTAATAAAACTACATAAATTCAGGGTGCAGTTGTAATGACCTAAAGGTCCACTGAATCCACAACTCTATTGAATACCAGGTATCCTGGTTGTCTCTCATAAAATATCACAAATTCTCTGCTGGAGGAGGGCCCCTTGCTGCCAGGGCTATGGGGTCAGGGGCCCCCAGCAGAAGGCAGCAGCTGCTTCAGCAGAAGGAGCACGGGTTGGTTCCCCTACTGCTGCCTGCCTGCTGCAGGCTTGGGCTTTGGTGGGGCTGCCCCC
>NW_017728909.1:28722446-28731990 GCF_001723895.1 Crocodylus porosus | reverse complement strand
TGGTGCCCCTAGCCCCCTGCAAGCCTCACTTACCTTGGGCTCCAGGAGCGGACAGTGAACCTGAGTGGAGCCTTGGCTGACGGAGAGCCTCAGGCCTTGCCTTCCCCCCTCCAGGCAGGGTTGGGGATTTTTGGCCCCTTCTGCAATCTGCTCTTGCAGACTGGAACTCAGCTACCTGCAAAGCTCTTTGGAAAAGGGGGAAATCTGTGGGTTTGTCTGCTAAAAGGGAAAATTTGTTTTTTCTCTGGAAAAATAGGGAAATCCATGGTTTTCTCTGTCTTTCCATGGGAAACAGAAAACCCGGATCCCTGGTGATTTGATAGAACCCAGATACCTTTTGTCTATGCTTAGCTTGTGAGATTGAGATTGCACTTGGACTTCTATTTGGCTGGTCCAAACATGGCCTTAATAAGTAAGAATTTCTGATTACTAGTTAAAATGTCTTATAGCCACACAGTTGTTATTTATAGCCATTTGTCTTGCATGTAGGTGTATTGCTTTAAAGATAATTGCTTAAAGAGAATAAATAAGTAAAAACCTAAAGTACTGCATTTGTATGGCTATACTCTGTTACAGAAAATAATTAGTAATAAAAATGTTCACATGCTAAAATTAAGCATTGCAAAAAATAACTACACATAGGGTGAGTCTACATGTGCATATTAATGTGACACAATAAATTCCAGTGCTTATTGCACCAGAGTTGATTGTTCCCAGGCACTGTGTTTACATGTGTACCTAGGGCTGCAACATGCTGAGCCAAGTCGGAGCAGCCCCAGCTGGCAGCAGGTTCATGGGGCCAGCCTTCCAGCCCAGGCCTGCTCTGACCTGGCTCCATGTGGTGCGGAGGGGCTGGCTGGGTAGAGGGGGAGGGCTTAAGGGTGCTCCAGTGTCGGGCTAGCTTACAGGTAGCCCCCGCACCGAAGCACCCTCATACCCCAGCTAGCCAGGTCCAGCATTATGCTGCCATGGTTTAAAAAACTCACACGTTCCATCCGGCTGCAGAGTTTATTAGTTTACTCCAGCCTAATAGACCTGTGTGTGTAGATGCTGAGACGTTTTACTATAGAGCTAATTAATGTATTCCACAGTAAACATCTCATGTAGATGTGCCCATAGGCTTCAGTATGCAAACCAAAGAGTGCATGTTCTTATTTTGAAGGTCATTATATTTTTGGTAAGTTTCTCTGGTTTTGGAGAGGATGAGGGTAAGCCGTCCTTGCTCCGTCTTTTCTGTGTGTCCCTGGAGCTGCTTGTGAGTCTCGTCAGAGTTCTAGCTAAAAACTAAGGAAGGAAATGTGCATTGAATCAGTTACTCTCCTTTGTTTTTCTCTATCCATGCTGACCCAGCTTTCACAGGAAGTGAGTGCCTCCCCAACCCAGCTTGGTACTTAGGGTATTTTCCAGGCTGGTGAGAGGTACAGAATGAGAATGAAAGTTCATTGCAGTTCTTAGATGAGTTAAGGAGAAATGGCCTCTCAATCCTAGTAAGGATGCATAATACAGTAAGAAGTTATTGCTGTTACTTCTGTGTGGAAGGTTATGAGAATTTCTCAATATCAGACAAGTAATACAGATGTTATATTTAGTGGTATATAGTAGTGCCATTTAGCTTGTAAATCTTTCGTGTTGATCACCTATGTCCAAATAGACTGTCAGTGGTAAATAACTTTGGTTTGCTTGTGAGAGTGCTTATACAAAAACATTGAGAAATGATTAGCTGTACCACTGTTTGGAAGTATTTATTACAATTGGGGATAATAGTGGTATCAATGTAGGCAGCATTATTTTTAGGTAAAATGTTTGCACTGTCATGTACTTGTTGTTTTTAACACAATTGCCTTGTTTATGATAAAGCTTTGCCTTGTTGCCTGAGTACAATTTCTCTTTCACTGATAATGTACCACAGAAAATGTTCTATAACATGATTCCCATCATAAAAGGCAGAGTATGGGAGTTGTAGTTGGCTAGGAATGGTTAGACTTTGGGTTGCAGGTAGGGTCTTTAGCGCTTTACACGGGTAATACACCATGAGGCCATCAGTTCTGTACTTGTGGGTATTCCTAGCACCAGTTATATCACTGAGGGTCATGGACTATAGTTCTGAAGGAAATTCTGATGGACGATAAGATACAGGTTGCACTATACAGAGCCTGCTAGAAATAGAAGATGGAGGGACATGATGAGAAAATGACAAAACCTTGCTTGGGGACCTGTTAACAGGGAATTAAAATTTCAAGATGGAGAGCCAAGGAAGAGTGGGGAAAAATGAGTGGGCAGGTTTTTAACACCAAGAAGGTGCTAGCTAACTTTGTTATGCGACAAGTATGAAGAAACTTTCTTAAAATGAGAATATAATTAAGTGAATTAGATGTATTCTATTAATTAATTTAAGGCATTGTCCACACAGGGATGTTGCATTGGAGTAAGTGTAGTTCGTTTACCTTAATTACTTTTTAAATCCACTTACTGAGTCAGAGTGTGCAATGGAACAGGAATAACTTCTTCACAGTGAGTTTGCTTTCTTTAAATTTTGTGTGGAACTGTTTCTAATTTTTCTTCTTCTGACAGTCCTTCAACCAGCATCCTGTGTTGCATTGCTTCACATGTGGATTGACCTGTGTGCTCTCCACTGCTCTGAGTTCACTTTGTTCTGAAGTCCCAGTTAATCACAGCAGACTTTTTAACGTTGCATAGTATACTCGGTTTATCTACAGGTGTTATGAAAGCATGCACGTTGCAAGACAAAGCAGCAGTCTGGTCCTTCAGTTGTTTCCCTTGTGTTCCTTCAGCAGCAGGACAAGAAGATGTCATCCTTGTTAAATCTCAGTGTTGTATAGACTCCTGGTTTGACCGTTGCCTTTTTGAACTCTTCGTAGTCTCCTGGAGAGTTATTTCAGGTTGTCCTCTGTAGATTGCTCTTATGTTAGATGTAAACAAGTAGTACCCTGCCGTGGAGTTAATTAGTTTCCTGTGGCCTAATAGGGCTGTACGAGACACGAGATGCTTACTGTGTAGCTAATTAGTCTACCCTGCAGTAAATATCCCATGTAGAAGCACCGACTGTCTGCCTGTGTGCTGGTATTCGGGCACAGTAAATTAGGGACAATACTAACTTACGGTGGAGTTGTTAACTGTGGTGAAACACATGTGTAAACACTGACTTGGGCGTAAATTGTGTCTGGTCAGCCCAGGCAGCAGGGGTCCAGACTCCTGCCTGCCACATGGTTCTGCATGTGTGGCATTGTGCCCCAGCCAGCCCTGCCTCCACCTGATGCTGCCACCCAGAGCCCAGGTCTGACCTTCAAAGCCTGTTGCTAGCCTGCTCAGCTTTAGGAACCTGGCTTTATTTGGCCATACTCGCCTTATTTTGTTCTTGGGTTTGTATAGCATTCTTCTTAATGGCTTTAATTTTTACTGTGAAGGACTGTTATGTCCGTGCTTTAATTTAGTAAGGTTCTTTATGTGCACCTTGACTGAAGAAGGGTTCAGCCCCAACCAATTGATGCTAATAAATCCTATGTAATAGTATGTTTCTTTTCCACAACTACTCCCTGCATTCCTGCCCCTGTTTTCTGGATCACTTGAAGCATTTTTCAGAGGCACCCTCTTTAGTGTATTTGACATTAAAAAAAAAAATAACAGCACAAAAAATCTGTCTTGCTTTTGTTTTCACCATTCATCTAAGATTGTGCTGTGTAAGATGCAGCAAGCCCTTAGTGCATAAATCTTGTATTGATGAGAAACATTTGCCCTTTTTATAAGGTACTTGTATTGTGCTTTTTATCCTTCCAGAAACATCCTCTGTGGGCATTCTGTTTAAAGTTAACTTAAATTGCTCTTTTCTTTTTTCCAAGCATCCTGAAAAAGGCTTTATAAGCCAGAGAAACAGAGTAAACTGGGTTTTATGGAGTAAGAGAAGGAATCATAACTGGCCATTGTGATCCTAACAGTAAACTTCACTTTGATCATCCAAGCACACAGTCCTGAGTTTAAGTAGAGTTCCTGAATTTAAGTATTCTGGCATTATAGTTTCCCTCCAGCTGTTCCTCATTAATACTGGTGAATTTTCTGTGATAATCAAGTTGGTTTTGTAGCACCAGAGAGAGAGAGAGAGAGTCTGGCCTTTAGTAAAGAATAGGCAGAAGTGTCCCACCAGTGGCCCCTGTGCAGTTCAGGACACCCCAGTCTGCACAGAGCCTTCAGTAACCACCTATTCTTTGCCAAGTTTTATGACCTAATACAACAGCATTCTTACTGCAGCATTATACCTTTCCATGATGGCCCCAACAGCCAAGCTATCATGACTAACTACCAACTGGTAGCAATTGGAGGCACCAAGCTTCCAGCCTGTAATAACATGCTCCATCCATGTTAAGAAGAGGACCTGGTTAGTTGTCTGCTGTTGCAGCTGCAGTGTGAGCCCCTCACAGGTTTTAATGTAAGTTGCCTTTTGTCATCATGAAGTTTTGCTTGCACCAATTTTTTAGTTTCACCCCTGCTACGGAGTTCCTGTAGTTTTGGGTAGATATTCTGCCATGCATTGTGAGAAAAGCCACAGTGCACGGAGCTGAATAACTGATTAATAATCTGGGTAGATATGCCATGGTGCAGCCTTATGTTAGTTTGAGCAAGCATAGAGTTTTGTGTATTCAGTGGTTAAGAAGGATCCCTTTAAAATAGCATAATATAGTCATAGTGTGGATGTACTTTAGGTAGTTGGGGGTAAACTGCTGCATCTAGAATTAACATATTAGATTGATGTAATTTCACCATTCAGATATGGCTAAAACAGGGGTGTCAGATATACAGCCCATGGGCTAGATGTAGCTTGTGCAGCCTCTTCATTCATCTTTTTAGGTTACCAGCTGTGATTACTGCTGCAGCTTCTACTGGTCCCACTGCTGTCCCTGTCGATCCTGCCATCCCTGCCCTAGGTCGCATGCTGTATCTGGCCCATAAAGGAACCCTCTAGTCCAAATCTGGCCCTGGTTCTGTTAAATAACTGGAGAAATAACATCTCAAGACACATTTTTGAGATGAAGTTTCAGAAAGCAGAATATTTTGCTGATCTTTTGTTAAATGTCACTTCATAGCTTCCTTATTTTACTGGTCAGAATTTATGATTTCTAGGGAGTCATGATTACCCCTCCATAGAGTTATAGTAAAGGTGGAATGTATTTTATAGTGTTTAGTATCTTCCCATACATTAAAATTAAAATATAAGGTTAAATGTCAGTCTTCAAATCAGTTATTGTTTGTTTGTTTCTGTATCTCTCTCACTTGGTGTGAAAGAGCTGTTGCTTCCTGTGATGTTGAAAGAGAGGAAGCTGTATAGACTTCTGGGTTTGTATGGCTGCTTCTGTTTTATTCTGTTTGTTTTAAATTTGGTTCTTGTTCTTTCCCTCTGGGAAATATTATTTACTTATAACTAATCATTGTCCTGTCAAAAGAAGAGTTAAGTTTTTTTAAGCTGGTTTTACTAACTTTCTGATTTCATTCCTAGTGTGTGTAGAAGGAATGACGGATGGTTTGTAAAGTATTTTGAATCTTTTTGATAATGGTGTCCTTTGTTTTAGAAGTTGCTACCATTTACATGAGAACAGTGGAGTGCTGGATTGTAGCATCCATACCTTGTGCAATCTGATGTGCATGTGTTTGTCTGTGTTTAAAGTCAATCCATAAATACTAGGAAGATGTATTCGGGGATAGGGAAGAGCTGCATTTTTTTCTGATTGAAAGTATACTACCTAACCATAACTAACAAATGATTCCTCATTGAAGTGGGAGTTAAGAGTTCTGTGTGGTCTCTCATTGGGGCACAAGCTATGAGAGAGTTTTATTCTGCGGAGGAAGAATCATACAAATGTTTAGATAACCATCATGAAGTTTCCTAGTGAAGAAATTCTTACGTTTCCCTATGAGGGATGCTACAACTGGGTCCTTGGTTTAATGTACAACTAAAGGATTAAAAAACTTTTTTTTAATCCAGCTTCTCTTATGGAAATGCATATCACATTTCTTATGAAAGGATGCTTTAGCACGTGTTGAAAATATTACCGGAGTTGAAGAACAGGCTTTAAAAATCTCATTTTCTGTACACAAGATGTTTACTGTGGAAGAGAATAATTAGCTCTGTAGTAAACATCTTGGCGTCTACATGTGCAGGGCTACTAGGCTGGTATACATTAATAAACTCTGCAGCAGGATGGTACTTGTGAATATTTATTTGTAAGTATTTACAAGTACCACCCTGCTGCAGAGTTTTTTACTTTGCAGCAGGTCACATGTACATCCTGATGGCGCTGGCTGGGGCATGAGGGTGCTTGATTGCAGGGGCTCCCTGCTGGCTAGCCCTACTGAAGCACTCTCATGCTGCATCCAGCACCTCTATGCCACATTGAGCTGGGTTGGAGCAGCCCCAGGCTGGAAGGCTGAGCCCCCGGGCTCTCGGCCAGCGTGTGGCCCCTGTCCTGGCTGGCCAGGACGTGCCCTGAATACATGTACTGTTTTTCAATCACAGATTACATCTTTCCTGGCGAGGAAAACCTTGTATCCCTTGCAAAGGATGGAAAATTAGAATAAAAATGTCCTCTCTGGAAGAGTTGGAACTTTCCAAAGAGGCCAGCTGGACATGTTATTTTTAAGGGTGTTATTGAAAGTGCTGAAATGATAGCTGAAACCTTTGTTCCGCTCTGCTAACATTGTAATTATTTTCAAGAGCATCTTCAAGCAAATGCTTGAGGAATCCCTGGAATAGAACAATAGCAAAATAGGGGTAGAAGTGATCTCAGTCTAGTCTAACCCCTTGCTAAAGTATCATCCCTGTTTAAACCAGTCTAGTCAGGCATTTGTCTAACCTGCTCTTTATTTCCGAGTTTGGAGAGTTCACATCCTTTCCAGGTGATCTGTTCCAATGTTTATCCTTTTTCATAGTCAGAAAATTTCTTCCTAATACCCTCCTTTGTTGCATTTTAAGACCAGTCATGTCTTGTCCTGTGCCATGTGGCCATAAAGACTAGTTTATCATCTTCCTCTTTAAAACTACTTTTTACTTATTTGTAGCAGTGCGCTGATAAAGACTCTTTTGGGCCGATACCAGTGGCTGATTGACCAGCCACATCAACCAGTATGCAGCCCAGTAGCTTGGAGAGCAGCGTTCGGCTAGTAAGACTGTTGGGGAGGGAGGGAAGGGGCATGGGGGGCAGATTGAGACTCCCGTGCTGAGGTAGGAAGTGGAGCTGGGGCTGGGACAGGTGCTGCGCAGGGCATGGGGCAGAGCTGTGGCTTGTCCAGGGGGGATGCTCCTGCTTCTGCATGCACCCTAGGGAAGGCATGTGGAGCATGTGACCCCCTGGATCTGTGCATGGGGTAAAGGCGGGCTGCCCACTGCGCGTTTGGGGCTAAGGCTGTGCCAGCTTCTTCCTGGCAGGGGCTGGGCTGGGGCTGTGTTTGGGCCAGGTGGTGACGGCACTGGGATGGGGGTATGGGGGAGTCTGCAGCCACCTGAAAATTTTGCCATAGCCATCCTCTGTCCCTGTCCTGTCCACCCCGAGCACAACCCGGGCCTAGGCCCTCCACTGACAAAAGCCAATGCAGCCTCTGGCCCCAAGCATGCAACAGCAGCCTGCCCTCACCCTGCAAACAGATCCAGGGGGCACATGCCCCCCATACCTCCCCAGGGGTGTGCGCAGTGGCAGGAACTGCCCCTCACCTGTGACCCCTGGATCTGCACCAACGCCCTGTCCCAGCCCCACTCCCTCACCATGGGAGCCTTGATCTGTTCCCTGTACTCTTTCCCACCCGCATCTCCATAGACTTACTGGCCAGATGCTGCTTTCTAAGCTGCCTGACTGCACTCCTGGCTGTGTGCATGCATGTAGCATTTATCAGTGACGTTACCAGCCACATCAACCAATAAAAGCTGATTAATGTCAATTGTCCTTTTATCAAGCTCCTTCTCCTCTCCCCCCACAGCCTACTCTTTTCTAGGCTAAATATTCCCAGTTCTTCTAACCTTTTTTGCGAGTATTGTTTCCCAAACCTCTAATCATTTTGTTGTTCTCCCCTGAAATATTCCTAATTTGCTCACATTTCTTAAAGTGCAGTGTCCAAAACTAGATGCACTATTCCAAGGAAAGCCTCACCAATGCTGAATAGAGTAGATAATTGCATGTCAACTTGCAAATGAGAGTCCTGTTAATACAACCCAGTGTGCTTTTGACTGTTTTTCCAACAAGAGTACACTACTGACTCCCATTCAGCTTACTGTCTACTACAGGGGCGGGCAATTATTTTGGGTGGAGGACCGCTTACCCAGTTTTGGCAGGTTGTCCAGGGCTGCATGGGTAGCTCCGCCCCTTGACAAGTGCCCCGCCCCAGTCACCATCTTGGGACCAAAGTCCCAGGACCAGCACCGGTGGGGCCCAAAGCAGAGCATAGGCTGGCAGGGGTCTGGAGCCAGGCTGGGCTGCACCAGTAGGGAGAGGGGGGAACTGGCCTGGCTCCATAGAGCCCCTGCTGGCTGGGCCCTGCTGGCACTGGCCCCGGGACACCGGTGCAGGCCCCATGCTCCTGCTGGCTCCTGCACCTGCTCACTCCTAGTGCCCCCCCAGCCCCATGGTACACAACCCTGAAGCCCTGGTCGCTGGTAGGGAAGAAGCTAGTGCTGAGCATGGGGGAGAGTGGCCCCTCACCTGCCCTGTGGCCAGCACTCCCTGCTTCAGGCACTTGCAGCCCACATGGGGCTGTCTGAAGCAGGCACAGGCAGCCCCACGTGGGCTGCAAGTGGCTACAGTGTGGGGCACTGGCCACGGGGCGAGCAAGGGGTCACTTTTCCCCCCACCCTGTGCTCAGCACCAGCTTGTAACCTGTCTCTGCTGCCAGCCTGGGCGCCATGCCAGCTCAGGCTCACCTGTTGGGGCTGTACCATGGCAGCAGCTGCAGCCCCCTTGCTTGCCGTGCTGGGCAGTGTTTGCTGCTGTCCACCTGGAGCTCAGCCCTTTGCCCACCCTGTGCCCGATGCCCCACACTGCAGCTGCTCGCAGCCCACCTGGGGCTGCCTGTGCCTCTGGACAGCCCCGCACAGGTTGCAGCAGGGAGTGCCAGCCACGGGGTGGTGGGAGGGGCTGCTTTCCTCTGCACCAGGAAGGAGCCTGGGGGAAAGTTGAACATGCGGGGGGCAGCGCTTCCCCCCAGTCCCATGTCTGATGCCCCATGCTGGAGCTGCTCGTAGCATGCGTGGGGCTGTCCGGAGCAGGCACAGGCAGCCTCAGGCAGGCTGCAAATGGCTGTAGCATGGGGCATCAGGTCCGCTTCCTCCCCTGCCTGCACTCAGCTTTTCTCTGGGCTTCTTCCCTACCTGGGGTCCTTCCCTGCCCTTCCCCGTTACCTGTGGTTCCGGCACTGGGGCAGCGATGTGGTTGCAGGTCAGAAGGTCCAGCTGGGGTTTCTAGCTGGGGGGCCCTGCTGTTGTGGGCCCCCCCCCCCCCCCCCCCGGGTCCTACTGCCCTTGGTTCCTGTTGTTTTTGACAGGAACCAAGGG
>NW_017728909.1:28709272-28722346 GCF_001723895.1 Crocodylus porosus | reverse complement strand
GGGTCTTGCCCTGGGTCCTACTGCCCTTGGTTCCTGTCATCTTTTACAGGAACCAAGGGAAGATAAATATTAATTTGCTAAACTTTTTAGGGGCCTCACGGGCTGGATAAAATGGCCTCGGCCCGAATGTGGTCATTGGCCGTATTTTGCCCACCCTTGATCTACTACAACCCCTAGGTCCTTTTCTGCGGTGCTGCAGCCTAAGCTAGTCATTCTCCATCATGTATATTGGTGCACATAAATTTTATGTCTTAAGTTGAATTCAGTTGGGTTAATTTCAGACTGTGTTTTTCCTATTTATTGAGACCCTTCTGAATGCTAGCTTGATCCTCTAGAGCAGCATTTATGATCCATGGGTTGAGAACCCAAAAGTGGGTCTCAAGAATATATGAAAGGGTGGCGAGCAAACTTTAAAAATGGTTTCTCCTTTAAAGGAAAAAAACATGGGAAACTGGCTTTTCCCTTGCAGGCTGGCAGAGTTCCAGCTTGCAAGGGCTACTTGGGGTCCCCTATGCCCCACACACTTCCCCTCCCCCTCTCCTCCCCCCGGGGTGACTGGTGCCTCCTGAGTCTGGGGGGGCACAACTTGCGGGCAGGCCCAGGAGCAGGCCAAAAGCCATCCATATCCACTCCTATACTTCTGCGCCACGGTTTAGTGCCCCCCCCCCAATTACATGTAAAGCGTATACCACATGCTTGCATCTTGCATTGTATCAACAGAATTTTTTTCCAGTTGACCCCAGTTGCTTTGTTTAACTTTTTTCACACACTGATATAGTCTCAATGGAAAATATATCAACAAAGTCCTAAGGGAACCAGTATTTGTAGTATTCTTATTTCCAGATGTAGTGATAGGTTTGCCATTCCCTTCTTATCTGTTTTAGCATTCAACTTTATGATTAATGCTTCCGTGGACAAAATTCATAAAGCACTGTTAAGAATTAATCCTTCATTTGGACAAGAAAGTACTCTCTCTAAGTGGAACCGTTTATTGGGCCTGGAAGAAGAGAAGAGTTGTTAAAGAAATGCAGCTTGTCCAACAGTAGAGAAGATAGTAGAATCCTCTTAGAGCACTTTATTTACTACCTCAAGTCTGTGTAATTTACCCATCTTGCTTATTATAGCACAAGTGCTGAAGAGAAGAATGTACTCAAAGTGAATTTCGGGTGGAAGTATTTTATTCAGGACAGCATTTAAGGGCTCTGCAGTTCTGTCTGGCAGCAATCTTTTTCAGTATTTGTAAGAAACCATGAAATGTTAAACAGTATTCAGTAGAAGGAGAGATTGTAGCCTGAGAGTTGGACTTCAGGTTAGGAACTCTCGTATCACAAAGCTCTTAGAAAGGAAGTTTGACAGATGCAGGGTACTTTTTAAAAATATGCTTGAATCGTCATATTTATTCAAATCCAAGATGAGGTGCCAGTGGAGGCAGCAGCCGGAGGGAGCTGCTACTGCAGAGGCAGCTTAGAAGGGCAGTCCAGCTGTGGATCCACTGCATGCCCAGGGGGTGCCAGGACGCACTATGGTGGGGCAGTGCCTGGGCCAAGCAGGACAGAGGAACCCACCGCGGGTCAGATCTGGCCCGTGGGCCGTATTTTGTTTACCCCTGCCCCATGTTCATGTACAGACACCTGAGGTAACTTAGCTGGTCACCCTATTTTCTCAGGAAGAATGAGGAGGCTTCCCCTTTTGCCCGCTCCTTGAGCTTCCTCCAGGTTTTCTGCTTCCCCACTTACCACAGGGCTCTGGTCTCTATCCCTTGGTGAACCTAGTTTTAAAGCCTTTCTCACTAGGTTAGTGGGACTGTGAAGATGCTCTTCCCTCTACATTAGGTGGGTCCAGTCTCTTCCTAGCAATGCTTGGAACAACATCCCATGGCTGAAGAAGCTGAATCCTTGCTGGTGACACCACCTGTGCAGCCACGCATCTATCTGCAGGATGTGTCCACTTCTGCCCAGACCCTTCCCCTTGACTGGAGAACGCCACCTGTGACCTCATCCCTTTTACTCTTGCACCCAGAGTCTGCAGTCTCTCTTGATCTGCTCAGGGTCACCCCTGGCAGTATCATTGGTGCCCAAATAGATGAGCAGCATGGGGTAGTTGTCAGAGGGTCAGATGAGTCTCAGTAATCCCTCCGTGATGTCTCCGATTCAGGCTCCAGGCAAGCAGTAGACCTTTCAGGACAGCAGGTGAGGCCAGCAGATGGATCCTTCTGTCCCACGCAGAAGGGAGTCTCCAACCAGCACCAGCCACTGCTTCCTCTTTGTGGCAGTGGTGTCGATCCTCCCCACAATGGAGGTTCTTGGCCTGGCCTCTTCCACCAATACAGTGTACTCCTCCTCTGTTGCTAGCGCTCCATATCTGTTTACCAGGCAAATCGCTGGAGATAAGGATGATGACTTCTTGCTGCCAGACATCACAAGCTTCCAACTTCCACCTTTCTAGGAGTCCATGCCCTCTTCCTTTTCTAGAACCGCCTCTGGCAGTCTTTTCTCCACAGTCCTAGAGGTTTCCTCCAGCATAGCATTGCTGAAGTCCTCTTCTCATGGTGGAGGAACTTGTTTGAACTGCCTTAAAATGTCATCAACCATAAGAATAATTATTTTTAAAACAGTAATTCAGGATTAGTAATCCAGGACACAGTCATAAAACATGATGCAATGGCTACTGCCCATCTGGGGCCTGTCCTGAAATTAAACATTACTAAATTTGTAGTGGCTCATAGTTATCAATCAGCAGTTACGTTAAAATAGTGCTCTAAATATGCAGGATGTAAAGGTGAAACTTTATAGTCATGTATGGAGACATTTAACCAAAAAAGCCCCGTGCTCTTTTCGTTTTGGTGTTTAGTTCAGTAAATCCTGTCTCCTACAGTTCAGTGTCTTCATACCTTGATCTGTTATTAGAGAGCCATCTTAGTATTTCAGACTCAGATTAAAAAAATAAAGTCCAGAAAAAGATTCCTTGTTTTAATTTAGTCCAGCAAATTTTGCAAAGCTTCTTTAAGGTAAGGAGGAAATCGGAGTTCTAGATTCATGTTCAGTAGTTATGTTAATGGACTTCATCATTTCTCTAATTACATACTTTTACAACCTAGATCAATTTTAAAGATGAATCGGGAGGTCAGTTTTAAGACCTTAATATGCATATGTGTGTGAATATTAATGTGATAAATTGCCTTCAGTATGTACCATGACTGTTTCAACTGCTTTGTACCCCATTAATCCTTTGGACTTGCAACGTTTATACGTTTGCTACATGTTTAATATTGTCAAAGTGGGCCAATTTTGCATTAAAATCCTTAATGGAAAAAATATAATCATGATTTAAATTGGCAAGCAAGAAACCGTAACTTAAATAAGCGATGTTAATATTACTTTCCATTTGTGTATTCTAGTTATTTTCCTGAAGAAGAGTTGTCTCTTTACCTGTTAACTGTTAAAATATATTGATTAACAACTCCGTATAACCTGTATACTACTTTTTTCATAGTTCATTTAATTAATGAAGATGTATATCTATATTTAAGTAATTATATAATTACTATATATGTATTCAGATTCTTAATTGACATTTTAACATTATAAAATGCTGAATGACATGCTTAATTTATTGGAGGATTAATTATTGTGTGATTTGTGGCAAGCCTTCTTGTGCTGTAGCTAGAATTCAGTTAATTGCTGAAAACCTGCAATTTTAAAACTAGGATTACGATTAGGATTCAGTTTAAAATTCAGAAAGTTCCTGACAGATTTGAAAACAGAGGACTAGACAGCAATGACCAAACACAAAGTGCTACAGCTAAGGAAGTAAAGTCAAATGCCCAAATAAAAAATGGGAGATGATTGGCTAAACAGTATCACTGTTGAGATGGATCTGGGGGTTTTGGTGCATCATAAAATCAACAGCAATATGAGGACGCTGCCAAAAAACTCCAAATAACCAAAACAAAAACAAACTACAATTTCAAATCGTGTTAACAGGAGTAAGGTGGATAAGACTCAGCAGGGTAGGAGTAGTACCACTCTACTTAGTGCTACCAGGCCTCTGCTAAAGTATTGTGTGTAGTTCTGGACTCCATAATTTAAAAGGCATCTGAAGGTCCAGAGGTGATCAACAAAGTGGGGGGCGGGGGGGAGTTGGAATGCAAGCCATATGAAGAATTGGGTTTGGCGAAAAAGAGGCTTCAGTATGTACCATGACTTAAGGAAGGAGGGGGCATGATCAGTTTCCATATATTTGAAGCAGGTACAAAGGAGTGGATGTGAAGCAGCAGCTTTAAATTGATACAAAGCAGTTTTAAATTAAATCTCAAAAATAACTTTCTCCAGAATAGTAGCACTGTGAAACAAGGTACCAGGGGAAGTTGTAGCAGTTGGAGGCTTTCAGAAAGAGGCTTCTGATAGGCATTTTTCTGGGGTTGCATAGGAACAGAGCATCTGCATTTATATGAGGCATTAGTGTAGAAGATGTCCTTTCCACCCTGTGATTTTATGATACTTTAAAACAGGGGTAGGCAATATATTTTGGCCAGAGTGCCGAAAAAAAACAGAGTGCCGGCATGGCAGAAAAACAAAACGAGGGCAGGGGGTACATGGCAGGGTGCCCTGCTAGTGCCCCTGCCCCCAGCTCAGACTCTGTGGTTATCAACAGCTACCCAGAACCTGGATCAGCTGCAAACAGCTGCTGCTGACTCCTGGCCCTGGCCCCAGCTGCCTCCCAGCTCCAGGGAGGTAGAAAACACTGGTGATGCTCCCCACTGTGCCGCCCTCGCTGCTACTTCTGCAGAGCAGCATTGAAACCCAGTGTGGCAGGTCACAGTGCACTGGGGGGTGCAGAAAGCTGTCTGCTGCTCTGAGCTCCCCGCTGTCCTGGTCACGCTTCTCCTGCAGGCAGGGGCAGCAGTGAGGGGCACAACCCTGCATGCTGCCCACACTGCTCCCCTGCACACAGGGGAAGTGTGACCTGGGCAGTGTGGAGCTTGCAGCAGCAGGCAGCTTCCCTGTGTGACCCCTCTGTGCTGCTCCTTCGGGTCGCATGCTGCGCTCCTGGCCCTGCTGCCCTGCCCTGGGCCCTCTGGAGTGGCAGCGCACAGAGGGGTTGCACAGGGAACCTGCCTGCTGCTGCAAGCTCCACGCTGCCTGGGTCACACTTCCCTGTGTGCAGGGTAGCAGCATGGGCAGCATGCAGGGTTGTGCCCCTGCCTGCAAGGGAAGTGTGGCCAGGACAGTGGGGAGCTTGGAGTGGCAGGCAGCTTTCTGCACCCACCACTATGACCTGTCACGCTGGGTTCCAATGCTGCTCTGCAGAAGTGGTGCGCTCAGATTTTATTTCCGTTTGTGCACCCACAACTTCATTTTCCTACTCAAACCAGTGGGCTGTAGATCATGTCCCTTTTTTGTTTTCTTTCCAGTGGCCAAGCTGTAGTGTGAGGATGTCCTTACACAGTTTTACCTTTATTGCCCTGTGCTTAGGGCTAAAAGATGGGAGGTGTGGGTATGAATTCCCTCGTTCCTGAAGAGTTCTTGTAACCTAGATCTCCCACCTCTTAGGTGAAGACTGTAAGTACTAGGCATTGTCTAAAAGGGATGAGACCCCTACAGTAAGTACAACAGTGCCTTTTTGAAATGGTGAGCTTTACTGTGAGTATTTCCAGACATCTATCTCAAGAAAAGGACTAAAGGCTCTGGAACCTGAGGGAATGGAGGTGCTGGGTTGTTTGTTTGTTTGTTTGTTTTTTGTTTTGTTTTTGGTTTTTTTCCTATCCTGAGTCATTTTCTGTTGATTAGTTCAAAGCGACACACTCCAGCATGGAGATTCTTGGGTCACCCTTCTAGGGGCTGCCTTTTCCACATGTATAGAGAAGTTGGATGCTTAATTCTGGGATTTAGATTCCACTCTAGGGCTAGGCACAGAAATTACACAAACCAGTATAAGTGATCAGAAACCAATTCAAATCTGTAACACAGTAGAAGTTCAGTGCACATAAACTTCTTTCTTTCAAATTGGCTGAAGCTGATTTAAGATAAACCCAGATGGATGTAGTATCAGACTTAACTGATTTATGTTAAATCAGTGTATTGAACTTCTGTCTTGGATCCCTTCTAGGTTCAGCTTAACTCAGTCACCCAGCTTTCCAGGATGCTTTGCATCCCGTGAAAATCCCCCCCTCTCAGGCTAACATGCTAGGCTTGGCCCAAGCTGTCTGCTGTAGCCAAGCAGAGAAGTGTGCTCTAGCACCTCCCAGCTTTTGGACTGGTCTACTGCAGACATATGGTTGCATTTTCAAAATCAAAAGTGAATGTTTGTTTGCTTGCTTATTGGTTCAGTCTGTGCAGCTTAGGCTAACTTGATTGAATCAATTCAGTCTCAGGCTTTTTGACTATCTGTACTTAGAACAGCAATCAAAATGAGGTGTTTGTAGTGCTTAGTAGGGGTGTGTGAAATGGGCCGTATTTGATTTGGATTAAGCCCAAATCCGGGACAATGATTTAATTAGTTGATTTGTATCACTGTCCCAATTTGATTTGGCTGAAATCCGAATCTGAAGATTCTATGCTGATTCGGAGAATCAATGATTCTGCCATAGACACAGCTTTTAAATGTTTGGGGTTTTTTTTACATACTTTGAGGTACCAGGGTTAGCTTGTGAATGCTGAGATAGTGGGGTGAATGGAGCGTCCCACAAGAGCATAGGGGACCCCCCCCTGTGCTTGACGGCAGACCCCCCGCAGTGCCCTCCTGGCTTGGCGATCGGCCATGGACGGACCCCGGGTGCTCCCCCAGATTGAGGCGGCGCCAGTCACCGAGCTGGGGGCGGGGGTAGACTGCCCTGTGTGCGCTCCGTGGCAGACACAGAAGTGGACTGCAAGTTTCTGGTTCACTTCCGGTTGACTGCCGAGCACACAAGGGACACCCCCCCCCCCACTCCCTTGGGACACTCCATCTGCCCTGCCAGCGCAGTGTTCACGAGCCTCCTGGTACCATGAGGTACGTAGAAAAAATAGTTAAAGCTGTGTCTATGTCTGAATCATCAAATCTCTCCAAATTGATTTGGAGGGTTCCGATTTTGATTTGGAGAGTTTAAAGGGTCTCCTGATTTGATTTGGATTCAGAGATTCAGCCACCAAACTGGCCGAATTTCTGCCAAATCAAATCGGTGACCAAAGCTTTGCATAGCCCTAGGTCCTTTGAATTTGACCTATGCTGTTATGAGCCTCAAAGTACAGTACAGGAATTTAAAAATTCCTCTATTTATCTTTACAAAGGTTCTCTCCTCTCTCCCCATTTCTTTATTGATTTAACCTATGCTTTTCTTTCTGTATATTGTGGAACTTGACAGCCACTCTAGAAGCCAGAAACTTAATTGGGGGAGAAAAAGAGGGAAATTAATGTAATCCAATAAAAATAACAGTGGAATATTTTCTAGATGATCTGTAGCTACCTATAGTGGAATGTGAACAGACAGACCACCATGACACACATCTTTGTGTGTCATCCAAAATATGTTATTTCCAGAATCATGCCATCCGAGCAGCACAGTACATGAGATTCATACTTTGTCAGTAAATCATTATGACTCAGAAAAAAACATACTGACGTCTAAATCCCCAGTGTCATTTTCTGAACTCTCCAAAATTTTTTTCAGTGATTTTTTTTTTTCCCACTTCATCCATTTCACCCAGTAACATTGCTAGTTGATGTGGTATGTAGTTGGAGATGGTTCAGTGACTATAATTATATAGTTTGAAGGAAAACATGTTTATTGAAGGAGAGGACAAAATCAATCTTGATTTCTAGCTCTATTGCTGTGCTTCTGAAAGACTATCTAAAGACGTAATTTTCAGTAAACGTGATACTGCAAAATGATTAGAACACCGGTGCCAAATTAATTTCCCACTTAGATTTTCTTACTTACTGCTTTTGAAGGAAATACAAATTAAACTTATTTAAAATGCAGCTTTTCCTTTTTAAGATTTTGTGTTAAATGAACAGCAGCATACTGTTTTCTTTTAGTGTTTTGTGTACATGGTATGGAAATCTAGGCATCTGTAAAACATTTTCCATTGAGACTCTTGAGATTATCTGCAAGCTGCTTATGTGTGGGTTGAAAATAATTAGTGAATTGATTTGTGCCTTTATTACTTCCCTGATCAAGTTTGTGAAGGGTGCTATGTAACAGTTTTATAAGTTCTATAAAAACTGTTCCAGGTTCAAGAATAATACATGCTGTATTTTAGTTTTTGAATTGGATTTCCTGCTATATATTTTTTTTATTTTTCTTCTGCTTGTCATGGTTGCAGCTTTTTACAGCAGTATAATCTAGGAAATGATATGGTTTGCCCACTTTTAATTGTCAAAAAAGGAGGTCTGATTTAGATGTTAAATAGAACACCCATAAGTTTATAGGCCTGGACAGTTCAAAGACCCTGAATATAGGCTGTCATTTTCCTTGGGTAAGTTCTTGTCATTTCAGCTTATGTAGGCTGATACTGTGTACTTAAACATTTGTTAAAGGTGCTGACCCTTTTCAGTTAGGTGCATAGAATTAATGTTTTTCTATATAATTTATAGCTAGTAAAATGTTTCTTTGTTTATATTTATACAATATTCCAGGAGCCCTTGACAGATTTGAAAAATGTACTAGTATAATGGAACTGTTATTTATTCAATTTCAATGACAGTCTTGATCAATGATCAGTTTCCTCCACACAATGACAGCATTAATGACTGAACTTTAATCATTCACTCCACACTTCTCTCACACAGGCCTACTTGGTCCATATTCTCCATGGACACGAGGAAAAACATCTGTAGTTATTGATCACCTTTGCCTTAGTCATTTTAGCTTTATAACGGTGTCATGATAGAATCAATATTTATATCTCTTAAAGTAACTTTCATTTTGGGGAAAGGTTAGGATTGGGAGGATGAGGCTTTACCTCTTGGCTTTGCCACAGACTTGCCAAGCAAGCTTCTATGGTGTGCTTTTCCACTGCTCGTGAGTATTGTGCTCCTGACATTTAAGCTTCTGAATAGCAAAATGGATACTGAGGCATTGTTTTAAATGCACAAGTTTCAAATAGTTGCAATTAAATGCAAGAATGTAAAGTTAGATAAGTTGTAGCCTAACCTTGAACACATTTCTTAAAGATGCTCCATTAGCTGGGCAGGTTCTTTGGGTGAATCTGATATATTTTATTAGACCAACTTAAATAATTGGAAAAAATGTGTAGCAAGCTTTCAGGTTTAAAAACCCTTTGTCAGGCTGAGGAAGTCTCTGAAGTTGGTGTGTGGTCTTCCTTGATGGAATGAATGGAGTCCACCTACCTTGGCTCCAAAACTAAAATTTACTTTGGAGTAGAATTTGGTGTACAGATTTACTTTCTCTTCTCACAATAAAGTTAATTCACTGGAAAAATATAAAACAAGATTTGTGTTGGTTAAAAGAACTGTTTGTGAATATAAGCAACAAACCAGTTCTTCTGTAAAATATTTTTAAATTAGCATCTTTAATTTAAGAGTATTTTATTGGGTGTTTCGATGGAGCAATGGTAGCATGATTAGTTTCCTTGTGTATTGCAAAACAAATGTTATAGGTTACTTTACAGCTATGCCAGAGAATGTTTATTTTGGTATACCACATTTAAAAACGATTGGCAAGTTTGTGGAAGCTAGTAGCTGAGATAAATATGCAATTATGGCATCCAGCTTGAGCCAACTTACCTTTTAACATTCAGTACTGTATTGTTTTATTTATTTATTTATTTATTTATTTATTTATAGTAACCCAAACAACTTTTGTGCTTTTGATCTGTAATAATGTCACAGCTTCCCCTCCCCCCCCGCCCCATAAATCCCCCATAATTTAGGCCAGCACTTCCTTTTAACATTCAGTACTGTATTGTTTTATTTATTTATTTATTTATTTATTTATTTATAGTAACCCAAACAACTTTTGTGCTTTTGATCTGTAATAATGTCACAGCTTCCCCTCCCCCCCCCCCAACCAATATTTTCTTTTCTTAGGCCAGCCCTTTTGTTCTCTTTCAGAGAGCATGTTTTTCCAAAGGACAGCTGTCTTGATATAAGTTCTTGGCTGAAACAAGGCACTTTAGCTTAATGTTGTGAAGCTAGTTATCCCATTCCATTCCATTGGTTGATCTTGGTCTCATGCCTTCTCTCACTTTGTTACTCTTAACCTTTCACTGTCCTCTGGCTCTTTCCACTCAATACACACGCACACACTTTAATCTCTCCCAGCTTTAGAAGAAAAAAATTCAAGTTCTTAACTTGCCTCTTAAGCAAACATCCTATCTCACTTATCTTTAATCTCAGAGCTCGTTGAATGCATTGTTTGATTACTCTCTGGAGTTCTTTTGCTCTGATTTCATCACAAGCTCCCAGGAATCTAACTTCCATCCTTTCTATTCTATTGAAATTGCCTTTGCCAAAGTTTTTAATGTTTCTGATTTTAATGTTTGCTCCTTTGCCAAGCTCAGAATAATTATTCCATCTTTGTTTTCATGGGTCTCAGCTGTTTTTGACTGTTCTCTCTTGTAGTGTTGTCCCTTGGCAGCTTGTGTAATTCTGGTCTGATCCTGCTTCTCCTCCATCTTCTCTGATTAGTTCCACATTCTCTTGGTTGAGATTCCATAAAGCTCTGTTCTTTGACTCCTGTCTTTGACCCACAGTGTCAGCTTCCATTGCGCGCTTGTTCACACTTTCAAACAAATGCCTTTATGCTTTCCTCCCATAATAGCCTTTGTACCGAGAAGAACTCCTTTGAATATCCAGTCACTTTGTTCACCCTCCAAGTCCCTTCTTAAAATTCTTTGCTACCAGAAAAAGCCTGACAACAGTTTTGCTACTGGACTGAAATCAATGTCTTTCATATTGCCCAGTAATTGTCTCATCATTTTCTAACACCACCTTCAATATGTATCCATCTGCTTTGTTTTCAAGGCTTTTTGGTTCTGTCTTTTTGTTCAGCACTTAGAATAGCGAGGTCCTGGTACTCCTGTTCACTATGGTAGTAAAAATAACAAGTAAGGTCAATAATGATTGGGGGCATACAGTGCCAACTATCTAAATACAAGTAATAGCTACCTGTGTTTTCCCTTCACCAGACTTTACAGAACTTGGCCAACTCCTTCTAATAATTTGTTTTTAAAGCACCTTTTCTCACAGTGAAAACGTAGCCTTGGCTTCATTCAGTCTAATTACCCAAGGTGTAATCTGAAATTTTAGTATATGTTTCTTGGTTTCAAGAACTTAAAGGAATTAAGAATTCTAGAGGCAAAATATACATCTATATATCTATCTTCAAAGAACCTCTATACTGGTAGTGACCAGTTTTTCTGTGATCATCCTTCTAGTTGCTTTTCATTGCACTTCTTTTTGGTTTGTGATTATATAAACAAGAAGTTTTCATGCGGAAATTGTCTGAGTTTAAGAAGTTTATACATGTGGGCATGGCAAATCTATTGAATAAATAGATGGTGATGTGTCAGCTCTGATGGAGATTATATATCTCAATCTTTAAAAATGTAATAGCTAGTCATAGACTCCTTGGAAAGAATGGGGAATAAGTTTTGTTTAAATGGAATAAGAGATTGTTTGGATGGAAATATTTAAAGTATGTTTCTTTGATATAGTTAAGCCCACAGTTTCTTCAGTATGTCTCTTCCATCTGTATAGTTTTGGGGGTTGCACTTGGCTACCTCCGTCCCAGGTGAAAACCATGTTCACTGCCTCCATAACTACAGGCAGACTAGACGTGCTTGTCTGCTGTAAAACTTCTCCACACTAAAACACAATTAAACATTGAAGATGATTGGTTTTTTTATGTGGTTGGATCTATTGGGCTTTTAATGCGACTTTTTGCACCAAGTCACTGATGACTCTGTACTTCGTTTCTTTTTGAGGCTGTGGCACAGCATGTGCTCTTTCACTTCCCGGTGGCCCTGTTTTATGTGTACATTGTAGATATACAGTGTAACAGGGTGGCTACCAAACCTGTTACTTGGATGAACAGTGGCTGGGGAAAAGGGTACAGGTTCACCCAGGGTTCAGAGCTGGCAATTTATGAATGCTGGCTGTGGGGAACACACACCTGGGGCTACATGAGTTAGTTAATTTAAAAAAAAGGGCGGGGCGGAAGATGGCAGGGGTAAAAGTGGCCAGTTTGGATGCTAAGTTGCCCCCATGGGCATTTTGAAAGGAAAGAGACCAGCGACTGCACTGGGACAGGATAAGCTCCTGATGCTGAGGCTGCCCGACAGCCTTGGGCACAGCAGCCCTGCTGAATGACAGAGAGAAAAAAGATAAAATAATTACTGGGTTGGGGATCAATGACCAAGATGGATCTGGAAGTAAAGACTAAACTACCTGGAAGAAAAGAACAATAGTAATTTAGTAAAGGGAGTAATTTGTCTGAGAACTCGACTCTCTCTAAAAGCCAGGAGAGCTGCAGCTGCCACGGATTTTGTTCATTGATCTGGAAAAAATTGGTTTGGCACTTGGGATTCTGTATAATAAATTTAATTTAAGACTGCTTCCAGAGACTCCAATTTGGGGGGGTGGGGAGGGGCTCTGCTTAGGAATAATTCTTTACATTTGTCCCATCTAAAGGCGTAGCAGGTGAGTTACCCTGAGCAGAGGGAGATCACAACTTTTCCTCACTTCCCCCCTCACATACAGCAAAGAATTGAATAGAGCGGGGTGAACAACCTGTGGCATGCAACACAAATGGAATGAGCAGCCTCTGTGTGGTACGTGGCAGCAGAGAGGGGAGAGAGCAGAGCAGCAGGTCAGGTAAGGAGTGCAGAATAGAAAGCACAATGGGCATATGGAGCACATGGTAGGGAGCAGAAAGAAGAGCAGCAGATTGGTCAGAGGAAGGGAATTGGACTCGGATTAAGTACAGACGGTCAAAAAATCTGAGGCTGATCATAGACTTCATAGACAGTAGGGCTGGAAGGGACCTCGGGAGATCGAGTCCAGCCCCCTGCCCAAAGGGCAGGAAGTCAGCTGGGGTCATAGGATCCCAGCAAGATAAGCATCCAATTTACT
>NW_017728909.1:28696001-28709261 GCF_001723895.1 Crocodylus porosus | reverse complement strand
GGGGCAGTAGTCCCCCCATCCCCCAGCGGGCTTAGTTTAAAGCCCGGTGGAGCAGGTCAGCCAGCCTGGCTGAGAAAAAAAGATCGATTCAGTCTTTATGGGTTAGTCTAAGCTGTAGAGATTAAATTGAGAAGCAAATAGAAAGACATTCACTTTTGATTCAGGAAATACAGCCACATACCTGCAAGTGGCTTAGGCCAGAAGCTGGGAGGTGCTAGAGCATGGCTCTCTGGCACATAGCCAGCATGGGCTATGTGTTCAGTTCCTTTCCCTGCTGCCTCCGAGGTTTCTGGGATTTGCAGTCCAGAATTACAACACGGAACTCTACAGAGTTGCTCATCACTTCCTCTTCCTGCTTCCAGGTGCCTCTGGGATTTGTAGTCCTCTGTTGCAGCCAGCAGTATATTTGAGTGGGGGAAGGGGTATATAACCTCCTTCCCTGGCCCCAGATTTCATCAGCATGCTGGGAGACTGATTTAACTTGAACCAGGAAGGGGTCTGGGATGGAAGTTCCATAAACTGGTTTGACCCAAATCAGTTAAGTCTGATACTACATACTACATTCATCCAGGTTTATCTTAAACCAGTTTCAGCCATTTTGAAATTAGTTTATGTGCACTGAACTTCTGTTTTGTTATAGCGTTAAACTAGTTTCTGATCACTTAAACCAGTTTATGTTTAACTTCTGTCCTGAGAGGTCTGGGCTTATTTGTGGCAAGTTTGGTCCCCACTGGTACGGGAAAAAAACTCCCTGTTCTATACTGCTACCTGGAGAGTATGCAGGGCTCTGTAGAGTGTAAAGCAGGGGCAGGCAATTATTTCAGGCAGAGGGCCACTTACCAAGTTTTGGGAAGCTGTTGAGGGCTGTATGGATAGTCCCACTCTTTGACAGTTGACCCACCCCTGGTTGCCATATTGGGACCTGAAGTCCCACCTCCTAGGCCCTGACCTTTGCCACTGTAAGTCCCTCCCTTCCCTGGAAGTACTCCTTTTGAGAGGAAAGGTGCTGTGATCTGGAAACAGTGAAAAAGATATATATACATATATGTGCGCGCACATGCAAACCATCTACTATAACATATTTTAATTTTATTTAAAAATATTTTTCTACTGGTTTCTTTGTTTACAAAAAGTGCATCTAGAGATGGTTGCATAATAGCTTAAAATTCAAGTCCTACTGGGTGTTTTGTGTGGGCAGCAAGGGGGTATAAGTGGTGGTGTGGTTGGGGAGAGTGGGTGAGTTTGTGTGTGTGTGCGTGCACAGTGGGATGTCAGTATGGTGGCTGGGTGTGTGCCGGGGCCAGGCTGCCAGCTCCATAGAGTGCAGCTCTAACACACTGCATGTGAGCCTCGCACAATGCAGCCAGGCAGTCCCCATGCCCAGGCTCTATTTTTACAACCCCACCAGTCCCAGGGCACTTGCAGAGGCTCCCTGTTTCTGCCTGCCACCACCTTTCCCTGTGTTCCCTGCAGGCATGCCCATTGCTCTCTGTAGCCCCTCACTTCCTGTAGTGCTCCCCACAGCCCCTGCCCGGGGCCCACCACCTGCCACAGCCCTGCTGTGACTGCCACCCGCCGCAACCCCACCAGTCACTGTGGCTCCATCTGCCAGAGCCCTCCACAACTATGCTACCCACTAGGCCCACTGTGCTGTGGTCGACAGCTGGGGCTCTGCTGCCTGCAGAGTCCTGCCTTGGCCCAGGCACAGCTCTGCTACCCGGAGGGGCCCCACCACCCACAGTGGCTCTGCTGCCTGCTGTGGCTCCACTGCCTCATGGCTCACTACAGCCCTGTCACCTGCTGGGTCCCAGCTGCAGCTCTGCCATCTGTGGAGGCCCACTGTGCTGCCTGCTGGGGCCTGTCACGGCTCTGCTACCCTTGTTGCTCAGTCACAGGCTCCGGCTGGGTCCTGCTGCCACTGACTACCTGTCATCTTTGCCAGGTGGCCATGGGCAGTTATAAATAAATTTTCTAAAATGTTTAAAGGTCCCGTGGGCTGGATAGAATGGGCTGGTGTGCCAGACCATATTTTGCCCATCCCTGATGTGAAGAGCTCTCTGTTGGGTGTGTGTTCAAGGGGGAAGTTCTCCATACTGCTATGTGAAGTCCAGGAAGTGACTATTCAAGAAGAATGTGAAGAGATCTGAGTTGAAAGGGGAGAGTGGTAGCTGAAGTTTATAAAGGTGAACTGATATACAAAGACGGTGGAAATAACCTTATAGTTCAGTTATTGTGTATGATTGGCTAAGTGTTGTAGCTCTTCAGAGATTACTTTGGTATTCTTTATCAGTTTTGCACATTAGAAGGGGCATCATTGATTTTGTATATGTAAACAAGCTAAGGCTATAATACATCTCTAGATAACGCCAATCTGTAAACTCTTCTATAATTGGATTATTGATGAAATCCAGTCATCTTTTGAATGGGTGATGTATTCCTGTCCTCTAGGCAGATCTCTCTTGCCATTAGCCCTGTTCTCACCTAAATTTATTATTTTCAGTTTTTCTCTGGGACAGATGAATAATTCATTTAGTACATGGTGTTACAGATGGACAGACATTTTTAGTAACTTTTGTACTTAAAACCATGTGCAAGAGATCTCTCTAGATATATATGGACACATTGATTGATTTAATTATTCCAGATGTCATATTTAGTAAGATTAGAGTCTCTTTCTTGTTTGTTCTAAGGGGGAGGGGGTGTGCGCATGCATGTGCAAACGTGCATGTTGGTTTTCTATGGGTGTCCCATAAGTTTGAGAATTTTAAGATCTCTATAGAGAAGCGTTCCTTGTATTTGCCTTTTCCTTCAAAAGTGTTTCGTAAGCTTTGTGGTATGCAAATGATATGATATAATTGTTACACAATAGGCATGTTTATACATTCATTAATGCACTTTTGCTGTTATGCAATAAGTCTAGTGCCTCCAATATGAGGTACTAGATAAATTTCAGTAGCTGTGCTAATGCGTAGTATCAAAGGTGAACTTTTTTGTGATGCTTAATGCACAATAGATTAACTGTACTGAACATTAGTGCAGTAATGTGGTTTTGGCTGTATTGCACTAATGCAGAGAAGAACAGTCTACTGCTCATTATGGCATCTCGTGTAGATGTACCCAGTAATGCCTTTTGTAGTAATTAATGGGGTTTTGCATGTGTGTGTGATCTGCCTAAAGATTGCTGAATTGTCTTTCTCATAACATGCAGCTTTAGAGTACAGGCAGTCCTTGACTTGCAATGTTTCTAGTTACAAAGTTGTACGCTTACAACATTTATAAATTGACACCTTGTTTCAACTTTATGACGTCAGTTTCAACTTTACAACGCTTGAACCAATGCAATGCCACACCAGTGAACAAGTTCGTTGCGTCGCTCATCTTCCTGGAGAACATCTGCAGCCAAGACACCTGAGAAGACTCCAGCCAAGAACCCTTCAAAAAGTACAACCAAGAGCCTTTCAAAAAGTCCAGCAAAGCCACCTCAAAGAAGTCCTTCCAAATCAATATGATTGCTATTTACAATATAAACACATTAATGTAGCTATATTACTTATCTATAATTGATCGAGTACAAATTCTGGTGTATTTTTAGTGAAAACAGGGTATTGGGCCTTGGTTCAGGAACCAATCCCCCATTTATGACATGGTTTCTTATGAGGATATTGGTTCCAAGTTGCAGCATTTCAACTTAAGACGCAGTTTTCAGAAACCAATTGTGTCGTAAGTCCGAGGACTGCCTGTATATATTGTAGTATGGATGCTGAAATAATGAATAAATAAAGCCTTTTTTTCTTAAGTAGCATGTAAAATATTTTCAGTAATGTGTTCTGCATCATCTAAAGATTAAATGTGAGCTTTATATAGGCAAGCAAGCTTTTTAAAAAAGTGCTGTCATTCATGTGAACATTAGAAGCCAGAATCAATATCCTAAGACTGATGTTTTATACAGAAGATTTTAATTAAATACACTTTATGTGGAAATCTGATTTTTCCTTAAGAGGAGAAGGGATGCTATTCTCCTAGAAATTTTGTTGCAAAAGTGAGCTGTAGGCATGAGAGAGTTGTTTCATGGATTTAGCAAGCTGTCCTGAACTCCTGCCAAGCCTGCATAGCTCCCAGATGGTTAGTAGTATGTCTAAAGAAAACAATTTTGCTTATTTTGAGGAGGCTTGGGATTTCACTTTGCTTAAATAAACATTTGCATGAATGATCAGATCTCATTCTCTGAAGCGATCATAACCATATTTTCTTTTTCAAACACGTTGGGGTTTTTTTGGAATTTCAAGGAAGGAGAGAGAAGATCATGTTTTGAAGGAAGACACATAATTTTAATTGTAATGGCAAAGCCTACATTTGGTAGATAGAATTAAGTGTGCCATGGTGTTCCAGTGTTATCGGCTCAAGTAACTCAGGAATTTAGTTATTTAAAAAATTCAAACCGCTTTTAAAACATGCTCTAGTGCTGGAGTTTGGATGTTTGAATGTGAATTATGAATGGATTAGGCTTTTGTTTATATGAAACTTAAGTATGAATATAGTATTGTGTACAAATTAGAACATGAATTTATTATAGGCCTTATGAGATTTGCCTCAGATTACATCAAATAAGCTTTTTAATTCTTTTCATATGTTGTCCATGTACTATGATAAAATAATTTCCTGTTCTTTAAAAATAATCCTTCTAGAACAAAGATTAATAAACAGGCTTCTGTTTTAATTTATCATATCGTGGCTCTGGGGTGACTGATACAGTTCTCCTCATAGTAAATGTAGATAACCTAGATCTATGAATCAGGCATGTTTTCATAGAGACTTGCTTTTCACTGGAGGAGGGAAGTCTCTTGATTTTCCTTGTCTGATATTTTTGATTAAGTGAGAAGAGCAGTTGTCTGTCAGTCACAAATATCTACCCTTAATTACAATTGTCTACTCATCTGTCCATTAAAATATGAATGTGATAAGCAACTGTGTTTGTCGGCATCAGTATGTCTGTTTTGCTTGAATGGCAGCTATTAATAAATAGTATAAGCCTCAGTCAGTTAATGTTTTAATTGAAGTTTTGAAGACGTTATCTGTTGCTATCTCACCATAGCCATCTAGAGCATTTTACAGATGTAAACTAAAACGTAAAACGAGTTGTTTCTCACTATTCAATATGCTATTCCATTCTCTTTTATCCAGAGTGCGCTGGTAAATATCTTTTTATAGATGGTGCATCTGCTAGTGAATTAGTTCTTCACATATTTGTAATAGACCCAGAATGAGATGGTATATTTGGACAAAGGAACTGTGTCTAAATGCACGTGGACATTTGGTCCCCCAGGGACAACTAGTGGCAGTGCAACTTGCGCCACTGCTAGTTGTCCCTGGGGAACACCAATGCCACGCATTACCCTGGGTGAGGAAGGGGAGGCTGGGGCCAGTACTGGGCTGGCCTCAGCAGCCTGTCCTGGGGGCTTCCCAGGGCTGCAGCCATGTCGCTCCTGCCACATGGAACTTGGCCAGCAGCAGAGTATGGCTCCAGCCAGCTAGGCTCCGGCTTCAGGCAGCACGCACAGCTGCCAATGTGCATGCCTTTACTCTACAGGTTTTTTTGATAATCCCCTGGATAACCAGAGAACAACAGAACGTCCGATATGTGGCGCCACAGATGCGTCTGCGGCACCACGTACTGCACAGTTGCGCTCATCTGGATGTGGCCAGGGAGGTTACTTACTGTAATTTTTATATTACTCTTCCCAGCCCTTCTTGCCATCTGTAGCTTGCTTCTTTAGAATTACGTTTTTGATGTCCCTCATCTCTTGCCCATGTATGATTTGCATTAAATGTGAAGGTCATGGGGGAAAAAAATTCAAAACAATCTTAAATGTTTAAAAAAAAATGCTGTGGGGGGTGGAAATAGCAATCAGAAGACCTGGATGGAATATCTGGGGATTAAATATTTAAATAAATAAATTGGATGGTATATAACAGAGTACTCCAGTAGACAAAGGTCTTTGACTTTGTACTGCCTTTCAAGGATCAAAAATCCTTCTGGGATGATTTTTAGTCTCGCAATAAGGATCTAATATCTAGGAATGAGCCCCCCAAAACGGGATACATTTAGAGAAGCAGAATGACATAAATAATTTGCTTTCTTGAGTGCTGTCATTTGTGGTCACCTTGTCTTTGCCTCACCATAACTTCTGAGAATGAGACTGTACACAATTGAATGAATGAGACTGTTAACAGCAGGTCAGGGCTTGCATTTGGCAAGGAACTTCAAAAGCAAAACTACTTGGTGTTGGAAAGGAAAACATTTAGAGGGAGCTAAGTGAGAGGTTTTTTTTTTTCAAAATCATAAAGAATATCATGAAGACTTTTTGTCTCAGAGAATGAGACCAAACAGACATGGAACAAAACTACAGCTATGATTTTAGAAACAGAAATTTTCATTTTATTAAGACAGTATATTATTAACCAACCTGTCAAACTTGCATGAGTTGATTTTGAAGACAGATGGAAGATTTACTTTTTATGGTAAAATGTCATTATTAATACGAATTAAGGCTCTCTTTTTTTTTCTTTCCTGTACAAATAAGGCATCACTTTGAGCCAACAGAAAATTCTTCTCCTTCCCTGCCCCCTTGTACATCATTGCACAATTTGTTGAGAAAATGTGTACCATAGAATGTTAGGTAGGAATAATAACTTGAAGCCTGTGGTACTAATAATACTTAAAGCATAATGGAAGATCATTTGGGCAGCTCGCCAGAAATGGCACATATTTTCTGTGCTGTTTTGAGGCTTAAAGGGTTCTTTTTGAAATGATTGTCCTTCTGAATCTGGTTCAATCAAGTAAAATTTCCTGGGAGATGATGTGGTCTAGTAGGCTGAATATAGGTCTAGAAGCAATAGATCTCTGAATTCTTGCCTCTGCTTTGGTGACTTATAGTGTGAAAAGCATAGATAGGAATAGGGAAACATAGTGTAGAGCAGGGGTCAGCAACCCCCCAGCAAGCGTGACCATTTTGCTCAGCACGCCATTGCTAGCCTGGGCTCTAAGCAGCTGCTACCAGCTGTGGAGTGCAGGCTGCTCCCAGCAGGCAGCTGAAAGGCTGCAAGAAGACTGGGCTCCCTGGGCCGGCTGCAGCTGGGAGGCTGCAAACAGCTGCTCCAGGCTCCAGCACGTCTGCACTCCAGCACCTTTCAAGGTAGTCATTGTGGTTTTTTGGCACTCTGGCCAAAAACTGTTGCCTACCCCTGGTGTAGAGAGTTGATTTGTCACCTGTGTGATGCAAAACAGTTCTACGGAGCATGTATGCTGTGAATGGTAGTGTGGTTTTCTTCTCTGTGACTACCTTCCTGTGGTACCCACGAGTAGCTGTAAAGCAAAACTAGAAGTTACTGCCAAGACAGTCGGACTCTATTTTTTTCCCCAATTTTGATACACTATACTTTACATCTTTTTAATATATTAACTAGTGAGTCAAAGCAACCTCTCTTGTCTACAAGGGGGAAAGCTTGACTGTTCTTCAATTTAATGTTGAAGGCTATACCTCACTCAAGCAGTCAGTGCTGGGATGCATCACCAGAGAAATGATACCACATGCAGTCCTTCTACAAGAAATGCATATATAGAGAAGCTGCGGAAGATGAAGCTTTCAGGCTACAGCCTTGCAGACCATAGCCAGCTGGATCCATGACCTTGCTACTTCTGTCAGAAATGACCTGCCGCACACTATGAAGGGACATAATACCTCCCTGAGTCTAACAGAATGGAGTGCTGTCCAGGTCAGTGCCATAACCATCAGTATATACAACCCTCTTTTTGTTATGGCTCCAAGCTTCATAACAAATTCTGGAACTACCTTATCTGGTCCAGCAGCTTTACCATTCTTGATCACTTTAACAGCTGTGTCATACCTGTTGTCAGAGACTGGGAGCAGTTAAATTAAGGTTGGTGTTGGGTGATTTAAGTTGTTCACAGTTCGGGTGTCCGATCATTTCTGTGTTGCTTGCTTGGGTGGTTGTACACGCTGGAGTTGCACAGTAATTTCATGATGGAGTTTGCTGACCTAGGACAATGTCATTTTATTTTATTTATTTATTTATATACACACACATTGAGAACCATTCAACACTAGAAATATAGGGTTTGGTTTGTGCTTTTCTTACAAAGGTACTTAAACTATTTAAATTCTGCCTGTATGGAAGTACTGCTTCATTATTTTTTCTATTGCTGTAGAGCAGGGGTGTCAAACATAGGACCTGTGGGCTGGATCTGGTCTATAAAGCCACTCTGGTCTGGTGGGCTACCACCAGGCCACCAAAAGCTGGGGACAGTGAGGGCTGCCATGCTGTGAAATTCAGGGTCTTCTGGCCCTGCTGGCCATGGTCATTAGCAACAAGCTTGGGTTCTTGCCACCAGACCCTTCCCACTGCTAGTGGACCTTCACTGCCAGACCCCTTGCCACCAGCGGGGGGCAAGGCCACTAGACAGTCAGAGGTATTTGTGTGTGGGGCCCCAGTCATGATAAGCCTTCAAAAATGGCATCCGGTCCCATGATCTGCCTGCAAAATTGGCCAGCTGCCGCCTCGAGTTGGGGAGATGCCTATGTATGGATGACTAGTGCTTTGTTTGCGTACACCATTGTAGCAGCATTACTTCTGTGTATAGGCAAGCCCTACTCTTATCTTCCTTGAATGAAGTTCAGAAAATAATTAGGAATAGCAACTGGAATATTAATTAAAACTGGAAAATTCTGATAACCTAGTTGGGAATCAACACAGTTTAATTCACCAAAAACGGTTCTAATGTTTTCTGGTCTGATGCTGAATTTATCCCTTTCTTAAATTTATTCTCTTCTGGGAGTGTCTGTGTTTATTGAGAAGTAGACTAATTCACTCCACAGTAAATTTCTTGTGTCTGTACATGTGGCCCTGTTAGGAAACTAAGTAACTCCATAGCAGGGCAGTACTTACAAATATAAGTATTATCCTGTTGCAGAGTGTTTTACTGTGCAGCAGTGCACATATAGATGCTGATGTGGCTGGTTAGAGCATGAGGATGCTCCAATGCAGGGGCTTTCTGCTGGATAGCCCTGGCTTGGAGCACCCGTGTGCCCTGGCCAACCCCTCTGCAGTAAGTTGAGTTGGGTCTGAGCAACCCTGGGCTATCAGGCGTCCCCCCTTGGGCCCCTTGCCACCTGGGGCTGCTCCACCTCAACTCAGTGTGCTGTGGTCCCAAGCATATGAGCAAATGATGTGCCTGGGAGCAATAAACTCTGGCACAGAAAGCACCACAACTTATTGCTCCACATTAATTGCACTTACAGACATACCCAGTGATAACTAAAGTTTAGCAAAATTTACTCTAAAGTAAAATGATGGTGCCTTGAGAAGGGGGCATGAAGTCCTTTCCAGCCCTACTTTCCTATGAACTAAAGCAAAATATTAAAAGATACTGGTGGGTACAGAGGGGAAGAAAGAGATTTTAATGTGAAACTTGCAAACTGGCTGCTCCTTGCTAACTGGCTGCTCCTGAGTGAGAGAGAGTGTATTGTATTTCTTATTACAACCAGAATATATGGTTGTTCAACAGATATTTACTGGAATATCAATTTTACAACTAGATCTTACATCCCAAATAAGGTTTTTGTGTTTTGTTTTGATTTCAGTAGCAAGTCTACACATCAGTGTTTTAAAATAATGAGCTAAGTAATTTTTCAGTTGGAATAGAAACTGTAGAAAGGAGTCTTACCAAATGGCATACTTCACTTCTGAGACAGTAGTCTTTATTTCTGTTTGTGGAACACCAGTGAATAATTTTTGTAGAATTAACACACATGCCTATTTTTTCATGTGTAAAAGAATCAAAACAGTATCCTCTTTTTTGCAAGGTTTTCTACTTCTGGTGGTAGTACTGTACTTACAGTTTTCAAAATAATCTTAACTTTGGAGAGGGGTGCTACAGATCACACTGCACTCTCCCTGTGCTGCTGTAGGAATGAGTGCCAATGGTGGCTGGCTCGTAATACCCATCTCTCTCTGACCCAAATTGGCTCTCCTCGCTTCGTAGCCCAACAAGATTGCTGACCACTGCCCTACAAAATCCTACCAGACGGCTGTGGGGATTGCCACTGTCCTTCAGTGATTTCCTTTTTTTACCTTGAATTGCTTTGTCTGTATGGAAGTGGAAGTAGTGCCAGTAAAACTGATGGTCATAATTTTTCATTTATTTATTTATTTATTTATTTTATTTATTTAATACTAGATGGAAACATTGATATCCATTATTTGTATTTCTAGGAATGACTGCCTAACATAACCCCTTGCTTAGAATTAAGGCCCCCCCCCCGCACAGTGCACAGCCCCTTCCCCTCTGCCCCTCTTCCCCATAACAGTAGCGTCTGAAGGGTGCTCAGGGCCCATTGCTGGTAGAGCTCCCCCGCAGCATGACGTGGCCCTGGTCACCTCAGGCCCAGCACCACCTACGCTACATAGCACGGGCCCGGCTTAGGGGCATGTTCCTTTGGGCAGCAACAGGCCACTCTTGCTGCCACCCGGCGTCCAAGCACTGCACACGGGCTGGGTTGAGTCCTGCCTCCAAAAACTGTCGTCTTCCATGATTAAAATGAAACACCACTATATAGAGAGAGATCAGCTGGATGATGTGTTATTGGGCTGTTGCTTACTGGAAAATGGCCTAATGCCTCATTAGACGGTTTCTCAATACCAAAGCTGACTAAACCTTGAAGTTTTAAAACTTTGAATACCCTTCATTTGAAGAAGTGAAATTCTAAATATTATTAATGCAGTCATTTGTTAGTAGTGATTATTATTTGCTGAAAAGTCTATATTGACTGTTTCAATTCTGATGAAAATAAAAGACTTTGTCATCCATATTTCAATAGCTTGGTGGACTGGGCTGGAAACAAATTCAAAATAGCAAATTTGTCAACAGTTATTACATGCGTTTTGCATTTTTTTCAGCTTTGATTTTAAAAGAGGTCTTGTTATGTTTAATCCCAAATCAAGGCACAGAGAGGATGGTTTTGCAGCTAAGGAAATGGATAGAGATTGTGGAGATCCTGTTTTAGTTCTCATCTCTCCCCTAGGCTTCCTGCTTTTTGCTAGATTACTAACACCGTCATTTCACAGAAGCACTCAACCTGTGTTTAAGCACCAGAACAAGTAAACCATTTTTTCCAGAATAGCTGAGCATGTTGAATGCTGACTTGTGAAACTCAGCCCCTGTATAGTGGAAACAGTTGAGTGCTGAACCCTTTTTTAAAGCTCTGGTTCCAGTTGTACATACTGAGCACTTGAAAGTCTAATCTTAACCCATCTGTGCCTCTGTTTTTTCATCAGTAAAATAGTAGTATTTTCTTATCTTATAGGGGGTTTGAGAAAAAACGCCAATACTTTGGTGATGAGCATCATATTAATACTTCCGTCAGTACATAGTTACCTAGTCTCTACCATTCATAAACATAGTGAGACTGTAATATTGTTTTAACAACTACAGGTACTGGGAGGCTATTCACAAATGGGATGAAGCACTTCAGTTAACTCCAGAGGATGCTACACTTTATGAGATGAAATCGCAGGTAATTCATGCCAATTATTTATCAATTTAGAAAATCAAAAAGAAAAAATACTATATTACGTATTGCAGATACTGCATAAAGGTCTGTCATTTACTTTTGTATGCTAAAAAAAATCACAAGTGTATGTAAATTCCCAAATTTAAACCTTTAAGCGATATTTCTTAGGTCTTTTCTCCTCCCTCAGCACTGTAAGATATCTTCTATAGGTAGTGAGATTATTGTTGTCCTTTCCAAGCATGACACAATAACAGTGTGACCCAGAAATGAATTTAGTCAGTATTAAAATATGAGAGAGAGCAACTTAAGCATTTAAGAATTATATTCATCACAGTTATGTTAGCAGACACTCTGGTAGTTAAGGTGTCTGAATCTAACATAAAAAATCCGTTGTCACTTGCTGAAGAATTAGCTTAATGTAAAAAAAAGAATGTTGATTTTTGTGTCCTCTTATTAAAAAGCTAAATTTTGGGAAAAGTACAAAGCTTCTGTTCAAGGACTGTTTTGGTGGGTTAAGACTCAGTAACAGTCAACTGTACACTAAAACTTTATTATGTAACCATTTCTGTTGTAAACGGTGAGTAACTTCTTGCCACTAAATCTGGGCAAAAGCATTCTAAATATTTTGTGCCTCCTGTTTGCCAAAGTTGATAAATGAGATTTTCCATTTTAATTGTACATAGTCAGTGATTTCTAGATTTAAAATGAGGACCAGTTAAAAGGTCTGGAGGCAGGCGTGGGGTGGGGGAGAGATTTGTATGTTCAAGCATTTTCCACCTTGTTCTGCTTCTCATTTAAGTTTTTCTTAAGTCATTTTTGTTTTACATTCAGACTTCATGGTCTGTACAGACGGTCAAAAAGCCCAAGGCTGAATCAGTTCAGTCTTTGCAGGTTAGTCTAAACTGCAGAGATTAAACCAAGAAGCAAGTGAACAGACAGACTTTTGATTCAGGAAATGCAGACACATGCCTGCAGTGGCTCAGGCCAGGAGCCGGCAGATGCTAGAGCATGCCTGCCAGCCGCTGCCAAAGGAAAGGTACCAAAGCTCCAAGGCTCCTCCCCTTCCCTGCTCAAGCAGAGGTGGTGTTGCCAGGCCCTGGCCCTGGGCTAGCATGCTGGAAGGTGGCAGTTTAAATCCCCTTCTTGGCCCACAGGGGATCCCAGCCTGGGTCTGTTGGGGGGGAGGGGGGGGGCGCGGAGGTAGTGCCTCCCTGGTGGGTGGGGGAAAAAGGTAGTGGTATTGTCTTCATAAAAGCTTGAACAAGAATAGTTCTTTCTGTGAACCAAGCATGTGTTGAGCATAGCAATTTGCAACCTCATGCACATAGCCAAGAACAACCAAAAACCTTCACCTAAGCTAAGATACAGCCCAGTAAAACACAGTAAGAGCAGATACAACTTGGTATAACTTAAAATGTACACCAAAAAGACAAGAGAAAGCCTTGCCATAAGTCTTGCGTAATCCTGAGGGCAATCTGTTTCCTTACAGCCAGGTATTCAAAAAGTCCTCCTTGAGGAATCAGCCAGTGGTCCTAGGTGTTGGAGTGGAGCTATCCCATAGACCTCATCTCTTAAGCAGCGGGCATGACCAGCACACTGAGCTGGGGAAGTGGGGATTAAAGCCCCTCTAAGACCCCAGAGTCCAAACTCCAGCAGGGGTTTCTGGGGGGGG
>NW_017728909.1:28691334-28695901 GCF_001723895.1 Crocodylus porosus | reverse complement strand
GGTTTCCCACCCCCACCCCCTTGTAGTCCAGCCTTCACTCCTCCAGCTAGGGAGCAGAAAGACAGGACCAGCACTGCTCTCTGGAGGAGACAGGACCTCCCAACCCAGGGCTACAAAGCATCCTGGGAAGCTGGGGAACTGTGATTTAACTTGAACTAGAAAGGGGTCTGGGACAGAAGTTCCATAAACTGGTTTGACTGAAATCCATTAAGTCTGATACTGCATTCAACCAGGTTTATCTTAAACTGTTTCTGCCATTTTGAAATTGGTTATATGCTGTGACCGTCTATTCTGTTACATAATAAACCAGTTTCTGTTCACCTAAATCGGTTTACATGCAACTTCCGGCCCTAGCCCATCTGGCTGGGTTGGTTGGTTGTTTTTATTTTCGTTGGAATTATTTTTGCTAATATTTGCTTTTTCTTTCAAAAAAATGTTGATTGCCAAGTAGCATTCTGTACTGCAGTACACTCTAATTTTGCAGATTCCAGGGAACAGCAGGAGCAAAGCAAATGAGATGGAGGGTCAGGAACAACCATATTATATAGACTGAAAAACTTTATTTAGATATTAAATGTTGATGGTAAAATTAGAGTCATTGCATAGTTCAGAGTTGCAAGGCAATACAGGCCTTATTACACATGGTGCATAGTTGTATATTAATGCAATCTAAGTTAGTTATGTGTCCTACATTAGCCTGAAGTACAGTGATTAGAAAATTTCAGTGCAACATTGTGGTAAGAAGAAAGAGACAGAACCACATTAGCATGGAATGGGCTTATTTAGTCTTGAGAAGAGAAGATTGGTGGGGGGGATTTAAGAGCAGCCTACAACTCGCTGAAGTGTGGTTTCAAAGAAGATGGATCTAGACTGTTATCAGTGATGGCAGATGACAGAACAAGGAGCAATGGTCTCCAGTTGCAGCAAGGGAAGCTTAGGTTAGATATTAGGAAAAACTTTCTCACAAGCAAAGGTAGTAAACCACTGGAACAAGCTACCCAGAGAGGTTGTAGCATTTCCATCCTTGATGGTTTTTAAGATCCGGCTAGATGAAGCTTTGGTTGGGATTCATCTATTTGGGGATGGTCCTGCTTTGAGCAGCAGATTGGGCTAGGTCCCCTCCAACCCTCATTTTCTATGATTTTCTATGATGTGGCCAATTGGTTAAATCCAGCCCATGAAGCCATGACATCTGGTCTGAAAGGCCTCCTAGAGGGGCTGGGAATTCAGGAGTGGAGCCACCTTGAATTAACAGACCCATTGGAGAGGCATGTTGGTGGATGAGTGATGGCTGCACTAACTGTCATGGATTTAATGACACAGCTTGCTCTGCCACAATCAGATTTGGCCTGCCATAAACCCTGCAGTTCAGATCTGGCCAAAGGGAGTGGGTCAGTTTAATACCTCTGGGTCCAGCACTGCCAGAATGTCCAATGTCTCAGTCTCTCCAGGACACATGCCATGTTTGGGATGAGCACACCACAGGCCACTGAAGTGTGCAGTCATGCCACCCCCACTGTAATGCATGCTCTCATGGGCACCCCTCTGCTGTGCAGCCTGGACTTACCCTCATCTTCCTGAGCTGTGCTGCATAGCTTGTCTCCTAGGGCAAGGGCACAAAATTGAAGCCAGAGGGGGTGTGGGGAACCCAGAAACTGTGACAGCTAGAGCAATGGGGGTTGTGGTGGCCCTGGTAAGAGCCCAGGAGTTGCAACTTAACCCCTCATGGGATGGCAGTTGGACTGCCCTGCACCACTGGATTAGTGATAGGGCAGGGAAGGGACAAGCAAGTGAAGTGAGAGAGATGAAAGAGAGCACTGCATGTGAAAGGAGAAAAGGCCAGGTCAGAGCAAGGTGAATATTTTAAATTAAAACTGAAAAAATATATATTCTAAGGAAAAAAATGACTGGAAAATGTTAAAAAACAAAACCCACAGTACAGAATTAGGGGAAAGGGAGGGGCAAGGGGTTTAGGAAGAAAAACCGTAGTGCCATAGTTAATTTTTTAATAGGAAATTTGCTTTATTCCAAGCTAGAATCTATACTCTAGACTCTATTCTGTAGTCTGTACTGCTGGTAGAAACAGGATCTAAAATCTGTGCAAGTCACAAAACTGCCTCTTGTGAAGTAATGCTTGTGTGACAGATGAGCACCTCTTGTTCCTGAAGTAGAGGCAGTGACTTCTTTTGTGGAGCTGCACAGTGGCTATCTTATGTGTCAGGATGGAGACGGTAGCTGCAGAGTCCCCCACCCTCACAGCATTGTGTTCTGCATGAATCTGCTTTGATAGATATGTCAGCTCAACAGCACTTTTTCCCTCAGGCCACACACAGAGTCTTGTACTGGAGTGGTGTTTTGAAACGGTGTTTTTTGGGGAAAAAAGTGGTATTGAGATGCCTGGGATATGTCAAACCTCCAAAGCTACTGTTTCAGACTGTCTGCAGACTGAGGGAGATGTCACAGACTGTTACAATTAACTCAGGTTTTCAAGCTTTTATTTACGTGCATTCACATTGGAAACCTACCTTTTTAAATCAAAGCCAATCCAATGACTCGGGGCCCAGGCTCTAAAGAATATGCCTCCCCCTGAATCTGGCCCAGGCCCTGGAGGGATCTATAGATCACATTCCATTAGACGTATGAGGCACCGAAGGCGAGTGAGTCATGCTGAAGCAGTAAAGCTGATCAAAGAGAGGGAATTTTGTGGTTGAAGATACTGATGAAAGTACAGGAATGAAACCAAATCTTGGGCAAATGCATGAACTGTTTTGTAAGTGAGAAGTTGACACCATTGCCAGAGTCCCAGAGACCCTGGACATTTCGCCTCTTTACTTGAAGAGGTGAAATGCTCAGGGTCAAAGAACAACCAAGAGCTGGAAGGAAGGGCTGTTTATTTTATATTGATCTCTAAGCTCTTATGTGTTTTTTATGCCAGTGCTCCAAACTGCTTACAGTTAGTGGTAGATATTTTTCAGCAGACACCTCTTAGCTGGAGGAAGGCACAGAAGCTAGGCAGATGGCTCCACCAATGCAATTCAAGAGCAATTTCTGCTTTACTCTCAGCTGCTGAGGAAAGAGTAGAATATTGGGATTTCTACAAGCTTCTGTCCCTGAATTCTGTGTGGTTGCTCTTCGTGCAAGCCTTTGGCCTTCAGGAGTTTTCTGTTGCCTTTGCTAACACCCAGAACTTCACAGCTTCTGCAGGGAAGTATTTCTACACAGCCCCATTGGTTGATCTTCTCTCTACTTTTTTAGGTTCCTCTCCTCTTCCAGAATCTGCCTCTGCTGCTGCCCTAGTTTTCCTAGGTACTGTAATTGCATCATTTAGGTGAAAATTAGTGTGATTTGTAACAGTTTCAGAACTTTCTGGGTAGTAATGAAAATTTAGAGGTGTTAACCAAACTCTCTTGAAACTTTTGCTCTGCTGCTGTTTAGCAAAGCTATGAGCAGAAACAGGAGCCCTGGAACATTTTTTTCCCCAGAATTAGGAAGACAGCACAGCATCAGGTTACACTTGGAAGGTTAGCTTCACAACTTTTGTCCTGCAAATTTAACTAAGAAAAAATCCATAGGAATTATTGCTTAGAACTCACCAGTGGATTTTTTTAAAGCCCTGGATGAAAAGATCCTAATAAAACCCATGGGGTGCGTCCACACATGCAAGCACATGCACTTGCAGCATCTCAAATAGAAGTCGTGCAAATTTGAGCTGGGGCTTTTTGCCTCAGCACGCATGTTCGGAATGCACTTTGTTGTGGAGCAAATTGTGCCACTTGGGGCAAAATAACCCTTCTGGGGCCTGGCCAGTTGGTACCTGGGGATACTACCCCTTGTGCCAGATGGACTGCTGAAGCAGCCCTGAGAGTTCCCTGCACCCTTTACCCACTGTAGCAGTCTGGCAGTAGGGGCTGCTGCCTGGCTGTGACCTGCTGTATACCTGCCAGACCCAGATGGGGACTGCACAGGCAGTAAAGCCATCTGCCTCTCTGGGCCAGCTGCCAGTGGACTGTGGTTGCAGGGTTGGCCTCTGTGTGTTGCACTACTGCCACGTGTCCCCACTGCCCGGCCATCTGGGCAGCTATCGCCGGGAAGATGTTCTGGGTGTGGTGGCCTGCTTTGAACTGTCAAAGCATGTCCTCCTGGCCCTGTTTGGTCAGGAGGTCAGCCACAGCCAGCTGGGTCCAAGGTGCCAGCTCTGAGCAGGCAGGGTCCTGCCACTGGCCTCCATAGCAGGAATTCTGGTGTTCCCTATTGGAAAACTGAAACATCCCTGAAAAAAAAAAATCCCAAAGTTGCTCTATAAAATACCCCCAAATCCATGTTCCTCCACAAGTAAAACAAAAGACCACTATAAAGAGAGACAGAGATGATGATCAGTTGGACAATGTTTTATTGATGTATCTACAGTGTTAAAACAAAGTCTCTTATCATAATAATAAAGTGAACTCTAAATACAGGTTTCATGAATTCATGAATATATATTTTGCTGCCGTCCCACAGATGCAATGGCCCCCACGCAGGGGCCAAGTGGCCCCCTGCAAGGCCCACATGCCTCACCCCAGCCCCT
>NW_017728909.1:28682924-28691054 GCF_001723895.1 Crocodylus porosus | reverse complement strand
CCCCAGGCAGCACAAGACAGTGGGGGGCAGGAGGGCCTGGGCTGGGGCTGTTACGCTGCCCGGCAGCGTGCAGGTGGGGACCTAGTCAGCCGGACGGCAGTTGGAGCTGCTGGTAAGTGCCAGGGTGGGGGTTGAGCCAAGCAGGGCAGGGTTCGGGGGGCCTAGGGGGGGCAGACAGGGCTGGCAGGGGTCCCCTCACCTTGGTCCCCTACCACCTTCTCCAGCCCCCCCAACCCTTTACTCACCAGCACTGGAGCCCTGGTGCTGAACACGCTGCCTGGCCAGCTGCATGTTTCAGCGCCAGGGCAAGGGTCCAACCACAGAGACACTCTGGCAGCCAGAGCATCTCTGTGGAGCATCTAGCCTTCGGTTGCCTCATGAATTCAAGTTTCACTTTTTAAGCTTTGATTTTTTTTTTAAGACCCCCAGGTATCCAGGGGTCTAATTTTCTTCATTCCCGCATGTGCCTCTTGCCCCACCTGAAAGGGATTTGAGGCAGGGCAGGACACACGTACATGCTCGTCTGGATGCGGCCAAGCAGGGAAGAGAAGTAGAATTCCCTCCATTTTATAGATTGGGGAGCAGAGATTGAGAGAGGGTAATTGGCAGGCTAGAGTTTCAAAAGTGAGATTACAGTGTAGGGTTTTTTTAAGCTATCTTGCATCCAGCAGGCACCTGCTACCAACAGTGTGGTTAGCTCCAGTTCAGTGGAGACTGTTTGCTGTAAATTTTAAAGACGTTGGCTTCCAACAAACCAGATGACATAAGCCAGGGCCTTTTGCCAGCCCAGCCCAGAGCTTGCAAGCTGGCCGTGACTACAAGCTGGAAGTTTCTGCCCTGTGGAGCAGCCAGCTGCTTGCACTCATCCTTGCTATAGATTCCAAACCCCTCTGTAGTGAAGGAACCAGAGACAGTGAAGCAACAGGCTCTGCAGTAGAGGTGACAGGCAACACAGTGCTGTTCTGTGCCACCAGTTTCCTGTGCTGGATAGTACCTCTTTATGAGCTGGATATGGCCTGCAGGCCATCGGTTGTCAACCTTTGACCTAAACTGAATTAGTGGTTCCAGGACTACCTTAATCCCATTTGTTTGTAGGAGCTGATTTGTAGCAGCAGAGTTCACTCTTCATTTTTTTGCATCCATAAAAGCCCTTTTCCAATAGCCTACTTAAGTACTGACATCTAGGAAAGTGTAAATCAAGTCTGACAGTGTATAATTATGTGGGCACCATAGGCTTTGCAGGTGGACATCATTGAAACAGGAAGTCATTTTTGCAGAGCTGGGTTCTTAAAAAAAACTATCTTTAGAAAGCTATTGGAAAGATTACTATATATTTTGTAAAAATGCCTTGATCATTGTATTAAGATCGTTGTAGAGGATTAAAAATTAAAGTAATTTTCAAAGCAACTATTAGGTTCCACTGTTTTTTGTTTATTTTTTCCTTATATTTTTGGAAATTAATAACAGTTAATTAGAAATTAATAACAATGGAATACAACTAGATAGCATAGCACTTCCCTTTGTCTATAGTTAGTTTTGTTTTCTGATACTTTTCCTGCATTTCTTAAACTGTAAATGTTCCTGAATAACCCCCCCCCCCTTTTTTTTTAAATAAAAATATAGCTACTTTTGGGTCTTAACTAAATTGGCAGCATCTCTATAATGCAAGCAAATGGCTATTACAGATGTCATTTGTGGTATGGCTAGTATTAACTAGCTTCCAGTAACCATAACATTGTGTAATTTGATGTCCTTTTTACTTTTTTAAGGATGCCAATATGAGCACTAAAAATCTGTTTTTTGGTGGGGGAGTGGGATTTGGCCAAATCAGATCATGTAATTCATTCCAAAAAGTGTTATGGTTAGTATTTTAAATTGTGGGGGGTTTTTTACACTTGGGTTTTCATACAAAACCTAGCATGTCAGTAAAAATAATAGAACTGTTAGGTAGGTCAGTAAGTAAATTAGTTTAATTAGCTGTTGATCTGGAAGAACAATGCTTTTTTGGCAGAAAAGTATTGAACCTATGAGAGAGAAATCTGCCGATCTCATTGTGCAAGATGTGCATGCGATTCTAGACTAGGGAAACATCTTTTCCTTTTAGATATGAGAAAAACATAACCATTTTAGATATGGTTTCAGGATGAACAGTAGAGATGGAACTGTTGTATAAATCTTTGCATATCTGTATAAATCTTAGTTAGGTCTGTTAAGGGAACTTATGTGACTATGTAGCAACTTTCCAGTTCAACAGGATATATGCTGTCAGCAGTAATTTAACATATTGCAAGAATACAAATCACTGCGTTGTTTAATAAACAGCTCAAATAAATATGTGGGTAAAGGACACAGTACACATCTGTAAATATTTACAAAAAGGAGTTTAAGCAGTCAGCTATCCATATATTCATTGAACATGTTTCATTTTGTTGGACAGATCTTCTCACAATTTCCAAAGAGAGCAAATGGAGTTTGAAAGGGCCTAATTTTAAATGGAAGGCATAACATTCATGTTTCTAGAAACCCCTATGGGCATAGTGTGATTGCTTATGTACAGCTTGATTCAAAACCCACAGAAGTATATGAAAATATTTCCACTGCTCCTAGCTGTCATGAATTCATTCAAAATTAGATGCAGATATGACATGGATTGTTTTATGGGTGCTGATATGATGTCATCCTTTAAAGATGCAATGCAAAATGTACAAAGAAAATGTTTTTTAAGTTCACTCACCTGACCCATTGGGGAAAACTTTCTCATTGTTATGAGAAAGTTACCTAAGCAAACAGCAGTCTTCTAGATTTTTTGTCAAACTTTATAAGCTTCTATCTACAATATTAAGTTGATTTAAAATATATTTTCAGTACTTGAGGATAGCGATGATGATAATATTGTATTTCAGATGTTCATAGTGGTATACAAGGAACTTCATGTAGTATGCAATTTTAGGAAGAGTCCTGTAAATTCAGTGACGTTAGTCAAGTTTCTTAGACAGCAGCTGGATAGTTCTGTTAATGCTTTTAATAAGAAGTTAGAAAGATGAGACCTTGAACAGTTTTAGACATGTAGACACTGATTAGGGCTGTGTGAAATTTCACCGGGTGTTTCATTTCAAAGCCTTTCAAGCTTGAAACAGCGAAATCGAATGAAACAAAAGGCTTCTAAACAGCTTTGAAATGAAAGAAGGACATTCAGAATATTCTGAAAGTTTTGAAACCTTTTGAGTTTCAAAGCTGGGCTTGCTTGGCTTCAGCGTTGGTCCCAGGTGGCAGCTGCAGCCTCCTCTCATCCAATGCACAGATCTGGGGGCCTGCTCCCCTGGGAGGGCTGTGGGGCTGTGCTGGACTCCTCCCAGGGGTATGAGCCCCCAGATTTACTTGCCAAATGAGAGAAGGCTGCTGCTGCTTCCTGGGACCAGCAGCAATCGTCCCTGGCACTGGGCTCGGGCTGTGCTCAGCGCCAGTCCCAGGTGGCAACCTGAGCCTCCTCTCATCCAGCGTGAAGATCCGGGAGCTCACACCCCTAGGAGGAGTCTGGCACTGCCCAACAGCCCTCTCGGGGGTGTGAGTCCCTGGATCTGCACCCTAGATGAGAAGAGGTTGTGTCTTCTACCTAGGACTGTTGCTGGGTGCAGGCTGCACCCAGCACCAGGGAAAATAGCTGCTCTCGTCTGTCCCAGGTGGCAGTAGCAGCCTGAGCCTCCTCTCATCTGGTGTGCAGATCCGGGGATTCGCACTCCCAGAAGGAGTCCAGCACAGCCTGGCAGCCCTCCCGAGGGTATGAACCCCTGCATCTGCTTGTCGGTTGAAAGGAGGCTCAGGCTGCTGCCTGGGACAGCAATTTTCTTTGGTGCTGGGCACATCTCGCACCCAGAGCCAGTCCCAGGTGGAAGAGGCAGCCTCCTTTCACCTAAGGCGCAGATACGGGGGCTTGCACACCTGAGAGGTCTGCTGGGCTGTGCCGTTTTCCTCCCAGGGGTGCAAGCACCCAGATCTGTGTGCTGGATGAGAGGAGCCCCAGATAACAGCAATGATCTTCTCCAGTGTTAGGCGCAGGCTGCACCCAGCACAGGTCCCAAGCGGCAGCAACAGCCTCTTCTCATCTGGCACACAGATATGGGGGGCTGCACTCCCGGGAGGAGTCCAGCACAGCCCTGCAGCCCTTCCAGGGATACGGGCCCCCGGATCTGCGCACCAGATGAGAGGAGGCTGCATCTGCCAGCAAGTGTCAGGAGTTTTGCTTTGAACAGTTTGAGGTGCAGTTTCCTGGAAACCTCTGCACCCATCTCCTTGAAACTTGGCAGGCCTTGTGCCCTCAGAAGGGGCTACCATTCATGCAATTTTCATCCAAATCAGGCAAGAAATTACAAAGTTTCAGGCATTTTCATGATTCCCCATTATAACCTATTGGTGAAACATTGAGATGCGTTGAAACAGCAAAACAGTTTCAACGAAACAAAACGGGACAGTGCTTCAAAACAACAATGAAACAAAATACTGTCCCTTGGAAATGGCGAAACAGACATCCCAACTAAATGACTGTGTTTTGCAGAGCCCTAACTGATTTTGCATCAAGCTTTATAGAGGAAGACTGTAATGAGACTTCCCCGCCTGCCCCATTGCCATTTGTGAGATTCATGCAGCCCCAGGAGTCTACCTGGATTGAACTTGTCCTTTCTAAAAGGCAGTCAATTTTAAACAGATAATTCCATACAGTGGTGTGAAGTGAAGGAGAATAAGGTATTAAAAAAAAAAAAATGATTGGTCAGCTGTGGGCCCATTTTAAGTCAGGGATTTTCATTTATTTGTTTATTAAATCTCACGAATCCATCATCAGCCATCTTCATAGACCTTACTAGTCCTGTGACAGTTGCAACAGAAGTAGGTCTTAGATAAGGATGTGCAGGAAAAAAGACTTATAGAACAGTTTAGATGTTTCATTCATAATGGGTGATATGAAAAAATGCTTGAGGAGGCTTATATGTGAATCGGACAAATTAAATATCCATGTTTGTCATGGTGGAGAGAAGGAAACCATATTGACTGAGTAAAATACAAGATAAACAAGGAAGGAGTTGAATAGTGAAGAGCTGTAAAGGTGAGACCACACAGCTCAGACCTGATGCAGGGACAAGGAAACTAATGAAGGAGTCTGTGGGATTGACATTTAAAATCAACTAGCTGGAGTGATGTGGGTGCTGTTACCTGGATTTTAGATGAACCGGTAGATGAGAAAATAAGAGGCAAAAGAAAGTCTACAGCCAGCTTTTTACTGCCTATGCACCAAAGCACAACAATAAACACTTATCCTGGTGTTTATCTGGGTATTTGCAACAGTGCAATATAGCATTTAACCTATATCAGCTGGAAAGACTCAAGGGTGCGGCGGAATCATCTTGAAACTATTGAGTACGCTAATAAATTTCCCTTCAGTATATACCTTGTATTTGTACATGGTTTATTTTAATAAACAATCTCTAGTTGGGTTTATTCGTACCTTTTATTTTACTGAGACATTAGGAACTACACTGAACAACTTTTCTGATGGACTTGGAAGGTGTCAATTAGATGAGATTCATGTCCTTATGAATATTACAGTTATGGATGGGGTAATTTCTTATCTGCTCCTTTCACCACTTTGGAATGTTGCATGCCACAGATTTCTTTTCACATTATGGGTTTCACTTTTGCAACTTATCTAAGAAACTTTACACAACTATATTTAATTGCCAGTCACTACTACTGACATTTTTGTGCTAAGGCTAGGATATCTTGGATTATTTTTCTTAATACTTTCTTTTATATGGTCTCCTTTCTGACCTTTGTTCTGTTCAATTTCATTGCTGGCTTAGTTGGACATGTTGATTTGTTTTGGGGTTTTTTGTTGGGTTTTTTTTTTTTTTTTTACTTTGCTGACCGGGGTAGCTGAACCCTGCAAAGTGTTCATTCTGTGGTCACTCAGAAACAGGCCTTGAGGCATTCTGTTTTAGCCACACTTTTACAGTCTGGCCTGGGTCCCTTCAGAATGGCCACAATGTCAAGGCAGCAGAGATGTGGAAGGGATTGCTATGATGCAGACAGGCTTCAAGAAGAAGTGCAGTTGTGTAGACATTATTCAAAGGTCTGGGTCTTAAAAGATGTTATATGAGAATGATGACGAGCTGGAAATATGGTTTGCATGTGGATGGGGCAAGAGAAAGGAAACATTAAAAGATGATGCCTGGTACCTGGATGATGAGAAGGTTAGTGGTTATGCCCCCTGCTAGAGAAAGTAGGAAATAAAATTGTTGGGAAAGTAAATAAAAGTTTTAGGTTAAGTCATGTTTCATTTAATTTGGAGACGAATTGTCCAGGAGGAGGTCATGACAGGAAAATAACTCTGCTTGATCTGCTTAAAGTTTTTATGGGGGGGATAGGCAGTTAGAAATAAAACTTTTGGCTGTGAACAGATAATTTGATATGGAAATAAATACAATAAGTGCAGCATTACTATACCAACTTTCTACAAAATAATTTTATAAGGAAAATGGTTCAAACGGCTGCTCCTATACTCAAGTAAAGACTTGGTCACTGGAGGCCAGATCCTATTCCACTTATTAGGAGAATAAGTAGCCTTGAGTGTCTAAGTGCAATTCTTTTCCACTCTGCAGTAAGTGGATTAGTTCCCATTCTTGCTACTCCTCTTCCTTACTACTTTTTTGTGACACAATCTTAAAATGACACCATGTTACCAAAATGAATTTAATGGATTTTCAGGACTTGGACAGGGTACAACAGAATCACATTAAGATGCCTAAGTCAACTTGGAAACTTAATGGCCACATCTACACGTTCATTAATGTGCCACAGTAAGTATGGTAATTAGTTCAGTAATTATGGTGCATTAAGTTTAGTACCTCTAATAACAGGTACTAACTTAATGGGCTGTAAGCAGCGCTACTGCACGTTAGCACAGATTAATGCTTTGTATGTGGCCCTTAATGCCCATTGGATTGATCTACTGTGCATTAGCACAGTTTATGCCAGCCATGCAAATGCACAATAGAATTAGTCCAATAGGAATTATGCATCTTGTGTAGACGTGCCCCTTAGGTAACATCTACTAGAATTTGTCCCTAGATATTAGCATGTGGTATGCTATTCAAGTATGCATAAATGCAACCAGATATATGGGGCATGAAAGAGTACAAGTAAACTGTGTCAGAATTCTGTCTTGATAGAATTAATCCAGACAGAATAAAGCAGAACAAAGACTTAGAAAAGTAGGGCTGGAAGGGACCTGAGGGGGTCATACTACAGGTTCACTTACTACTTTTTATTCAAGTTCTGCTGCCTCAACTGTGAACTGCCAATAGCAACAACATCACAATTTCTTTATTTAATTTTATTTTTATACCTATTTGTTAGTGCCCTTATTAGTCACTATTAAAAATTCCCTTTTCCTTGCTAATACAGTTAAATTGCACCTCAAGATTTCTAATCCATATAAAATCCAAATGCCAGAAGCAATCTGATGCTTCTCTTTGAAGATGAGAAGGAAGGATAATAGTCTCCAATATTAAACTCTTTGATTCAAAATTATGTGAAATAATATACAGGTCTTACTGATCTGTATTGTTTTTGCCTTTGTTCTCATCTCCTAGTGAGAGCAATTAAAAACTAAAACAAAAAAACACAACTCTTAAACTTCACCAGAAAAATAAACACATTTTTTTTCCAACTGGTATCTGGTTTATTCGCATAAGTTAGGCACTGCTTTTTGAAAATCTAACTCTTAATTGAAGGGTTTGATTTTTAATACCATTTGTGCTAAAGCCTAAATTAAAAAAAAAGTTCTAGTATTTTCTAAAAGAACATCAGTTCCTGCGACTGGAGCCGCGTGAACAGGCTGCGTAAAAAGGCGCTCGAGTTAGCGTGGAGTTCGTGTGGGAGGGCACGAGACCCTGCCTGCGACCCCCGCCGCCCAGAGTAGTCAGCTCCAGCCGTAGCCAGCCTACCAGAGGCATGACACGGATGGGCACGCGCCGCACCCCTCGGGTCCCCTCGGGCTCTGCGGCCCCTCCACTGGGCACCTCAGAGACGGCCACCCAGACGGAGCCCATGGTTCCGGGCTCCACGCAGACGGAGCCC
>NW_017728909.1:28661266-28682913 GCF_001723895.1 Crocodylus porosus | reverse complement strand
TCAAGCACCTACATTGAACACCTTCAAGAGTAAATTGGATGCTTATCTTGCTGGGATCCTATGACCCCAGCGGACTTCCTGCCCTTTGCGCAGTGGGCTGGACTCGATGATCTCCCGAGGTCCCTTCCAGCCCTGATGTCTATGAAGTGTATGAAAACATAGACCCTATTTCAGCCTGGCTTCCCTCTAGTAGCAGGACACTTGATGACAAAATGTAAAAAAAGATGGCATACAATTATGCATTTTCTCAGAAGAGTTCCAGCCACCTGTTAAACTTTTCCAAGACTCATCGGGTGGAATTAAACTGAACAGTAATTGTTTAGAAGTCTCGTCCTGCAGCAATATACCAGTATTGGAAAGCTATGCTAGTTAATGTTTCTGTTGAGCATTATTAGCTGTCTGGATTAAAGACGTATTTTAACCCTTTTCTGTATTCATTCCAGTAATATTTGAGCATGTTGTGGGGGTAGGGGCGGGAAGAGTTTTAAAAAACCCATAGACATTTTCCCATCTGTCGGCAGTGGGAGTATATATCATGGAACATGTACATCAGAGAAATAGGTTTTACATTTTTGTATATAAAGCCTAATCTGCCCATCAAATCATTTTCATGACTGTGGCTCAGCTGCTGAGAGAGTGACTTCCCACATGACTCCTACTTTTGTGGTGGACTCTTCTACTGTGTCAGTGGAATATGATTGTCATTATTTGTACTCATCCATATTAGTATATGTGGTATGGAAACACCTGAGATGGCGATCTCCAACTGAGGTTGCCTTTCAGTAACTTGCAACAGTTGCACGAAGAGAAAGTTGAGACAGAATTGTTGAACTAGTTTGTTCCTGGTTTTGCCACTCACTGGTCTTTCCAAAATTACTGTACTAGTAGGCATATCCCTTCACCAGCCTGACCCTATGAATTGGGGGTATTGTAGATTCCTTATTTTTTGCAGGGTTGGATTCCTTACCAGTGCTGCCTCTCACCCCAAGGTGATGGTTTGTGAACTGAAGGTATACAGCATAGCAGCAAACAGATATGATATGACTGCTAATGTGTTTCAGCTGAGTGGGGTGTACAGTGCCCTTTGAATGAAAAGGTGCAGCAGACAGTAGCACACCTCATCTTTCACTTGGCAGTCTGCTGTGAATTAACTGGGTTCTGGGTCATGCAGATGTAGAAATTCTGGGACCTGCTTATTTATTTGCTTTTGTAGTGTACCTTGAGATAGGGAATGAAAAGTACCAGATTGCTTTGAAAATGCACATTTTTTAAAATTAATTGTTTGTTTTAAAGGCAGTCTGAGTTTTAAACTCAAATTAAAAAGTAAATGGCTCTTATTCACCTCTCTATGTCGCTTTCCCCCCCCTTAAATTGATTCACAGCCAGAATGCTATGAAATCCTTTCAAGGGTGTCATGGGGTGCTGCATAATGTTAGTACTGCTAGGCCTTCAAATATAATTCACAAGATTAAAGCCAGAGAGTTCCAGTAGGAATCTATAGTGTTAGAATCATTTTGACCTGCTGTGGCTTCTCTGAGTTCTTTGCAGTAGAATTGCTCTAATAATTTTCTGTAGTCAAAAAAAAAAAAAGTGAAGTTAGAGCTGGCACTTTCCAAAGGGTGCTTTGAGTCTAAAACAGGTTGAGAACTACTGTTCTGGCGGAAGGATGCTGTCAACAAGCCTGTTATAATTCTTTGTGAACTGCTTGAGATTTTTATTGTCTTTGACTAACTTGCATTTAAATCTTTTTTCTTTAGGTCCTAATGTCCCTGCATGAAATGTTTCCAGCGGTACATGCAGCAGAAATGGCTGTCCAGAGAAATTCCCGTTCTTGGGAGGCATGGCAGACGTTGGGGCGTGCTCAGCTTGGATTAGGAGAAATAGTATTGGTAAGAAAACAGCCCTTATCTGAGAACTGAAACAGCAAAGCATATATTCAGAATCCTGGATAGTAGAATGAAAGGATCAACATGTCAGAGTAATTTAATTTCCTCATAAAACCAAAATATAAATAAAGGATACAAATATTGTTCTTTCTCTCCAGTGAGCTCTTTCACTTTTTTAATAAGTTCTTCTTTTGTGGTTTTATTGCTGGGTTGTTGAAGACCTGGCTAGGTCAAAGCCAGCTGTGTCATGCTCTTGTTTATGTAAGGGCTTTGTCCATTAGCATAATTTGCACTGATGTAAGTGCATAAATGTAGACTTGTAGCTGAATGTGGTACAGTTGTGGAGTTTATCATGGTCTGGAGCTGGAGTGAGTTGTACCTGTTCATGGTTTACTTTAGCACAGTTTGTATACACTAGTTATTAGTACCCCTGCAGCTCCATCAATGGCTAATACAGCAGCATAAATTAGGCTATTTTCTTCTCTGCAAGAAGTGCATGTATTCAGCAAATTTGTATAAAAGCAAGGTTGAGATGTCCTCTCCATTAGAAGGAAAAATTGGGGGAGGGAACAGGGGAACCGGTATTGTAGCTCTCTGTTATACTGACTTTGACAATGGTAAGTACATTTTATATTGAGTTTGAGATGTAGGTATGTGTGCTCAGGAATAAGTATAATAGATGTTTTGTGTTGTTTTAATTTTATATATCGTGTGTGTGTGTGTTGATTTGTTTTCTTAATGGCTAATTGTTTTATTTTATACACTTTTAAACCTGAGAAATGAGTAGAATTACACTCTGTACTTTTACTCAACTGCACCCAGACACACCTTTATTTGTTAGCAGCTCAGGAGTAGGTCTCAAAAAAGCATTTAGAGGAAAGATTGGTGATGATCTAATCTGGTTCAGGGAGGCATTCCATGCATAACAGTTATCATGGAAATAGTAAATAAATGAGCAGAGAAAGTCCATTGGAGCAAAGTGCAGAATTTCCAAGCGCTGTGCATCAGGATAAAATTATAAAGGCAAAACTATCCCAAGGAAAAATTCTTATCATTCAGTAGACTTAATGAGCTGGGGAGTACATGTGAAACAGTAGGAGTGATTGATTAAAACCTGTCTCAAATATCATTCAAATCATCTATCCTACAATGAAAAATGATGTGGGATACCCAATGTTTACAATATCAGTGCCACATATATTTGTATATCTTTGTACATAGTTTTCTAGCAGAGGACTACTAAGTAGAACTACTGATGAAAAACAAAATTAATGGAAACAAAAGATCATGAGTAAAGCAATTGATAAAATAAATAAGTTTAACATTCTGACATTTTCTAATATGAGTAGTTATACAACTGATAAGTATCACAACAGAACATTTAGAGGAATTTCACCATGCTCTTGGAAAAACAAAAGCTAGAACGATTGGGTTGATATTTCTCAAGCTATTCTTAAGAAATCTTTATCAACTTCTTGAGGTTTATTGGATCATTCCAGGATGGGTCCTTTTGTAAACTCAAATCAAAGCCTATGCTTTATTTGAAAAGAAATTGTATAAATAATAAACGGTTAAAGATCAAAAAGCTATTTTAAAGAGATTTTAAATGAAATATCAGATGATGAAATTAAGACAGCAGAAAACAGTACACTTCACTTGCAGCTTATTTAAAAGCCATAAGGCTGCTGTGCTAAGATGTGGCCAGCAATAACATTTTTGAGTTTTCTGGTGCTAATAATTCTTTATTTACATTTCCTAGTTAATCAATATGCAGTTTTCAATAGACTGAGAAGTTCTAACTTGCAGATAGAATTGGGGCTTTGTGTAAATGTCAGATAGACTCTACTTTTTATCTTTTAAATTTAGGGGTTGACTAAAGAAGGCTGAAAGGTTGATTAGTAGGGCTGAGTGAAACTTTGGTGGCTGTTTGATTTCAGAGGTGTTTCAGCACCCAAAACACCAAATCCGAAACAAAACAGAAGGCTCCAAAACGAAATGAAACCATCTGAAACATTTTGGAGTCTTGGAGCTGGGCTTGCAGGGAAATAGAAACTAAGAAGAGGAAGAGGGGCAGAAGGACTACTCTGATATTGACATCTGTAGCTGGCCAGTGTCTATGATCTGTACCCGAGGCCCCTTCCAATCCCAGTGCTCTGGGGGAGGGACAGCAGCCTGCTGTCATCCCACACATAGATCTGGGAGCCTGTGCCACCCAGGAGGAGTCTGGCACAGCCCCGCAACCCGCCTGGGGGGCGCAGGCCCACAGATCTGCATGTTGGATGACAGGATGCTGATGCCAGTGCCAGCATGAGTCTTCCTGGTGCTCAGTGTGGGCTGCACCAAGCACCGGTCTCAGCTGGCAGCTGCAGCCAAGTGTCATCCCACATGCAGATCTGGGGGGCCATGCCCCCTGGGAGGAGTCTGGCACAGCCTTCCTGGGCAGTGCAGGCCCCTAGATGTGCTTGTGGGATGACAGCATGCTGCTGCTGCAGGCTGAGGCCGGGGCCAGCACCAGCACCAATCTTCCCAGCGCTCGGCGCAGGCTGTACTGAGCACCAGTCCCACCCGGCAGCAGCAGCCTGCTGTCATCCTGCACACAGATCCGGGGACCCAGATCTGGCACAGCCCCACAGCCTTCCTGGGGAGGAGTATGGCACAGCCCTCCCAGGGGATGTGGCCCCTGCATCTGTGTGCGGGATGACAGCAGGCTGCTGCTGCCAGCTGGGACCGGTGCTCAGTGCAGCCTGGGAGCCTTAACTATACACACCAGCTAATAACTAAACTATCCACTAGTCTGCTCATATTATTAATTTCTGTTCTGTCTTCTGGTTATGATTTTAAAAAATCAAGTAAAAATTTAGAATAAAACATAAAATGAGAATAGTCCCTTTTCACAAGCAGTTTCCTTTACCACATTCCTATAACTCCAGTCCTCCTTGCACCCTAGCTCTGTGTCTCATCTCATGACCTGCACCTTGGCTGGAATTTTTGTTGTTGTTCTTAATGTACTGTCTCCTTCATATGTTTGCATTATAAGCCCCACTTCCCTTTAAACGAGTCTATTTTGTGTGAATTGTCACAGATTTGGGATTTTACCAAAGATGATATTTTCCCCATGTAATGAAAACAATGCATTTTAGGAAAAGCAGCTGGGTGTGAGAGAAACTAGCTTTTTTACTTTTTGAAAAAACATCTGGTTGATTGCTTTCTTTTAGGAAAGCCAAGCCAAATATGTTTTCTTAATCTGCTAAGTAACTGACATATTTTAGGAAGATTCAGTGTTTTTTGCATGTAGTGTTTTCATTTATTTATTTATTTTTGCTAAAGACTTTAAACTTGGCCTGTAATCTCACTTTTGGACTATGAAATTTGTAGTTTTACAAATACTTTGTTGTTCAACACTGGTGAATTAACTACTGTGCTCCAATTTGAGTTTAATTAATATTGTAAATCTGTAGCAGAATTTAATCGGGCAAGGCTTTCTCATTTCTTAAGCTCCTGAGCACAACTAGTAGGGTATGCAGACTTAGAGCTTGCAGTTTTTATAGAGTCTCTGCTGGTGTTTTACATGGTTAATGTACTACTAGTTTAGAGACTCAGATATTCCTATTTTGTAAACAAAAAAAAGGATCAGAGTAAATTGTATATAACAAAATAAGCTTCTGGACAGAACTTTACTACACCATAAAGTTGCGGCTGCGCAATTTAAGAAGGAGATCCTAAATTTAATTTATATTAATAGATATTAGGGGCCAGAAGGGCCCTAACATGATCATCAGGTCCAGCCCCCCTGAGCTTGGCCAGGAAAGATGAGTGTCCAGATGCTTTTTGAAAATTTCCAGAATAGGTAATTGTACCACCTCTGGGGGAAATTTGTTCCAGACCCTAGACAATTGTACCACACAAGTTTTTTCTTATGTCCATTCTAAAGCGATCTTCTAGGTGTTTATGACCATTATTCCTTGTCTTCCTCTGGGCAACCTTAGTGAACAGTTGTTCCTGAAGGCCCTGATGTGCGCCCCTTAGATGCTTGTAAACTGCCACCAAGTCCCTTTTAAGTCTTCTCTTCTTCAGGTTGAACAGTCCCAAGGCATTCAGCCTCTCCTTGTATTGCCTGCTCTCCAGACCTGTGATCATATGCGTACCCTTCTTTGGACTCTCTCAAGCTTCTCCACATCCTTCTTGAAGTGTGGTACTCCAGTTGTGACCTCACCAAAGCAGAGTAGAGTGAGTGGATGACATCCTTTGTCTCGCTTAAGATGCATCAGTACATGCGTGCCAGCATCTTATTTGCTTTCCTGGCTGTGGCATCGCATTAGTGGCTCATGTTCATTCTGTGGTCTGTTACAATCCCTAGGTCCCTTTCAGCTGTGGCACTAGCAAATGCAGCATTGCCGAGCCTGTAAGTGTTGTTGCGGAATGTTTTTCCCCAGATAGAGAGCACCTTATGTTTCTTGGTGTTAAACATCATCAGGTTTTGATCCACCAACTTGCAAGCCTGTCCAGGTCAGCCTGTATCCCCAGACTATTCTCCAGTGTGACCATGCTCCCCCATAATTTGGTGTCATCCAAGAACTTTGCCAGTATGCTTTTAACACCTGAATCCAAATAATTAATGAATAAGTTGAAAAGCAGCAGTCCATGTACTGAACCCTGAGGGATGCCACTGGTCACCATGCGCCATCTTGACTTAGTTCTGTCTATTAATACCCTCTGGGTCCTGCCTTGGAGCCAGTTTCCTATCCCCTGGACTGTTAAGTTGTTGGGGCCACAGTTCCCCAATGTTATCATGAGGATGTCGTGGGAGACCAAGTCAAAGGCCTTTTTTGAAATTCAAGCATATCACCTCATCTCCCTTATCCAGGTGGTGCGTTACCTCATCACAGAAGGAAATGAGGTTGTTCAAGCATGACCTACCCACAAAGAAGCCATGTTGGCTATCTTTTACAATGCTACTTTTAGTTAACCTATCACTAATGTATTCTTTGATAACTTTTTCCAGGATTTTTCCAGGGATTGAGGTCAAACTGACTGGCCTATAATTCCCTGGGTCCTCTTTCCTTCCTTCCTTTCTTAAAGATAGGCACCACATCGGCCCTCCAGTCTTCTGGAACCTCTCCTGAACACCATGAGTTCTCAAATAGCTTTACCATTGGTTGTGTAATGACGTCAGCCATTTCTTTCAGCATTCTCAGGTGTAGTTCATCCTGTCCTGCTGCTTTGTAGATATCCAGCCTCTCCAGATGCTCCCTCCTGATATCTTCGTCAACTATGGGTGGGTGCAAACTCTTACCTTGGCTGGTGGAATATCGATGCAGAGTATTTGTTTTGGAGCTCAGTTTTCTCTTGGCTGTCGGTTATCAGCTGTCCCATTTTGTTCAGCAGGGGTTCTACGTTTCCCTTATTTTTTCCTCCAACTTTCTACATATCTAAAGAAGGACTTTTTATTGACGAAGCCTACCACCATCTTGCTTTGTAAACTTTATCCATCAGTGTTAATTATTTTGCCCACCATTTGGGTTGAACTCTGTGGGCCTGCCAGGCCTCGAATATCCGATCGCATGCTGCTCAGGCCCGGATGTTCGGTGATGTTCATCTATCCATCCCCGATGTTCCACCAAGTGGGTGTCTCCCTCCAGTGTAGTCTTTACCCAATCTCATCTGCCACAACTTTGGATCTTGTACCAGTGGTGGGTATCCAACCACCGGGGTTCTCTCAACTACGGGATGGCTGTCTGATGATCTTCTGTGAGGCTCCACCTCCCCTCTACCTCGCCCTTATACCCAACCTTGACGGGTCGCTGCTGTCCTCCCAGCCAGGTTCCCGACTGTTGAGCCTCTGATTTCCTTTTCCGGCAGGGGTGGTCCTCCCTGCTTACCGCCGGAGTATTCTGCAGTAACCTAACCAGTCTACGAGGCCACCGCCTTTCCCAAAAGCTAGCAACCCACCCAGAGGCTTAAATAACCATCAGGCTCCCCGAGCTCTGACTCTCAGACCCTCCTAAAGTGGGAAACACAAAATGCAAACAAAAACAAAACTATGGATACAGTTTGAGGGACCCAACTGTCCCCTATTTCTGGCTCCCTTGGCCTGGCCACTAACAACCCGCCCTTGACACTATGGGCCTCTGTCAGGCCCTGTATGTCGTCGATGTATTGTGTGTACTCCACCACCATTCCTCTCCTTCGTCACCCTGCCTTGGGCTTCTTTGGGCCACCTGCGGTCCTCCACTGGGTGTCTGTCCTCCCATCACCCACACTAACGACGCTATGCCACCAGGGGCCCTACTTTGCAGCCTCTCACACTGCCCTTGCCTCCCATCTCTCGCCTAGTGTGCCTCTTCGGCTTCCCCAGTGCCCTCAATGGTCCTACCTGGTTTGATACTGTAGATTGCATCGGCCCATTCAGTCCCCTTGCTGCAGCGACTGGCGTCAGGGTCTCTCTGTGCCCCTGTGTACTTTTCCCTGGGTTCCTGGTCCCAAGGAGCCGCCTCCAGCACTTGACTCTTCTCGCTGCAGCAAGTAGTCTCTGGCTTGCAGCGTGCTCTGATAAGCTCTTCCCTGTAAGGGGAAGCAGCTTCCAGCTCCTTTCACTCCCACAGGAGCTGTGGAGCGACACCTCCTGCTGGTGCTCCTGCCAGCGTTGATTTCCCCCCCCCCCACTCGCTTGCCAGTGGCTCCTTTTATCTCCGCCAGCTGGCTCCTGCAGCTGACATCATCAGTCAGCCGCAATTGTATAAAAACGCAGCTAACGAGCCACGTGGGTCCGTCTCCAGCTCCTTTGCCACGGATCCTGCTGCAGGTAAGACGTTTTCCTTTTCTTTTACTTTTGTTTTAGCCCGAGGGTTCCTGCCCCTGGGGCTCCCCTCTGGCTCTTTGGGGTCTTCCCCTCTGTTCCTCCCTGTGACACTCTGCCATTATGAACGTCTTAAACTCTAGACATCCTTGCTGTGTACTTCAGGGAATATGTTAAAAGATGCGCATTAGTCATGAACTTTTTTAGGTCTGTAAGAAAATTATCGAAATATAGTGAGCTTTAGATGGTCCTTGTTACCAATATATACATGCAAAACACAGAATTGAAGTCTGGTCTGAACTTTTACAATGCCTAGTGGAAAAAACTGTGTCAAGACCCAGGGTTTCACATCAGGGCCAGCTCTTATACTGCAGTATATTACTGTAACTAATCATGGATCCTAAAAGGATTCCAGACAGAGTAACCTAATTTGAGTAAATAGAAATGCAAAGATGTAATAATAGGAGGAAATGCCAAAATAGTAAGTGTCCAACTATAATCTTTGTGGAACATCAGAATGTTTAATTTTTCCACTCTAAAGCAGCAGAGATCAAGCAGCTACCTAGAGAAGCTGAGGATCTCTATCCCTGGATATTTTCAAGAGCTGGCTGAACAAACACTTGGCTGGAATGGTTTAGTCAAGGATGAACCTGTCTTGAGCAGCGGGCTGGACTAGGCAACCTTGTGAGGTCCCTTCCAACACTACTTCCTTATGATCCTGTTGTCTCTGATGTTATCAGCCATGCTGCTGCCACCATGATGGAATGAAGCATATCTCAGAACTGGTTTTGATAGTGTTGTACAGAATTATAACATTATATTTAATCACACTACTAAAATCCTTTCCTTCTAAGGAAAGATTATTTTATTGTCAGTAAAGTTGCTTTGAGCACAGTAGTGGAATAAGTTAGAATTAGAAGTGGTTGTATCTTTCACATTATAGCTGTAGAGACGGTCAAAAAGTCTGAGGCTGATTGAATTCAATCTTTACAGGTTAGTCATTGATGCCTACACAGTCAGATGGGTGGTAAATTGGCTTGATGGTCACCCCCAGAGAATGGTGGTGGACAGGTAGTTTTCAACCTGTAGGGATGTGGGCAGTGGAGTTCCCCAGGGCTCGGTCCTCAGGCCTGTGGTATTTAACATCTTTATCAGTGATTTGGAGGTGGGCGCGGAAAGCACCCTGCCCAAATTTGCTGATGAGACAAAGATGTGGGAAGAAGTGAGCACACTGGAGGGGGAGGGTCAGAATCCAGCTAGATCTAGGTGGGTTACAGAGGTGGGAGGATGAGAATAGGATGGAATTCAATGCAGACACGTGCAAGGTGCTGCATCTAGGGAGAAGGAACCTGCAACATACCTGTAGGCTGGGGAACACCCTTCTCAACAACACAGTGGTAGAAAGGGATCTTGGAGTAATTATTGACTTCAGGATGGACTTGAGCCACCAATGCAAGGAAGTGGTCAGTAAGGCTTACTACACCTTGTCATGCATCTACAGATGCATCACAAGCAGGTCCAGGGAGGTGATCCTTCCCCTCTTTGTGGTATTGGTCAGGCTGCATTTGGAGTACTGTGTCCAGTTCTGGGCACTGCACTTCAAGAGGGCTGTGGTTTAACCTTAAGAGGGTCCAGAGGAGGGCCACATGCATGGTCAGGAGCCAGCAGGTGATGCCCTACAAAAATAGACTAACGGGCCTGAATCTATTCAGCCTACACAAGAGAATAGGATGGAGGACTGAGAGGGGATCTGGCAGCTGTCTATTAACTCACCGGGGGAACCAACAGAAAATAGGTGAGGCTCTGTTCCCCTGGGCACCACCTGGGATTACAGGGAATAATGGCCATAAATTGATTGAGAGCAGGTTCAAGCTTGATATCAGGAGGCATTAATTTACGGTTAAGGCTGCTGGGCTCTGGAATGGGCTCCCAAGGGAGGTGGTGCTCTTCCCTGCCTTGGGGATCTTCAAGAGGAGGTTGGATAGATATCTGGCTAGGGTATTATGATCCCAGCAGTCATTTCTGCCCAGGGCAGGGGGTCGGACTTGATCTGTTCAGGTCCCTTCTGACTCTGGAAACCATGAATTCAATCTTTGCAGGTTAGTCTAAGCTGCGTAGATTGAACCAATAAGCAAATGAACAGACATTCACTTTTGATTCTGGATCTGCAGCCCCATGCCTGCAGTGGCCCAGGCCAGAAGCTGAGAGGCACTATAGCATGCCTCCCTACTTGACCAGAGCAGACAGCTTGGGCCAAGGCTTATCCCACCCACCACGAGAGTGTGGGGTTTGTTGGGGAGGCGCAAAGCATCGTGGGATACTGGGGGCTGTGAGTTAACTGATTTAGGTTTCAATCAGTTTATTGAACTTGTCCCAGATCCCCTCTAGATTCAAGTTAAGTCTGATATTACATCCATCAAGGTGTATCTTAAACTGCTTTCCAAATGGCTGAAACCAGTTTACGTGGACTGAACTTCTGTTGTGTTACGGATTTGAACCAGTTTCCAATCACTTATACCAGTTTATGTATAAGTACTGTCCCTAACTTCTATATTCATACGCATATTAAAATAACACTACACCAGTCTTCAGAAGTCAGAATTTGTTTTATTTAGTCATTGAGCTGTTCTTTTATTCAGCTTTTTGTGTTTTTTGTTGCAGCTTACGATGATCAAGTTGATCAAGTTTCCAGTACTGATAGAAGGAGGATAATGTTGGATAATTTCCCATAATACCTCTGACTTTGCATGCATGCTTTTCTGGTTTCATGTAAGGCAGTCCAAGGCAACTCCTCAGAAAGGAGTGAAAAAATAGCATGTAAGTGCAAAACAATATAAATAAGAAGGATCTGGAGATGAGAAAAAAGAAATGACCACAAATATGCATGGAGCAAGAATATAGATATATTATTTTTTAACTTTTTTTTTTCATTTTTTAAAACAATTCTTAAAGGTGATGCAAGTATGAGTGGTCATCCATCACAGGAATATACAGGAGGCTCCAAAGAAAAGAAAATGTAAACTTTGGATTTAAAGGCATTAGTTCAAGACCTAAGACCACTGTCAAGGGAGATTTTTCCAAGTCAGATCTTATTTTGCTAACAGTGAAAACTTTTCCATCAGAAAACTGTCTCTTGGTAAATTCGGTTCCCATCATTGCAGATGTAATAGTTGAAAATTACAACTAAGAAAAACATACACTTGGCTGGCTTTTCTCTTTGGCAGCATTCACTATAAAATGGCAAATAAATTTGTTAGATAATATAACACCTGGCAATCTTTATACCCAAGAAAGAATTACAATAAGAATTCAGTGAAGAAATGCTGACACTTTGGAGCAGAAAGAACCAAGGAAATGTGAGTCAGTCTTTAAATTCAGGAAAGTGTTCCTTCTTTGTCAATCCAATAGCTCACAAATTTGGAGCTAAATAATAAGTTGGTACAAAGTAAATACTTTTCAAACTGTTTTTCAGAGTATTATAGCTGCTGCTGATGCAGTCAGAAATTAAACTTTTATTTTTGATAGCTTATCTTGTAACTTACTTGAATGTGGTGGTTAGGGGAACTAAATGCTGGTTATTTTCAAAAAAGTTTGTAGAACACATTTAAGTCGGACATAATGCAAACTGCTTCAAAAACCTTTACCAATGCACCTCACTCCTAGACTGCTATAAAATCATAACATAGGTAGGTTTAAACTCATCTGAACGGCTTTAGTTTTGGTGGTAATATCCTGCTGCATTTGGTTTGGGGCAGCAGTCTACATTGATTTAAAAATAGATATTTACTGAGAAAAAGAATAAAGGTTAGTGTGGGCATGTCTACATATGCAGTTAATGTGAAGCAATAAACTCAGAGCTTATTGCCCCCAGGCGTGTCATTTGAATGTGCACCCGGGATCACAGCAAGTTGAGCTAGGTCAGGGCAGCCCCGCCTGGCAGGGGGCCCTGGGAGTCAGCCTACCAGTGCAGAGCTGCTCTGCCCCAGCTCAGAATGTGGAGTGTTCCAGTTCAGGGCTAGCTGTTAGGCAGCCTCTGCACGAAAGCACCCTTGTGCCCCAGCCAGCTGGGGCAGCATCTACACATACACTGCTGTGGAGCTGAAAGCAAGCAGAAATGCAAGGAACACAAGTACTATCCTGCTGCAGAGTTAATTAGCTTACTAATAGAGGCACACATATAGATGCACAATGTTTACTGCGGAGCTAATTAGCCTACTCTGCAGTGTTTTCTGTAGACGCGCCCTGTTTTATCTTTAGGACAGGTTGTTCAAAATTAGAGAAGGAAATCCTTGGTGGGACTAGGTGATCTCTTGAGGTACCTTCCAGCCTTACTAATCTATGAATTTCTTTATGAATAACAGATATTTTGCCAACTTTGGGTTTGAGTCATAGATTGCTTCAATTTTTCATGTTTTTAGTTCCTGGTCTTGATAGACCTTGATATACAATAAAACATTTCTATTAGGAAAGTGAAATATGATTCTGTATAACAGTGCTGCTTTTTATGAGGTTCTTTGATTTTAGGGACAAATCTGAACAGTCCAGTTTTTTGCACTTGGTTAAGTCACTTAAACTTTTTTATCCTAATATAATCACATAATGCAAGTGCTAGGTTTTAATCACAGGTTTTCAAAGAAGAATTGCTATATACTATGCTAAAATTAAGTATCAAAGCTACTTCTTGTTGCACTGAATGAGCCATTATTAACAATATAACTTCTGTCTACCAGTAAAACTTGATTTGATTATAATTGTTTTTTTACAGTTCAGTAAATGTGAATGATCTTTTTTTTACAATTTTTTAAATGACAAGTCCCTCTGTTGAAGATTTTAAAATCAAATAGGATGCTTTTTGTTTTTATTTTGCACTTCATGAGAAGTTGCAGTTGAAGACATTTCATAATCACAATTTCATATGGCTTCTGACTCAAAGCTGGTTAAAATCAGTAAAATAACAGTTTTGCAACAAGTAAACTGTTCTTTTCCATGTGTTTTGAACTTTGGGAAGTTCACATGCTTCAGAAATGGCAGAATGCCTCCCAGATAGGAAGGTTTTCCCCAAACATGTCACATGTTTCCGTGTGGCTTTTTGGTGCTTTTATCTAATAGCTGATTAAATCAAATTAGATAAACTGCCAAAAAGGCCCACTGAAGTGTGCAAGCTATACAGATGCTGGGGAGCTGAGCCAAACTGTCATGATGCCTCTTCAGGGCATGTGTTGCGCACAGTGTGAGGGGCCTGCCAAGCTGAAAGTAAGGCACTGCTTTGGTTTTGGGGGGTGGGGTTTCCCCATGTCTGTCTCAGGCTGGCCTGGAGGTTTGGTTTCTTTTCTAATTTCTGTGATTAGAATTTTTTGACTCTTTTTATTTAATGACAACTTCTCTGGTCATTTTTAGGCAATCCGAAGTTTTCAGGTGGCATTGCACATCTATCCAATGAATCCTGAAGTGTGGAAAGAGGACCTTTCCTGGGCCAGAAAGCTCCGTGAGCAACAGAAGAAAGCAGCAAACCCTGAAGCAACACAAGCAATGGCAAAAGAAACGGCTACTACGCAAGAATCTATCCCAGATTATGACTTTGAAAGTGATGAGATTGTGGCGGTTTGTGCTGCTATAGCTGAGAAGGAAAAACCCATGTCCGAAACTAAAACAGTGGTCATCGTGTCTGCTTCAGGCACAGTGGAGACTATAACTGAAGAAGAGAAATGCGCTACAGCCCTCGATGATAGCATTTTTATCAAAGCCCGATAGTGTAGCATAACCTTTTGCCAGTATTGCTTTGAAATGTAATGTTATTTATCAAGCGTTTGAATGTCTTTTTAGCAGCAGAGCAGACTTGTAAAACAGAAGAGACAGGAGTTGCTAAAGCAGTTTTTTCAGGGAAAAAGTGTTTTTATGTAGATATGAAAAAAAACAACCGATAAGCAAAGATCCAGTTTCTCATTCCCTCCATACTTCTGGAGAAGGAAGCTAGTTGTTCTTAAAACTCCTTTTTTTTTTTTTTTTAAAGATTGCATTAAAATAATTTGAAACTACTAACTACATTATATCAACTCTGAGTTTATCCAACTTTATTGCATAATTGTCATGTATAAATTATGTCTGGTTTTTTACCTGTGCTTATTTATCTGTTACTTAAAAAGAAACCACAAAGGGAAATTTAATGAAAATATTACTTTGCAATCCTTAATTATTAATATTAATTAGCAGTCAGTTCAATAATGAATTTTATTTGGTGAAGTCTTTATTTTCATTAGTGTAGGGATTTCATGAAAAAGCTACAGATGATTGTGAATAGTCTTTGTTAACCCTGAGATTTTATTTCAAGTCCTGTGGGGTCAAGGGAATGTTTCATATTGTTTCAAGGGGCTTGAAACCAGTGTGTATCGTATGAGTTGTACTAAATCACACTATGTTCAGACACTTTTAAACATTAACCTAAATCTACTGGAGAAAGGATGCAAATACAAATACAAATGAAATTCACCTTCTGTTGACTTGTCCATTACTACTGATACTTGACTTCTGCATTATATACAGCACAGTAAAATATTGGGAGCACAATGAGGAAAGTCTTACGAATGTAACACTGAGATGAACTATGAGATTCTTCACTTTTAATTTTTCTTAATGCAAGACTAAGACTTTCTTTGAGTTTTTGGTGCTATTAGGAGTGCACCGATAAGATTTTTTTGGCTGATACTGATGGCCAGTTATTAGCCAGCCATATCAGCCAATTACCGTTCTGGTTGCTGATATGCAGCCCGGCAGCTTGGAAAGTAGCATCCAGCCAGTAAGTCTGTGGGGGGAAGGGGTATGGGGAAAAGAAGGGACATGGGGCGGGGGGGAGCAGATTGAGGGTCCCTGTGGTGAAGGAGAGAGTGGGCCAGGGGTAGGCAGTGGTGGGGTGGGGCACAGGGTAGAGCTGTGGGCAGCTTGTCTAGGGACAGCTCCCAGCTGCTGTGCATATCCCTGTGGGAGACATGTGCCCCCTAGATTTGTGCATGGGCTTCCTGCTGCAGGCTTGGGGCCAGGGGCTTCACTGGCCTCTTCCCAGTGGGGTGCTAAGCTACATCTGCACTCGGAGAAGACGGGACAGGTTGGGCGGTGCTGGGAGGGTAGCTATGAGGCGGACTATGGCCACCCCAAAATTTGCTGCAGAGCCCCCATAGTACCCTTCCTAGTGCTGCTGCTAACCACTGCCTACACTGCCCACCTAACCACCACCTACCCTGAGTGCAGCCCTTGTCCAGCACTCCCACTGGAGCCTCTGGCCTCACGTCCACAGCAAGCAGCCTATACTCGCCCCATGCACAAATCCAGGTGGCACATGCCCCCAGTGCCTCTCCTGGGGGTGCGCACAGCAGTGGGGGATGCACCCTCCCCTGGACAAGCCACCCATAGCTCTCTCCTGTGCTCTGCCTCGGCCTGCCCCAAGTGGGCAACACCTGCCCCAGCCCCGCCTTCTGCACCACAGGGGATCTTATCTCCAACCCCTCCTCCCAGACTTACTGGCCAGACACTGCTTGACAGACTGCCAGGCTGCATTACTGGTTGCGCGCATGCATTGGTGATATTATCGGCCAAAAAAAAGCCGATTGCTGATAGTGTCAATTTTCCTTTTATCAGGGCAAATATGATGTGTGGACTGATAAATAGATGCACCTCTAAATCAGGGTGGACAAAATATGGCCTGTGGGCTGGATTTGACCCACAAGGCCATTCTATCCAGCCCATAGAAAATTAATATTTATCTGCCCTTGGTTCCTGTCAAAAATGACAGGAATCAAGAGCAGTAGGACCCAGGGGAAGCCCTGGCAGGCTCCTGCAACAGCAGGGCCTGTCTGGCCCCCCCCCCCCCCCCCAACCCCAGGTGAGTTTCTGGCCTGCAACCACATGGCTGCCCCAGTGCTGGAACTGCAGGTAAGGGGAAGGGCAGGGGATGACCTTGGGCAGGGAAGGAGCCTGGGGAAAAGCAGCCCTGTTCCCACCCCCTGCCTGAAGCCCCATGTTGCAGCCGCTCACAGCTTGCTTGGGGCTGCCTATGCCTGCTCCGGGTAGTCCTGTGTAGGCTGAGCAGCTTCAGTGCGGGGCATCAGGCACGGGGTGAGGGAGGGGCCACTTCCCTCTGCCCCCCACGTTCAGCTTTTCCCCGGGCTCCTTCCCTGCTCCTTCCTGGCGTGAAGTTATCAGCCCCTTCCCTGCCCCACAGTCAGTGCTCCCTGCTGCAGCCCATGCAGGGCTGTCTGGAGCAGGCACAGGCAGCCCCAGGCAGGCTGCAAGCGGTTGCAGCATGGGGCTACTTCCCCATCCCCCTGCTCAGGGCGAGCTTCTAACCTGGCCCCCTGCCAGCCTGGGCCCCACTCCAGCTCCGGGCTCGCCCGTCAGGGCCGTGCTGCAGCAGCAGCTGCAGTCCCCGGTCTTGCCACACCGGGCTGTTTGCCACCACCGCCTTTGGGCTCCCCAGTGTGCAAGCTCCAGGCGGACAGCAACAGCAAACACTGCTCAGCATGGTAAGCAGGGGGACCGCAGCTCCTGCCACAGCACAGTCCCAACAGGTGAGCCCAGAGCCGGTGTGGAGCCCAGGCTGGGAGTAGGGGTAGGTTACAAGCTGCTGCTGAGCGTGGGGGTGGTACAGGGGGAAAAGTGGCCCCTCACTCGCCCTGTGGCTGGTGACCTGCCTTGCAGCCTGCATGAGGCTGCCTGTGTCTGCTCCAGACAGCCCCATGTGGGCTGCAAACACCTGTAGCAGGGAGTGCTGGCCACGGGGTGAGTGAGGGGCCGCTTTTCCCCACTCTCTGCCCCTCGCCAGTACCGTGGGGTTGGGGGGCACTGGGAGTGAGCAGGTGCAGGAGCCAGTGGGAGCATGGGGCCTGCACCAGTGTGACAGGGCCAGTGCTGGCGGGGCCCAGAGCAGGGTGGCAGGAACGCAGGTCCCAGCCAGCCGGGACTCTATGGAGCCAGGCCAGCTTCCCCCTCTCCCTACTGGTACAGCCCAGCCCAGCTCCACAGACCCCTGCCAGCCTGTGCCCTGCTTTGGGCCACACCAGTGCTGGCCCTGGGACATTGGTCCCAAGATGATGACCAGGGGGCAGGGCACCTGTCAAGGGATGGGGCTACCCATGCAGCCCTCAACAGCTTGCCAAGACTGGGTAAGCAGCCCTCTGCCTGAAATAATTGCCTGCCCCTGCTCTAAATGATACGTCCTTTGACCCAAGAAAAAACAACTGTTTTGTAGTTAGTGGGGTGTTATTCAGGATAGAATTGAGTGGGTCTATCTCTTGATTTCTAGTTGAGATTGTCACCAACTTCAGTAGGGACAGAATTTTGAGCAGTTCCTAAAGGGAGGGAAAAACAACAGAGCTTCAATTCACTGAAGCTGACTTGGATATCTGTGATATATACAGTTGCAATCAGGTGGCTAATTGTCCAACTAGAAGCTACTTTTAGGAACTTGGTCTACCACAGAGTTCCCTGACCTTATATTAGAATACAGCTTTACAGAGCAAACTTTAAAAAAAAATTAATCTGATTTAGAGCCAGGTAAAGTTTTTCAAAACTCACTTGTCACATTTGTCATTTTATATTTTTGTTTGTGTTTTAAATGTGTACTTCTAAAAGCATTTTGAAGTACGTAACATACAATGGAAAGATTCATTGACTCAATTTATGGTTGAGCCCCCTGAGTGCCTCAGAGAATGTTTTATAATCTACAAAAAACTACTGGTCTCTCCACTCCTTTCAAAGATAATAGCAAATGCTGTTGTTTGGTATCTGTCTTTACTGAATTTTCATTAACTGCTTCATATTTTCATTGTCTTTTAAATATTGGAATTATAATGAAACTGAGTTGCTACAATAAATTTTAAAAATGCATCTCGTCCCACAAAAATCAAAAGTCTTCATTTTCATTCAATCATTAATTCAGAAATGTTATTAATTCACAATGTACCTCCTGCTTATTGGGAAGGTTCTAATGTACAGAGTAGTCCAGGAGTGGGAGTATAATCTTTCCCTTCTCTGATTGGAAAACAGATAAATCTATTTGTAATTTGAAAAATAAATCTTCTCCAGGCCTTGTAAGCATATGTTTCTGCCCAGGCAGCATTTTGGTAGCCACCTTCTGAACCTCTCAGATTTTATAATAGAACTGACTGCTAGCATATCTACTTTAACTGAAAGCTTGTTCTGGGAGTAAACTTTTAAAATCTTACTGATATGTCTATCATTGACTTTTTGGTGTGGCAGAGCCCTAAAATGTTCCAGTTTACCAAAAAGAAAACTATTTTTATTTAAAATTATAATAAAACAACGTATAGACAGTCATGCTGCATGAAAATAATTTTCTTATCTCTGAGCCCTAAGAAGATCACTTTACACAAGGGTAGGTCTCTTCCAGCTACAGGGAAGTGCTTGAAGATGTACTACTTGAAGATATATCCAAGAAGCTGTCATTCTGCATTGAGGAAGTATGTTTGTTATATCTCATTTAGATGGAGTCAGACTAATGACCTTGTACCTCCTGCCCTATTTCTGCATTCTCTGCTTAAGTCATTGTGTAATCTGTTTATTCAAGGATGGAGAGGCTTGGCCTCCTACTCCAGATTTGCTCCCATCGAAATCAGTTATAAATTTCCCATTGATTAGAGTAGTGCATGGTCTGACTCATAAGAGGATGAACCTGTGTTGGACAGATTACTGACCCTGATTTGAGAGATCATCATTTTCATGGTAATGGTCTTTCCTGTTGATGAAAATAGGTTATTACTTCTAGGTGAGCAATATGGTTTTATGAGAGAACATCTAATACTTTTTTTTTGTCACCAGTGTTTATTCCCAACTTCGGTAATGTGCCAACTGGCAATATCCACTTTATTCTAATTTTGTATAGTGTGCTATTATTGCATATGTAGGTCTCACTTGTTTAATTATCTCCATATTGTAAATAAAGTGTTGGCTTCCTTACCAGTCACTAGTGACTCTTTCTTGTGCTGAGTTAGAAAGGTATGCCATTGATTTTGTTTGTTTGTTTTTTAGTGTTATTTACTGTTACTTTGTTTCTGAATATATTTATACTACATTGTTGTAAACTTCTTTAAAATGCAGTCCTTGTAAGGAAAATAGTTACTGAAAAAAAAATATTGCCAATTCTTTAAAAAGGTCGAACTTCTAGCCAAAGCAAGATCTTTAGCACCCAAAAGGGGGAAAGCATTTGAATTAGAAAGTAGGAGTGTGCGAAGTGAGTTGTATTCGATTTGGATTCAGATTCAGCCTTAATTGGGGACAGTGATTGGATTCGTTGATTTGAATCACTGTCCCTGATTTGATTTGGCCAAATCCAAATCTGAAGATTTGATGCTGATTTGGAGAATCAGCAGTTTGGCCACAGACACAGCTTTAAATGTTTTTTCTACATACCTCAAGGTACCAGGCGTGGCTCGTGAATGCTCCAGTGCTGGGGTGGCTAGAGCGTCCCACAGTAGCGGGGGGGGCCATGTGCTCCCTGGCAGACCTGGAAGTGGGCGGAAGTACTTCTGGTCCACTTTCAGGTCTGCTGGCAAGCAAGCTGGAAAGCCTCTGCACTCCTGTGGGACGCTCCATCCGCCCCAGCAATACAGCATTGATGAGCCGCCTGGTACCTTGAGGTATGTAGAAAAAACATTTAAAGCTGTGTCTATGTCCAAATTTTTCCAAATCTCTCCAAATTGATTCAGAGGATTCTGATTAGATTCAGAGAGATTAGAGGGTCTCCTGATTTGATTTGGATTTGGTGATTCGGCCACTATATCGGGCCAAATCTCTGCCAAATCGTATCGGAGACCAAAGCTTTGCACAGCCCTACTATAAAGGGGAATATCTGTGAAATCCACGTATGCTTGAACATTTGGAAAGTATTTCCTCAAGGCTGTATAAGTAGCAATAGGAACAAACTTCAAAAGTTTCCAGTTCTGAAGGTTCTAAAATTATTTTGTATTTAATATTTTCACTGGTCTGGTCCTGCAAACCAGGAAAGCCAAGGCTGCAACTGAACTCCAAATAGCTTCGAGCATCAAGGACAATAAAAAGTCCTTTTTCAGATATGTGGGGAGCCAGAGGAAAGGCAAGGGCAACATTGGACCCCTGCTGAACCAGATGGGGCAACTGACACCCAGGAAAAAGCAACCTATTAAATGGGTACTTTTGGGATGCCCGTGCCTGCTACGGGACAGGGAGGTCTGGGTGAGGGAGATCCCCTGCCTTCCATTAATGCTGACCTTGTGAAGGAACACCTTGAGAAGCTGGATACCTTCAAGTCAGCCGGCCCTGACAGTCTGCACCCCAGGGTACTCAAGGAGCTGGCGAGCATCATCGCCCAGCCCCTGGCACAGATTTTTGAGAACTTCTGGCGCTCTCGTGAAGTCCCTGAAGATTGGAAGAAGGCCAACGTGGTGCCTGTCTTCAAGAAAGGGAGGAAAGTGGATCCAGCTAACTGTGGTCTGGCAAAGGGATTCTGGGTGAACTGTTTGGGGCCCCATTTCATGATGTTTGCCTGACCTCTATCCCGGGGAAGATCTTAGAAAAGTTTATTAAGGAAGCCATCCTTGATGGACTGGCCCAGGCTAACATCCTAAGGGATAGCCAGCACGGGTTTGTTGCGGGTAAGTCTTGCTTGACCAATCTCATTTCCTTCTACGACCAGGTGACCTATCATCTGGACAAGGGGGAAGAGATTTGTCGTATATCTTGACTTCAAAAAAGCCTTTAAACTAATATCCCATGATCACCTCTTGGTGAAACTGACCAATTGTGGCCTTGGGTCCACCACAATCCCCTGGCTGGAAAATTGGCTCCGTGGTCAGACCCAGAGGGTAGTAATTGATGGAAGTTGCTCATCATGGTGCCCTGTGACCATTGGGGTCCCCCAAGGCTCTGTCCTTGGACCCATATTGTTCAACATCTTCATTAATGATGTGGACAATGGAGTC
>NW_017728909.1:28609989-28660766 GCF_001723895.1 Crocodylus porosus | reverse complement strand
ATGGCCACTTATAAGTTTATCAGGGGTGACCACCAGGATCTGGGGGAACGTTTGTTCACCAGAGCACCCCAAGGGATGACAAGGTCGAACGGTCACAAACTCCTGCAAGACCGTTTCAGGCTGGACATAAGGAAGAATTTCTTTACTGTCCAATCCCCCAAGGTCTAGAACAGTCTGCCAGCGGAGGTGGTTCAAGCACCTACTTCGAACACCTTCAAGAGCAAATTGGATGCTTATCTTGCTGGGATCCTATGACCCCAGCTGACTTCTTGCCCTTTGGGCAGGGGGCTGGACTCCATCTTCCGAGGTCCCTTCCAGCCCTAATATCTATGAAATATTTGATTGCTTCAAGTCCAGTTAAAAAGCTCTAACAATGGCACCCATAAAGCTAAAGGACACTTATGGCAAGATCAAGCATTAAAAGAAAAAGGAAATAAATTTTTCATTTGCATGTAGATTGCATGCTAAAAACCTTTAAGAAGCTTTACAGTACATTCAGAGGTAAAAATGAGAGAAGTTTGAAGTAGTTAAGGGTAACCGCACTTGCCACCAAGATAAATACCTTAAAAGTGGTCAAAAAGATTAAATCGGGAGAGGAGTGATGCTTTCAAATGACATTTTAAAATGAAGTATGCATGGAGCACATAATGTAGATAAGTTATTTATTAAACTGTGTCACATTTGGAGCACATGACACAGGGAGCTGTCTGTCTGTATCTGTTGGGTAACTTCCGGGTAAAGTTTTAAGATGCTTATTTGGCTTATGTGGAGCTCATGAGTGCCCATATCCATTGAGTTATTGTAGGGGTAAAAGAAAAAAAACACAAGCAAAGTGGGAGTGTGTGTGAAGACAGTAGAGAAGGAACAGCCTTCTCCTTTCCTTCTGCTGCTGTTATATCTACCTTACCTCATCCAGGTCTTTACCCACATGATGCACAGCTTGTCAGACCTCAGATTTGAAGATCCCTTTGAATTAGTCACCCTGAAGCAGTTCAAGTTGTTTTCAATCCTATGAATTTCAGCCTTTTATCCAATCTACTTCTGATCACTGTCTGGTGGTGGGGCCTCTACAGATTCCTGGAAAAAGTCACTGCTCGTATTATTTTTATTAGCACATTTTATTGTGAAATTAAGGTCAGTAATTCTAGTTACATGGCAAAAATTGTTTTGAGAGTTTTTACTCTGTGGATTGATTGTAAAAAGTTCACTGGGCCAGTTAGGTTATTAATTGTGATTTGCTAATTAATATAAACTCTTGTCGCCAAATCACTAGGCATTTGTGCACTATATTCCTGAGAGAGTCAAAGATGAGGAAATTGTAAAATATTTTAAGTTTTTTTTTGGTAGGTACCTTTTAAAAAAGACCCTGGATTAGTATTAATCGTTGAATGAACAATTGAAATTCAGTTTTCTGATTACATTTAGTTAAAGTATAACTTGTGAGACTTGGTTCTAGTTGCCAAGGATGTGGTCTGATTTCTGCATAGGTGGTTAAGTTGTCTATATGTTAGAGCTATGAACCCTGTTTCCTTATCCTATCGAAGAGGAGATGTTAATTGACACATTGAGTGTATACTGGCCGCTAATACCATATTTCTCAAATTCAAGGTGAGGTTTTTTTCCCCATTGGCATGGAGGGGGGGCGGGAAGCCCCTCGTCTTATAATCAAACAATAAACAAGTAATCAAACAATAAACAAGGAAATCTCACTAAATACATTGTCTGTTATTAAAGTGCTGCCAAAAGTAGCATGTGCTCAGAGCAGTGGAAACCAACTATGAAGCTGATTTACATGCAGCCTACACTGAGCATGACTGTAAAGCATGTGGCCCGCATTGGGCAAACATGCTGATTTTTTTTTTTCCATTTAATTTCATGTCTCAGGTCAAATCGGCCAAGTCAGTTCCAAATTCTATTGACTGAGCAGAGCTCAATTGTTCAAGTCCGTGTGGATCTACCACCAGCAAGTATCCTCCTGCCCAGACTATTCAGCTTGGGGCTTCAGATGCTCCCAAATCAATGTCAGACATCCTACATGCAAGCCCCAAGCCATAGGCCTTAGAGTTCAGATGTCCCCTAGTCTCACCAACCAAAAGGCTGTAGGAACAAGGTAGAGGGAGAGCCCAAGACCAACTTCTCATTGCCATAATTGTGTAGCCATGGGCAAACTTGCAAAAATATTTATTTCTATATATATTATACTTATTACACTTATACACTACTTTCAAGCTTTGAGCTGTCAAGTGAACCAGAAGGGCCACTTGGCAGAGTGTTGGAGGTGGAGAATATATATACACCCCTATATTCTCCACCTCCAACACTCTGCCAAGTGGCCCTTCTGGTTCACTTGGCAGCTCAAAGCACACCAAAAACCTGTTACACAGTTTGCACCATGCAACCATGTGCCCACGCACCCATCTCTATACCTATACCACCACCCACTGCCCTCCTCAGAGGGTCTACTCCTGAAAGTCTATACCAGACCCCTCTCCACCAGATGAGGTCTGCCATTTCTTTCCCATCATCCTCTTCTGTCTTCCTGTAGTACCAGCTGATGGGAACCTAGGGTAGGTTAGTGTAGCCCATCTGAATAAGACATTAAGTGTAGTCCCCCTCACCACCGACTCTTGAAAGTAGTTTATAAGAAGTATACTTTCACTGGAAGTATAAGTGTATACTTCTTATACGCATTGCATATGTTATTACTTCCTCTTCACTCCCACAGCTGAGATCAGCCTTTCTTTCCCATTTCCAATGATTCCTGTTTCTTCAGCAGCCTTAAGTGTCTGGCAAACATCATGAAATGGGGCCCCAAACAGTTCACCCAGAATCCCTTTGTCACTCCCTCTCACAGCATGGCACATATGATTAGTGTGGCTCTGCCCACTATGAGGTGAAGCTGGACCAGGTTGCCCTGCACCTCATCTGCATTAAAATTTTTGGAGCATCCCATGACCTGTGATAAGAACACCCAGTTCCACTCATGAGTGGGGGAGCTAATTAGTAGGGCTGTGTGAAGCTTTGGTGCTAATTCAATTCGAAGGAGCAAAATCTCTGAATCAAATCGGGAGACCAATAAAAAGGTCTGAATTGATTCAAAGCTCTCTGAATTGATTTGGGTTGTCCCCCTTTGCCGCCACGGAGCTGGACCCAGACTCCGTGCCAGTAAGCAGGAGGTTGGGGCGGGGGGGACTGGAGTAGTGGGAAGGGGACCTCTGCCAGGCCCCATTCCCTGCCTGCTCCTCCCGCCCTCCTGAGCACCCCCCCGACCGCTCTCCCAGCCCCATCAATGGCTGCCCCAGCATCTTGGGGCTTTTAAAAAAAAAATTTTTTTAAATCCTGCACTTACAGGCTGCTTCAGCGACCGTCAGGGCTTCTGGGGTCTTGTAGCAGAGCCCCCCATGCAACACGGGGGTAGTGGGATGCAGCTAGTGAGCGTAAGGCTTTTTTAAAAGCTGGGACGTTGGGGCCGAGCAGGGCAGCCATTGGGAGGGCTGGGAGAGCAGGCGGGAGGTGGAGCCTGTTTGATTCAGAGATTTGGCTGATTCGGCAGCGGCCAAATCTCTGAATCAGATTTGGCCAAATCGATTTGGGACTGATTCAGATCATCAAATCAAATCACTGCCCTCCAAATCGGCCAAACCTAAAGCGAATACTAGCTGCTTTGCACAGGTCTACTAATTAGCATGTGACTGTTGTGGGGGGTATCTGCAGTACACCTACACACTGAGTTCTGGGGAGCAACATGACTTGAAACACTGTTGCCTCTAAGGGGGCCCAGCCCATTGAACTATGTGGTAGATCATGAGTCTGTGGCTTTGGACTAATATCAAGCATAGTTTGTACTAGATATAAGTACGTGCCAAGTGCATTCATGGAGTACCTGTGGTAGAACTTGCAGCATTTTGAAAAAACATAAAATGCATCCATCCTGGATGAGCTAAGTCTATGGGTGCTATATGTAAATTATTACATCCACGTTTAATTTCAAAGTTATTTTTTTCACATTTGCTTCGCACTTTCATGTGCTTAGGGAGAGCAGGGTCTGTGACAGTAAGGAGACGGGGAAGCTGCTGCAGGAAAAAGCTGGGGGGAAGCAGAGATCAAAGGGCCTACCTGACCCCCCCACAGATGTATTTTTCCTGCTGTGGCAGTGGGAGGGCAACAAATTCAAGGCAAACTTCTAAAAATTAGATTCAATACCTGGAAAATTATAACCAATGCATACATTTTCCATATAGAATCTAATTATTGGAGGGGTTGTCTTATAATCAGGTTCATCTTCTATTTGAATAAATACAGTATTCTGTCATTGTCACAGTAAAGTAACGGTGTTTGTGGAGGCCTTAGATGTATAGAGTTCAGTCGGATTTTCATTAGATAGGACTTTTGGTAACAGTGTCCTCTGGTCCTCTTATGTGAAGTAATATTATGTACTATTAGCCTGCTTCTGGCAGGCTCAACCTATTACTTTGACAGATGTGTATGCATGGACATAGTTCTCAATTCCAGCATCTCTTCATGCAAATCAACTCTGTTGTCCCAGTATTAGCAGAAAGCAAGCACAGCCAAAGCATATTGTGCTAGGTCTGAGTGAATACTCAAGTGTGTGGGTCTTACGCTGAAAAATTCACTCCGTTCTGCTTCAGCCTCCCCAGCATTGCAATGAAACTCTACAGGGAGGTGATGGCAGAAGATGCATAGCTAAACCATCTGGAAAGCTTTGGAAACTTAAGGAATGAAATATGTTCTGTGGCTTATTAAAGCAAGGGCCTGACACTGAGTTGTTCGGTGTAAAATTACACACACATTTAAAGACTTTCATAGACTTCTGAAAGGAAGTGGAATGTCTCCATTTAATTGCAATCTCCCAACAATTTTTGGTCAGTACAACTGCTTCTTAAACACATCACCAATCTTAGGCTCAGGATTTTAATTACAATAAAGCATTTCACATGAAAGCACTTTAAGCAACATAACATGCTTATTATGTCTTTGACAAAAATATCCTCCAAATACCTGTACAGAATTAATGTTTGATACAACAAAGCTTCTGGAACAAGACCTAACTTTTAAAAAATTAATGCACATAAATTTCTTTTCAGCTCTGGTTAATGGTTAATTTTAGTGATGTGTTTGTCCCTTAGATTTTAGGGGTAAATAATGCTCAGGGGGCGTGTAACTATAGGGTTAGGGGTGGGCAATTATTTCGGGTGGAGGGTCGCTTACTGATTTTAAGCAAGCAATCAAGGGCTGCATGACAGGCAGCTGGGGGAAAATAAATATTAATTTTCTAAATTTTTTAGGGGCCCCGTGGGTCGGATAGAATGGCCTGGCAGGCCGCATCTGCCCCAGGGGCCGCTTTTTGCCCACCCCTACTATAGGGCATGGGTATGTATGACCTTTATTTTTTGTAAGGAAGATTCTCTTTCATTTATTTTGTGTGTCTGACAGAAGATCAGATTATAGTTGTAAGCTTCTATTTACTCATTTGAAGTAAAATGATAAAATGTTATGTGACAATACCTGTAGTATATCAGTGATGTTTTAACTAAAATGATTATTAAGAAAATTAACCAGGATTTGAAAGTCATAGGCCCTGATCCCAAAAAACACAAATGCAAGTGCTTATTTTTTACTCCTATGAGAAGTCCCATTGACTTTTACTGGACTACTCAAGTGAGTAATATTAAGTACATGTGTAAAAGTGCACAGGAATTGGGCCTTAGCACTTAGATTGGAACAACTGTGTTCTACAGATAAACTTTCACAGCACATAAATAAAATCTGGCTTTTTAGTATGTACATACATAGGAAAAGAATGTTTTAAACTAAAAAGTGTGTTCTCTTTTCTCCCCTAATAGCACAAATGTTCCCATTTTTAACTCAAAGTTTTTATTTATTCCCATCTGGAGAAGTTGTTCTCCAACAGCCTGTTAATTTTTCCGTAAAACAAACCTAATGCAAAGCCTTTTCATTAGCAGGAAATATTGGGAGGAAAAGAAGTCTAGCAACTTTATATATACCTTGTATTAATAATAAACCTTCTCACAGAGAAGAATAGACTTTTAAATATTCTCAATCATGATATATACAGCAATAAAAATTCACATTTTCACACTTTAGTGAGACACTTTAAAATCCTCAGCAAGGCAGTTGTCATAGTTGCTCTTCCCAGTAATTGCCCCACCTTTAGTTCTACTACCAGAACTGTAAACCCATAAAGAGTTGAGTGGAGGAAAAAATACATTTCCACCAGATTTGGATTAAAACAGCAATGGTTCTTTCTAGCTCTAGAGTCCCAGCAGCAATCCTGTGTCAGAGCAAGGCAAGACAAGGCAATTTATATTTCCAAACCCATTATGTTTTATAATACCACAGTCTGATTGCAACAACTGTTCCTATGTGTAATCCTCAGTAGTCTGGAAGAATTGTACCCAACAGATGGCAAGAGAAAAATAGCCCTTCAGAGCATAGCTGAACCCCTCACGCCTTCGGTAGGTAGCATGGCTATGAATTGCACCAGTTTTTTCCAAAGTACCTGGAAGGATCTTTCTCCATTTCCATTCATTACTATATACACTTCTCTGATAAGTTCAACGTTTCAGTGGGGAACGTGACCTGGAGAGAGCTGCCCTTGGATGCAGCACTGGGCCCTGCACCAGACTTGACTAAAAAGACACTCTCGGAGTCCTGCCCCTGAGAAGAATCTGAGGTCTCTGAGCTACGCAATGTCCTCACTGATGTAGTGTCACACTGAGCCAGACTAGTGTTTGCTCCTGGCAGTAGCACACGTCCTGCAACACTGCTTTCATTGAGCTCTGGAGGATAGAGTAGCGTCTGTGAGGTGCTACTGATCTCTCTCAGCTCTCGGGAGATGAAGGACGGTGAGTGGCTGGACATGGCAGAGGAAGCTCTGCGGCCATCTACGCAGTTGAAATTGCTCCCAGAGTGCTGCCTCCGAGCCCCTCCAATACGACAAAATAGGCATTTGATCTTCTCTATGGCTTTGCTGAGCACCGTCTTGCGCAGGAGGATGTAGACCCAAGGATCCAGGATGGGGTTCACTGCAGCAATACGGATGGCCTGCAGGTCAGGATTTTGCCCGACATCTTTCACCAGCGGAGGCTGGTACAGCTGGTTCACAAAGACGCGTACCTACCAAACAGGAGGGGGGAAAAAATAAGGGAAGTCAGAGCTGACATTTCCAAGCAGAGCTTCGTAGCTACATGTTACAGCAAGAGCTGGCAAAGCCCAGCTTCTCATTATCAGCAACAAGTATATTTTTGAAAAGGGGGGGGAAAAAAAGACAAAACAAGGAACAAACTCTGTAAATCACTTTATCTTCTTGCATGGAGGAAGAGAGAACCTTTCTCCATTTCCCTCATGGTTTTACCTGGACTCCTAAAATAGTCTGATATTCATGAGCCTTTATGGTTGATTCCTACAGGTTTTTAAACTTCCAGTCCTGGGTGGTGGCTTTTCTTTCTCTCTAATTTGTAGGAGTTAGATTTCAACATTTCACCCAAGTCTTTCATTGCCTGCCAGGGATGTGGAAGGAGCCTGAATCAATTGAGGAGACCTGTCCAACCTTTGCAGTTTTCCTCCAGCAAACCTGTAATAATTGTATGTTTAAAAAAAACTACAGCAAGATGACAAACTAACAAGCAAACTGGTCTCTAGAAACAAGCCCAGAGCTGTCTGTGCCTTACTTTAGAAATAAATGTGTTGGCACCTTTTATTGTTGGAGTTTCAAGGTAACGTTTTAATATTCTCATCATTGTACTTGTTGAAGCTTGTTTAAAAGAAAAAGAACAGCTGCCTCTTAGCTACCAGATCTTTTTATATTGATTAGCCTGATGCCGGCATTGGACTAGGCTGCCTGGATCTTCTTCCCAACTGTGTCTGCCCTAGGTTCCGTTTATAGGCCATAAAAACTATTATTGATGTTTGTTTAAATAGTATTTCTAAATTAATTATAAGTTTATTGAGCATTTACTAACCTGGTTGGGATCTCATTTATCCAAGGTATTTAATTGTTCAAGGTCCTGTCCTTTACAACCAGAAAAAAACACTACTACAGCTCCATCTACTTAAAGTCAAATTCTATAAACATTACTGTCAAGTCCAATGACCACTGATGTCTCTCCATGGACTTTAATAAGCACAGCATCTGATAAAGGGTCTCTTACATTACACAGTCCTAAACAGTATCTTTAAATTAGGATCAAAATTTGAAATGGCATAAAATGTATCCCAGGTTTAAGAAAGTCACTGGACAGCCTTCCTCATGGAAAATACTACCTGCTTCTGCGAGGTAAATTTAGATGAATCATTAACCTCTTCTTTATACAATATGCTAAATATCTAGTACCAAGAATTGTTAAAATCTCTTCTTTGCCTTGGCTCCTAAAGTCTTTTGTCTAATGAGGTTTTGCTCAAGTAGTAAATGGCTTCAGAAAAGTGGGCAGACTAAGGTTTAATCTAACTGAAGCTGAATGAGCAAACCTCTTAAGGCATTTTTACTGAGAGAGAGAGAGAGAGAGAGAGAGAGAGTTTGAACCAGTCCAAGTTTGGTGAAAAATGTCACAATACTTTTTCCAAAAAAAAAAGAGATTTCTGCAGTATGGTAATGGGGAATCTCAATCTATTCTTCCTGCATAAACATTCAGGGCTTTAATCTACTGCCAGGTAACTTTAAACAGAGCATTCTTTTAAATGAGGCAGGTATCTACGTTCAATGTTTTTATCAGTGACCGTTGGGGAGTATGTAACGGTTTCCTTGCTGTGCTAGTTATTCTGCACAGGTCATTCGTCCATGCTCCCTCTGAGCAGTAATGAATCTTCCAGTAGAATAGTTTTTCATGTAATCTGTGTTGGAGAGCATGTCCTTTCACATGCTTAAGACTGGATAATTAGTAGCTTAGGGGTATCAGTATCATCAAACTGACTAAAACTTGAAAGAATATTTTTATAAATGGCACTTCAGATCTGTTTGCTAACATGACAACTTACAGTGGTTTCTACATTTACTACAGAAGTAGTGGAAAATGTTTCACTACAGCACTAAAAGCATGTAGGGTTCAAACTGTAGTAAGTTTTTTTACAATTACTCCATTAAGACAAACTGTATGTTTGCTTACAGTGAAATTTGAATAACCTGAAGACAACTTTTGGAGGTCCAAAAAAGTAGTCTCAACCTGTGGCTGCCCTCAGTGCAGTTATAGCTGGTTGCTCAGGCAGAGGTAAAGGTAGCTGGCCATGATGCCACTTGTATCATTCCTTTGCATGACCTTAGTGACAGAAACTGCCATGCCTTAACCACACTAGTCCTATGGCTTGCTCCGATCAGCAAGGCATTTCACTTTTCTGACATTAGGACCTAAAATAACGTTTTTGTCATTTGAAGGGTCCCCTTATGTTACCGACTGGAACTTTCTTCAAACCTGGCACTTCCAATCAGACATTTTATACATTTTAAAGTATTAAAATTAATTTCCTCTATAGTAGTACTGCACTGAACTTGTATCACACCATTAGGAGTAATCCCACTATATAACTTGACTGTCAATTTTGGTGGAGACAAGGTTCTTTGGGTGAATCTGATATCTTTTATTAGACCAACTAAATAGCTGGAGAACAATTTTTAGGCAAGCTTTTGGGTTCAAAAATCCTTTGTCAGGCTAAGGAAGTTGATGTGTGCACTTCCTGGATGGACAGCCTACACCTCTGTAATTTTGGTGGAGAAAACTTTTACCACTAGATGGCAGAGTTGTCACACATGTACAGCCTGTTCTCCCTGTTTATAACTGGAGGCAACCTGGAGATCTGTTAGCCACTATAGGTTTTGCTTTTATAGGCCAAGATACCAGGAAAAAAGATCTAGCCAATTTAAAAGTCCTTAAACAATGCCAGAAGCAAACCATGCAGGCAGCAAAGAACTGTTATGTGTAACTCACGCACCTCTGCAAATGAACCTTAGTGCTCTGACAAAGAAGGAGTGTCTGAGAAATGGCAGTCCAGGCTCCAAAGAACAACAGGTTGAAAGACAAGCCAGTGTTTTAAAATAAAAGTTGAAATCTCACAAACAAATGTCAAATCACTAGAATTAATTTAATCTGGGCCTTAGTTTTTAGTGTTTAAAGTTTTCCTCCTCCCAGGAGATTTTCTATATGCTAAAGAATTATCTTCCACTGGAAATGCATTCCAAATAGTCTATAAATGTTTAAATATATTTCTGGACACATACCATTTAATCCTTTTTAAGGGACAGATATCTGCACTTGACAGCTAGGAATCTACACGCTAATTTATTGTAGGCAGAAGCAAAGCTTTATTTCCCACTTAACCCACCCAACAGGCATTTGTATTAAGTTTAAACATGACCATGACTCTTTCAGATGGACAAGAATAGTAGTACTGATAAATTCAACTTGCTTTCTGTGATCACGGAGAAACTTTTAGAATGTATTTGCCAACCCAGGCAGAAGAAATCCATCCATCTCCAATTTTTTAAAGGTTGACTTTTTTTTTAAAATATCCCTGTATTTTTGTATTGAAGGCTTAACAATGACATTGGTTCAAAGGTAAAGTTTTATCATTGACTATCAGTGCCTGCAATACGTGCACTTCACAAGCATGTGCCTTTGTTGGCCTGAGAGAGTTTACTGTAATGTGAGCATGTATTACATGACTGATTAAAACCTGTGACTTGATTTTAAGCATGGATGTTGTATATGCCATTGAGAGATGTATAGTAGGTATGTTTCAGCCTATTTAATGAAAGCTTTAGACTGGGCACTGCTGTTAACACATAACCAGGAAGGCTACATTTTATCTTCTCTCACAAAATAATTCAGTATCAAAAGTAATTTATGTGGCGAAACCTACTTCATGCATCATTTATTAATCACAAGTCTGATTAAAAAGAAATCTGCATGGGGTCACCAGTTCAGTCAGTTCTTATGCAGCTGAAATAACATTTGTTTACAGCATCATTTATAGGGCAACAGGGAAGTACTCATTATGATTAACGGAGTGATGAATGAAAACCTATCTTGCCTCTAAGTGAATAACCAGTCAATGGCAAATGGCTGAAAGTTTTGAGGCTTTAAGTTTTCCACTCTAAAGTTCTCATTAAAGCAAGAAGCAAACTGGAACTAATCAAACTTGACAGCAGAATGGGTTTGTACTTGTAACTAAGGTAGAAAGGTGGGACTGTAAGGTTGTAAGAGCAAACAAATGCATGCTCATCACAGCTTCTGTTGGATGTTTTTTCCTTCTGACTAAATGTAAATATAAAAGGCAATTTCTACCCATCTGAAATATTGAGTATCTTTATAATAGTTATCACACAGAATAAACAAAGGAGTAACCTTTTACATAGTTTTCACCTGTCCCCATAAAATTGTCCTCCTATTACATATCCATATGCTACATACAGGCAACTATTCCACTGTAAGCAGGAAATAAATTCTTCAGCTGGATAAGCCAAATAGCCTTTCACCTCCCTTTCCCCCAGGGACTGTTTGCCAGCGCAAATCACTTTACTGTTCAAAAATCTTGCCTGCCATCTTGCCTCTGATAGCAAATAGTCTCCAGTTCCTCAGAGAGAAAAAGCCCCAGACTATTTAAAACTGTCCCAGCAAATTTAGAATAAGTGTAAAACCCCTGAAGATGATCAAATGTCACATAAGAGTTTCTTTTCCTTATTTAGAATGCTAGGATAAAATTGTTAGACATCATAAAATGATGCTGCCAAATTTTTAAAAGGTTATTGGTATTTAATTACCTGAAGCAGTGAAATGTGGTGAAAACTTTCAAATATCGGGGGCGGGGTGGGGAGGGGAGTATAATTATCACAATGCTCTTGCAATCTCTAACATGCCTTTTTCTCCAGACATTTTCACTAATACACTTTCAGGGTCCTTGCAGTCTCTCTTAAGGTATGGCATCTGGGGAAATGTTACATATTACTTCCTAGCCTTTCTTTTTAAACCTCCTTGATCAGACTTTCTCACACACTATCTACAATGACTTCCTTTCGCCAGTAGTGTATAACGAAACACAAAGCGCTTTATTAATCTGTTGTTGAAATGCACAGTAAGTTGCCTGGCAGTATCTTGAGGAAACACAAAGTTTCTGTGTAATAGCTGAACTATCCCACAAGTTCAGAGCACATTGATTGGCGCACATAGGTTTAGATTATTTTTTCTAATATGCATATCCTATATTGTTATTCAACTTTTACCTGCATTTGTGCTCTTCAATTTCTTTGAGTCCAATCTAGAGCTATTTAGTGTCATCTTAAATGTCCATTTATCACTATTGCTGTCTGAATCATTATAAATATCTGTCTCTGTACTGAGTTCTGGAGCACTCCATTATTAACTTGTATTATCTTTTTTTTAAACGACGATCAGACTTTGCTATGGTTATTTAACGTCTTTAAAATTTAAAAAAAACCACCTTCCTGGCTCAACTCTGTCTAGTTTGTGAAAAAACTTATTATGAAAATGTTTAAAGGGGTCTGATGCCTTCTTTCAGAAGCTCCATTACTTGTACTTTTAATAAATTAGAGTTTATTCAGCTGATGTCACTAGTAGGAAATAGTGTCATCAGAAAACTTCCTGGCTGCAAAGCAGCCTCTGTGTGTTCTTTGTGCAAATGTCACTATCACTTCTTTCTTATTTTTGGTGTCACCCTTATCAGGACAGACTAAATACTATTTATTACAGAAATTTCCTTTTGTAGTATGGACTTCCTCATTTAATCACCAGGATATCTTTTGGTTCATGAAGTGCATAGGCAGGTTAATGAACTTCCAGCTTGTATGTCCACTGGCTGTTTTTAAGGATAGACGGCATATATACTTCTCCCCCTCATTTTTTAACACTGTATTTCTTTTCAGAGCTCTCAGGGCTAGTGTACTGGAAGAAACTACCTTTCTACCATTAGAACTGTGTATACTCTAGCATTTGTACTAATATATCAGTAAATAAATAATATCATGCAGTTTACATTGGTACAAATACTGTGTTTAGACCAGGCTAATAGCCTGGTCCTCCTTGCCAAAAAGGGTGTGTAGTTGTTACCTGAGGTTAAGTAACACTCAGGCAGAAGCACAGCAGTGAAGACGAAGCAGGGCAGCCTTATCCTGAGATAAGAGGTGTGACCAGGCAGGGCAGTGTGTGATACTAACATGCCTTGTCTACACTCCTGCCTTGATACAGCTTATGCAAGTTCAAGCAAACAAACAAAAATAACTCCTCCCCTGCCACCTAAAACAAAAACAAAACAGACCTTTGCTGCAACACTTCCTAAGACCCTTGATATTTTGCCTCCTCAACTTTTGCAATGACTAGCACTCTATATAGTAGGCTTCCCACCTTGCTATTTTGAATAAATGAGCCTTTTGTCCCATCCAAAAAAACTTGTATCAATTGCTAATAACCCAGTTGCCTGTCTAGTTGGACATTCTGTTTTATTTTGGTTATTTCTTTTTTCTGTGAAGGTTCTCTGGCTCCTGAAGTAGAAGTTGTTCAGATGTACTCAACTTCAGGCTTCCTAGTTCACTATCTTTCTAGTCCCTGCATGCAACACAGGTAATATTTCTGAAAAACCTGCCTGCATCTTTGAATAGCAATCATCCACTAAGTTAGGCTTTTGCTTACAGAACACATTTTTCTTACCGTTATCCCTTCCCGTAACATAGTCTTAATCTTTTGGAGAGTTGTTGTTAAAATATCATACTAAGCCACTTAAGTGCCATAAAACCAGTGCAGGAAGTTTCTAGTACTGATCATGTTATGCCTATGTGTACCATGAAAGATGAAGCCAAAAGCAAGTGGCTCCAGGGACAGTCAAAATTGCAGGGATTCCAACAGTTGTACTTCAGCAAGTTTTATTTATGTTAGTAATGTAGCAAAACTGGCTTGACCCCTGCAATTACACTATTTATTATACTCTGTGTCATTTACCCGACTAGTTCTTACTCTTAGTTTGCAATTATATTTCACCCTCATGAATTCCCCTGTTGTAATGCATCTTGATACAGGTCAACTCCAGGACAGATCCCTCCTGTAATAAACAGCATTACAATTATCTGCGTGCTAAATGCACTCCCTTTCTACCTACTAACTCTTAGCTCCCAGGATCCTGGTTAGGGAGGGTGGCAAGTAAGCATAGCCAGTTGTTTGTTTAATGAATATGAGCCAAAAGATGTAGTTTGCCAAGTTTTATTATGCTGCGGGTGGCAAGCACTGACTGAGCCCAGACCTGGTATTTTTGTCTTCCGCTGGAGTTAAGGTGGAAGAGAGAAAAAAAAAGTGTAGTTTGCTAATTGAAAAGTTGGGGTTTCCTCCTATTTAATCAGAGGCAATAATCGTAATAGCAGCTAGATTGAGCCCCAAGTGATCTGGATTAGGAAGTCATCAAGTGATTTATGATAAGGTTATCCAGTACCAGTATGCAGTCTCTACACCACTCAGAGCTGGAATCTACCACCTTTAAGAGTAGTATGCTACTGAAATCAGGGGTCCTCACAGGCTGAAGTACAGCTCCAGGAAAGCAAAGGTAGTAGAATTTATCCCTAAGATGGTAAACTCTTCAGGACACGAAGTCTGTTTTTGTACTTTGACATGAAGCACCCAGCATGCGCTCCTTGCAGTATAAATAAAAAAATCGCTTTCTCTCTTACGTAGTAGGAAACTCTGTCCCCCTGTGTGACACTTACAAATAGTGTATAAATGTAGTAATTAATCTTGAAGTTCAGGCCTACACAAGTTAATTTTAAAACCAGATCTCAAGGTACCAGGATTTTGCTGGGAACATTTCACTGAAGTACAGAAGATACCAGGTTTTCTGGTCATTCTGTCTTTCACAGCAAAATTTCTAAGTGCCCAGAGGCCAGTATAAGTCCCCCTCCCCCCTTTTAAATTAGTTTTAAATCAATGCAGTTTTAGATCCCTGTGTATTTGTGAACGTTTCTGAGTTACTTTATAGCTTCTGAAAACCCACAAAGGAGGAGCGTTGTCCTATAGCCACCGAGGTGGATAGGTTTTGCTTTTTGCCTCTGAGGGGGCGGTGGAGTGAATGATGGAAGGAGGAAAAGGTTTTTACAGGGTTACTCACCACCAAAGGAATGGAGCAGATGAGCACTACGAGAGAGGTTGCAATGAGTAAAATGACCATCTGGATCTCTGCTCCAGCCATGCGACGAAAACTCCTGTGCCTGCGAAAGTCCGACAAACGGCTGGCTGTGTTGTCCGTCCCCAGGGAGGTGCGGCGCATGAACTGGCGGTGCATGCGAATCAGGGCCACACACACCAGGATGTTGCAGACCACAGTGACCATGATGAGAAAAGAGCTAAAGCCAGCGTACATGTAGGAGAAGGCGGCATGGGTGGCCACCTTGGTCCGCCAGTCTATGAAACACCAAGTGCAGGGGTACTGCAGGGTGGATTTGCCCAGCCCCATGCTGGGCAGGGCGCAGAACAGCACATTGGAAACATAGATGGCGAAGAGCGTGAGCCCTGCCAGCTTCTTATCCACATAGTGGTTGTAGAAATAGGCATGGTTGATGGCCAGGTACCTCTCAATGGACATGGCGCAGATGATGCTGAGGCCCGACAGGCCGAAGAAGAGGAGGATGAAGGAGCTGTACTCGCACAGGGCCGCCCCCCCGGGCCACTGGTTCTGCAGGTAGGTGGCGATGGTGACAGGGCTGACGAGGCAGGTGCCCAGGAGGTCGGTGATGGCCAGCCCGCACACCAGCGTGTAGAAGGTGGTCTCCTTCTGCTCCTTGCGGGACTTGCGCAGCACCACGATGGCGATGAGGTTGCCCACCACGCCGAAGATGAACATGACGGTGGGGATGGTGGGCGGCTTCCCGCTCTCGGGGCTGCCGCCCGTGCTGTTGTCCGAGCAGTTGCCCGGCGCATCGGACATGGCGAGCAGCGGCGGGAAACCTGCGGCGAGCCCCGCGCTCGTCGCCCCGGCCACGGCCATGTGCCGCCGCTGCGTCCCGCTCCGCGCCCGCTTCAAGTTGTCAGGCGGCGGGGAGGAGGCGGCGGGGCCGCTCCCGGCGCCCCGCCCGCGCGCCCGTCCCATTGGTCCGCGGCGGCTTGAGGCAGCCCCGCGGGGAGGAGCGGGACCGGGGACCGAGAAGGGTGGAGGTTACCCCAGGGTGCGGGCAGGGCTCGGGGCTGCGGCGCACACAGCGATCTGCTAGCTGAAGGGTGTTTGTACCCGAGCACGCGTCGCCGATGAGGAGGGGTCGGTGCTGGGGCTGGCCCGTGGTCCCCATCCACCCGAGCCGGCCCCAGCGCTGCCCCCGGGTGCCACGCAGGGCTTGGGGAACCCGGCAGGCCGGCTGGCAGCCCTCGAGGCGTGCCCTGGGGTGGCCAGGAGCGGGGTGTAAAGCTCCAGGGCGGGAAGGGACGGGCCTTGCTCGCGGAGAGACCGTTAACACTGGCCGTTCTGAAGGGGCCCGCGTTCTCCACGGGCCTTAACACGTAATAGTCACGGGCACCGGCCTTCCTGGCGTAGTCTACACCCCGGGATCCGTAACTGATGCGCGTAAGCACGCGGGCGTGTTCACGCCGTGCCTTGCGAGCACGCTGGCATTCCAGAAACCTCCTGGAATAAATTCAAACAGAGTAGGCAACCCTGTTTGGCAGGGGCATGTGGCCCTCTCCATGGCCACCACTCCCTACCTCGCCAGCGGTCCCGAGGATGCGATGGCTCCACTGGCCGCGTTTGGCCTCTGGGCCAGAGGTTAAGCACCCGGCTCTAGAGAGGTGCACTTCAGCTGTAGCTCCCCCTTGTGCAGTTGTCAGAACCAGGCCTCTTAGTGGCGAACGTCCGCCTCGGCCCCCTGTCAGAAACGGGATGCTAAGCTACATGAACCATTGGTCTGACCCAATGCAGCACTTACGTTCTCAACTTCTGCCATTGCGCCGCAATTTGGAGACTTATTTCTGTATTCTGTCCCCCTTCCCCCAAATTTCTAGGAAATTCACAAACCACACATCAGGACTCCAAAGGGAGAAAACCTCACCAGCAGGTCTGGGAGCTGGTCCTGCACCTTGCTGGGTGCCCTCCAATCCTCCAGCAACTAATGGGAGTGGAAGGCCTTCTGCACCTTCCAGGATCAGGTTGTGAAGGGCTTTCATGTTTGGACAGGACCTCACAGCATTCCTGTTGCTTTTTACTGAGCACTGACAGTTTGCTGGGCCCTGTTTAAACACAGAAGCCTCAGTAATTTCTGGAATGGAACTTTGGAAGAGGTCCCATCCTGCTCCAGGGCAACGCATAAACCGAAGGTGTGCACAGAGGCTGATGATGATATACCTTGCAATGAGGTGATGTGAAGTCACAGCTGATTGCCATAAAAGGAAAAGCCCAACATGTGAAATTAATTAACAACTGGTGTTGATGATGCTAGTAACTGGGAAGGAAGCCAGCTGGAGGAATTACATTTATCAAATTATCAAACAGATAAGTGCAAGGTAAGTATGATTTCCCAGAGTACAAAAAGGAAAAGAACTCCATGGGCCATCTCTTGTGGCATACAGGAATTTATATCTGTTACTGCCACACAATGCTTTCCTAGAGCATAGCAGCTGTTTATTATCTGTATTTGGCATGCGTGCCGCATTTAAATATATTCTAAAGCACAGGAAGAACACAAGAAGGGTGTGTGTCTGTAAACAGAGGAAAGGCTTACACATTTAATTTGAAGAACTTGTTTTATCATGACCTTAGAATGAAATGACAGGAGATTTTAACAGGATTAGAAATAATGCTAAAGAGTAATAAATAGCAAATTTGGATTGGATTGACAGTGGACAAAACAGGAGCTGCAATCCTTGTAACAGGAGCTCATGTTAGTACTAAAAAGTATCATCAGCAATAATTAGAATCTGCAGATCAGGTATGTAAAGCATAGAAATTACTAAAATACAACAGGCTAGCAAAATACAACAGGTTAGCCACAGTAAACTATTCCAAGTCCAGAGGAAGGTATATAAACCTATTCCCTGAAGCATGAGTTTATATCCCAGATATAAAAAATCACATCTAACATAACAGTAGATGCTCAAATTCTTCATAAAAATGCTTAATCCTTTTTTTTTTTTAATATGGCTTTGTTCTTGGCCTCTCCCACTTCATAATCACAGCCTTCACATTTTCATAATGATTTGTATAAAAGAGTATTTCATTTTACTGTCAGTGTTAGGTTCAAGCATATTAACATAGTGAAGTGTGTGTTTATGTTAGGATAGGAAAATAAACTATTCATTTTTCAGTACTGTGTGCACACATCTGCGATGTAAGGAAAAAGGGTGTTGTAGTTAAATCTCTTTGCTTTCTGGGCTATCAGTCTTGTACTTTGGCTTCCTAAATTACATTTTAGAAAAAAGAAGCGTTTTCAAAACTGAACTCTGTAGACCTAAACAGTTGAAGCTGAACCTGAAGTTCTGTCAGGACTTCTTCAACAAGAGGCAGAAGATTGTTTTGAAGGATGTGGGCAATAATTTTCCCTGCTGAAGAAAGGAGGGTGTTAACTTGGTAGTTCCTGCACAAACTTATCTCCTTTCTTGACGATGGTCATGGTGCTGTCGTTCCTCAGGTCCCTCTTTGTTGTTCCAGATTTGTGGAGTCTCAGTAACAGTTCCTTGCCAGCAGCATTGGAGATTTCAGCAGGTATGCCATCTGGTCCGGTATCCTTGTTGTTTTTGGTTTCTTTGATGGTATGTCAGACTTCTAGGATAGGAGAGTTGGTGAGGGCTTCTTTTCCAGGATATTGGAAGGATGGACTTGATCATGGTATCCTCCACGTTTGACTCACAGTTTAGGAGTGCCTCAAAATGTTCTTTCCATCTAGCTTGGATAGATTAATTCTCTTTGAGGTCTGTCAAGTCATCCTGTGATCACAGGAAAGTAGGACCATGGGAAGTTGGGCCATAGATGGCTTTTGTTGCCTGGAAAAAAGCTATGCATGTCATGTTTATCAACTTAGAACTGGACTTCCGTGTCTTTATCTTGTCACCACTGATTTTTGATTTCCCAGATCCTTCTTTGAGCTTTGGTTTTGAGGAGCTGGTACATTTTTTTATTTTGCTGAGATAAGTGTCATTTTCCCAAGCAGAATAAGCCCTTCCCTTCTGGTCAAGGAGGGCTTGGATCTTGGCATTGCTCTCATAAAACCAGTGTTAGAGTCAGTGGGCAGTATAGTCAATGGATTCAGCACAGATGATATGGATAGTGATTTTAAACCTTTCCATAGTTCCTCAATGTTGCCTTCATTTGTGGACAGGTCAGAGAACTTTTTGTGGAGGCACCATTGGAGATTCTTACAGACCTTTGGATCTTGAAGAGATTTGGTATTAAGAGTCCGTCACATTGCTTTTGGCTGTTTTTAGTGTTTTGGAGCAAATCAAACATTCATAATGGATCTGACAAGACAATTATCTGTACAGCAGTCACTGGTTCCTGGCATAGCTCACATAATACAGACATCCATTCAATCACAGGCTCTAACAATAACATAGTTGAGGAGGTGCCAGTACTTAGAGCATGAAGGTCTTCAGGTGGTCTTGTGTTCATCACTTTGTCTGAAGATGCTGTTTGTGATGACAAGACTGTGCTCCACAGGAAGTGGATGCTGTTGGAGTTAGTTTTCCCTACTCCTTCCTTTCCAGTGGTGCTACTCCAGAGTTCCAGGTCATGCCCAACTATGGTGTTGTAGTCACCAAGGAGAATGATCTTGATCTCCTTGACCATGTTATTAGTCATAATGGGCATGTGTAGATGAAATGGGGGCCCTAAATTGAAGTGGTGTGTTTAAAAAAGCACCACTTCAATTTAGGGCCAATTAACTCCTCATGTTGTGCACACACCCAGCTGACTTACCTGCCTCTCCAGCGGCGGGGAGAGGAGGGTGAGCTGCCAGCAGGCAGAGCAGCCCCTGGGCTGGAGTGGGGGAGCTGGTGCTTCCCTTCATGGCAGCCCACCTGTAAGCACACAGCTCAAGCAGTCCCAGGGGGCACCACAGCTGCGGAGGGAAGCACCAGGCCCCCATGCAGCTCAGGCAGGCTTGGGGGGTAGGGGAGGAGACCAGGCATGCCGCTTTTCTTGGGTGGAGCCTGCTTTCCTGGGCTTCTGCCAGGCTACCTGCAGGGCTTCCTGCAGAGCCGTGGAGCTGCATGCAGCCCGGTGCTTCACTCTGTGGCTGTAAGGAGTTTTAGTTTGCTGTGCCCCAAGTCATTTAAGGTGCATTATGCTGCCGAATTTCCTACAGCAACTGGAATTTATGTGCAATACACCGCCAAGGCATGCAAACACCAACACCATTAAAGCGGTACAAAAGCATTTAGCCCACTTCAAAGTGTTGTGCACCCATGCCTCTCATTTCGTCTACACATGGCCCACGTGGTCACGGTTGGAGTAGACATCCTTTGACATCATCATCAGCATGTTGAGATAAATGCGTTGATGTTGGCGGCATACTGGTTATTGTTGAGCTTAAGATGGAAGGTCAGATGATGTTCATCAGTGCCCCCAGGGGTTCTGTAAGTTGATGGACAAGCTGATTCTTGATGGCACAGCATGAACATATCTGTCCTGGGCTGGTTTCCCTTTTCAGAAGAAGGTGTAGCCTCCACCTTCTTCCCTCAGCTGGCCCTCATCCGAGCATCTTGTCTCAGAGCTGCAATGACAATGTTGTATCTCCCTAGTTCCCTGGAGATGATGACAGTTTTTCTTTCTGATTGTCTGTTGTCTTGGTTATCCATCAGGGTACAAACATGCCATGTTGCAGTTTAGCTGGGACAGTCCCAGATTTCAGAGGCAGGTCCCAGCTGGCTATTGAGAATTATTATGGGTGTCCTGGAGATGCCGGGTTGTGAGGCAGTCTGGCCTGGATTTGGAGTGGCACAGAGCGCCTTCCAGGCAGCAGGCAGGCACTGCTACCTGCTCAGCATGCAGCCCTACCCCTGCCAATGTGTGAGAGTGTGGGTAGGGGGAGTGGGAGTGGGAGGGAGGAAGGAGATTTCCAGGTTTTCCATTTGGTCAGCTTAAGCAGAGGGGATCTGGAAGAGGACTGCTCAGCCATGGTACTAACTGCTGAATTGTATCCCTATCTCAACCCAGGTGCTAGATAACCAGCAGGCTGCTGCTACCTGCATACAGATTTGTGACTAAAGAGTGCTGGATTCACTAGTCCTGTCTCCATCACCATGGGTCTATTGCCACAGGGCTTTTAGAGGTTGGTGCAGGAGAGTGTGTTGTTTCCTGTGGTAGAGACCTGCCTGTGACTTTTTTAAATGTGAGGAAGCTGATCCATAGAAACAGTAACCACATGATCTTGACAAGGTGGAGATCTGGGTCCAGAGGCAAGGGAGAACTCTAGGGGACAAGAGACCTCCATCTTGCTGCAGTCTTCCATCCTTACAGCTGTTGAGATTCTGACATCTTCTTGCCTGGTCTGCTGTTGTGGACTTGGGGTTGGACCATGTTTTGACTAGAACCCTCCCCTAAGGCTTGTTTGTTATGGATGACCTTGCCAGGAGTGTGAGATTCTGGGTGACATCACCCTGAGGATCACTGGGATACAAGCCTTTCCGCCACTACAAGGTCTTCGTCCATGGAGAGGATAAGTTATAAGTGTAACCATATAAGCATAAGCCTCCATATCAGTACACCTGCACACATAAGGAAGGCCATAAATTGGCACTGCAAAATTACTATATGCTTGCTTATTAGATGGACCTTTCTTTCTCCTTTACAGCAAGGCCTTTTACACTGCTGTGGCAATAGAAAGAGACCTTAAGGTGGATAGTAGCCCTTGCTAGCACAGGAAAAGGAGTCATCGAGTTTCACCAGTACAAAGACTGCTCAACTGTTTTGCTTCACTTCTTACTGTTGATCCAATATGGTGAGCTGCTGAGCCCTTCCTGTAATATGCTGTTTGTCCTTGATAGCAGTTGATACATTGGAGTAAAAGGTGTTCACATCACTTGTGCAAGCATGCATGTCAGTTCTCTTCTATAATGCTTGTAAAGAGCTTGTAGTATACAAGCAAATAAAAAAATGCACAGAAAAAGTATCAGAAATATATTTTGAATGCTATGATATATATATACATTGTATAAATTGTGAAGTGCACACTCTGGAGGGTAGGGAACGATTGCAGGCAGACCTGGACAGGTTAGAAAAGTAGGCAGTACACAATAGGATGCAGTGCAACAAGAACAAGTGCAGGGTGCTGCACCTAGGATGCAAAAATATCCAGCACACCTACTGGCTGAGAAGTGACCCTCTTAGCAGTACAGAAGCATAAAGGAATCTCTGGGTCATAGTGGTCTACTAGATGAACATGAGTGATGAAATCATCAGCAAAGCTAACCACACTTTATCATGCATCAGCAGATGCATAACAAATAGATCCTAGGAGGTGATACTTCCCCTCTATGCAACATTGGTCAGACCACAGTTGGAGTACTGCATCCAGTTTTGGATGCCGTACTTCAAGAAGGATGTTGATAGACTCGAGAGGGTCCAGAGGACGGCCACTCATGTGGTAGGGGCTTACAGGACAAGCCCTATGAGGAGAGACTGAGGGACCTGGACCACTTCAGCCTCTGCAAGAGAAGGCTGAGAGGTGATCTTGTGGCTGCCTACAAATTCATTGGGAGGATGCGGCAAGGGATCAGAGATGCTCTGTTCACCAGGGCCCCTCTTGGGGTAACAAGGAACTATGATCACAAACTGACAGACAGCAGATTTAGGCTGGACATCAGAAGGAACTTCTACACAGTAAAGGTGGCTAAAATTTTGAATGGGCTTCCGAAGGAGGTGGTGCTCTCCCCTACCTTGGGGGTCTTTAAGAGAAGGCTAGATAGGCATCTGGCTTGGGTCATCAACAGTTCACGGACAGAAAGACAGACATCTAAGATGTTCTAAAAGAGGATAGTTCATAACGGAGAGTGTGTCTTGAATTTCAAGGGTGCTCAACTCTGGCAACTCCCATTTAGAAGCTGGAAATCAGGCCACCTGCTTAGGTGCTCAAATACAGACTGTGGTGCCAAAATATTTAGAATATGATGATTTTGCAATGATGAATAGTGAACATACCTGTAGGTTTGTATGTTTCAAGTTTTACCTACTTGCAGGGCTGTCTCCTTCCAGAAGGAATTATGAGATTTCTCAGCTTCTTTTAGCTATATTTTCATGTTACTCCTTAAATGCGTTTTCCTGATTTTTATTAAGAAAGACAACATCTGATTCGGGGTAGCATCTCAATATTCAATTACTTTTACAGTGTCTATTTATTTTGGCACTGACACATAACATTGGTAATATTCTGTGTCAATATTTTACATGTTTCTATTTGTCTAAAAATAAGTAACTTTTATTTATATGCCAGAAAGAAAAGGTTTGCTACATTAGGATCATAGGCAAGTAGGGCTGGAAGGTTACATAGTCCAGTCCTCTGCTCAACGCAGGATTACCTCTTACTAAACCATCCCAGCCAAGTGTCTGTCCAACTTGGCCTTGAAAATGTCCATGGATGGAAATTCTACAGCTTCTCTGGGTATCCTTTTCCAGTGCTTAACCACCTCATAATCAGAAAGCTCCTCCTAATTTCCAGCCTAAATTTTCTTGAGGTCACTGCTTCTAGTCCTGTCCCTTACAGACACAGAGAAATGCCCATCTTCATCTTTTCTGGGATAAGCCTTATAAAAATACAAACAAGAAGAAAAATATAAAAATAAACATTCCATAAATCAAATTTCACACACTGATGGCTGGACTCTGCAAAATACTGAACAACTGATCACAAGTACTGATCACTCTCAAGTCTGGAGTTTCAAGTGGGAGTTGAGACTACAGAGCATTCCCCAAGATTAGAACTTGTGTTAAAAATTCTGATCAAGTTTTTCAATAGTGGCTGTCCAAGACCAGGCATCTACACCTAGCTTTACACCTTATCTATGATTAGCTACCTTATGATTCCAGCAACAGACAGTGGCCATGACTACCCAATCACCATAACACTTCAAGTGGCTTCTTGTGAATCCACTGCTGCGTCTGTACTGCCAGAGTAAGAAATGCACTCTGGGAAGGACCAGCTACTGAAGGAACAGCAGTAGCCAGAACAACATTCAAGAGCATCTACACACATCTTCTGCCAGCAGAAGCCTCACCCCGCTTGCCCGACAGACTGGTTCTGCTATTGCAGAGGAACTTTCAGTGTGGATTCACTCAAACTTTTGCTGGCAGTTCTAGCAAAACTTCATAGCAAAGTTTGTGCCTTGAATTTCAAGGGTGCTCAACTCTGGCAACTCCCATCGAAAAACTGCGTATCAGAAAATCAGGCCATCTGCTTATGTACCCAAACACAGTTTTTAGTGCCAAAAGAGACAGACCTACGTACAACATTACACATGCTTAGCTGTAAGACTGTAGTTAAACCCTACACTGTATATTTGACTTCACTATGCCTCACTCCAGCCAGTGCAAATAAACATTTTAATTCTACCAGCACTAAAATCTCAAAGAAAATTTGTCTTGATTGTTTTTATTTTATAGGACTTGTGTAAGCCCCTAACCATATGAGTGGCCCTTCTCTGGACCCTCTCAAGTCTACCAACATCCTTTGGTGCCTGCCACTTCAAGGGTAGAAAACAGGTAGCAGCCAGGTGCCTGATGAGGACAGGACCCAGGGATATAAGCTGGGCTTCAGTTTGCTGCTAGAAGGAAGGAGGTAACACCAGGCTGTGGGGCTGCTCTGGCCATAGTCAGGAGGTAAGAGCAGGGGATATAGGGTGGAGGTGACCCCTTTGTCCTGGGTAAGACATAAAACTGCACTCTGCCAGGGAAGAGTGATCTGGTGGGGCTCCTAGTGGCATGGAAACTCCCAGGAAATGTCAGGCCAATTACCTCCACAGTGAAAGGCGGATTGGAGTGCCTTAACCGCAGCCCCACATCCCTGGTGGTGTAGTAACAAGCAGGGGGAGCCCAGGCTCATTAAGGAGTCCTGAGGCAGAGCTCAGGCTGGAGGAGGCACCTGGGGCCGCACCTAGGTGGCAGGGGAAAGCCTGAGGGTGTGAGTGAGACCCTGAGTGAGAGGGGCGACTATTAGAGCGGCCCCATGAGTGTGGGTGAGTGAGGACTCCCAGTGGAGGTACGGTGGCCTGGCAAGGGGCCAGGAGTGAAATGGGCCTATAGTTGTAGAATTGCTCAGTCAACGCTCAGGTGAGGGTAGTGGGAGATACCCAACAGACTGCACTGGGGCTGACGGAGGTGAGGAGAGCTAAGCCCGAAGCCAAGTGAGGCTGGGCAGGATGAGTGTGGACCTGAGAGAGGGTCCACACTCTCAGTATGAAAGAGGCTGAGTGAGAGCCAGCAGAGTAAATGGGACCCCAGGGAGAGAGGGGTGGCATGGGAGTGGCAATCCAGGGCTGTAGAGAGGAGCTACAACTGTGTGCCCAGTTTGCTCTGGTCATAGGCTGGAGAAGTAACACACACAGAGTAACATCTATGAGGCCTGGGACCCATGCAGGGGAGGTCAGAGAGGGTATTAGGCCCTTGTCAGCAGGGCGAGTAATGAATGGCCTGCCTTAGTAACAACTCTCATATTTTTCCATCGAGGCGTGACAGGAGAGTGAAGTGGGTGATTACCCCAGGAGCAGGGCAGCCGGCAAAGACCTGACAAGGAGGCCACCCTGTTAAAAATTTTTTTTTTTCTTTCAACCTTAGATATCTTGTTTGTTATTTTTAACCTTTTTGGGGCCTTTTCACCATTCTGTTTCATTTTAAATAGTTATGAATGTGTTTAAACACTGAAATATTTAAAACATGCCTATTCATACATTTAGTGCTCATGAATACATACAGTCAGTGAAGTGCCACATAACACCTGTCAACTGCACTAACAGCTTTTTTTTTTTGCTCATTTACATGGTATTCTTCAACTGTGCAGTGTAACAAAAATTAGTTTAATTTTTGATTGAGATTACTATTGTTACTGTAGCTGTACTTGTTTTCACTTCTTATATGAAAGGTACAAAAATCCCAAATGTCTTTTAAAAAAATGACACTGGATCAAACTGAAAAGTACTTTTTACATTAGAAGTTAAAGTAACTTTTTAATAATGGTTCTCTACAAGCTTGTTTGGACCATATGTATTTGATTATCTCTTTTACACACAATTCTGTTTATAAACCAAGACAAACGTATTTCCTATAAGAGTTCTTATTTTGTTGGGCCTAACAGTCATTGTGCTAGCAGCAGAAATGTTATTATTGTAAAATAGCACTAATAGCTATTGCACTTCATGCAATTCCATATTATTTCAAGTGCTGTACAAATTATCACTAATTATTTATGTAAGGCAGCTAGATTTTGTTATGTGAAAAGCATTAAGAGCAAATTATCTTCTACCATAAATTGGCTCAACTCCACTGAATTAAATGGCTATATATTTTTATTTAAAAGGCACTTTTCATGATGGACTTCATTATAACGTGTATGTATGATATGCTATTGTGTTACTTTTCTTGAGGATTTTCTTTAATGCTGCAGTTTTATTTATTTATTTTTTTTTAAAAATCTGCTTGTGAAGAGCTACAAAAAATCAGTGTTGGCCTGGGGGGAAGACCTAGTGGTAGTTTGGCTTTGGAAGCAGCTATGTGAGTCAGTCATTTGCCTTATTAGAGATCTGCTGTACTGAGGACTGGTTCTCCTGGAATTTCCTAGGATTGCCAGCCTATCTGTTCTGGAAAGTTGCTTTTAGTTCCCAGACTTCAGGTCAATAACTTTAGCTCAAATTGTGCCTGTTTTTTCTCAGAAAAGAATGCCTTTAAGCTCTTCTTAGTTCAGTAAAAGATACCACTTACAAAAACCCTTGCCTCTCACAGATTTCTTGGTTTATCATGGCTACAACATCACTCCACTATAAGAAAGTGTATAATTTTTAAGCAAACGCGTAATTTTTCCCTTCTTCTATGTGCCTTTCCCCCCATGAGAGTTGGACCTTGGGAGCCTATTAAATGGTTAGATATTGCTGTTTTGAAGGAATTCCAATTATCTCACTCCATGTGAAAGAGCCAAGCTGAAACTACAAATATTGTTGAATGTTTTGTACTAAATTCAATGCAGTATTATGCATAGTGCCTCCCCAGTGAAGTGAATTGTTCTATATGGAGTATCTGAGTCTGCTCAGTATAGCGAGACTTAGGAGTGACTGGGCCAACTTTGAATAGCTACTGCCACCAGCATGGCAGCCTGCACTGCCCTGTGTACCTCCACTGCCCAGGCTTGCAGAACTGCTTTATTGCATTTTTTACTGGTGTTTTTGGCATCAGGAGAACATTTATGAAGATGACTAGAAATTCCCAACTGAGATGTGTCCTCTAGGAAAGGGGGGAAGGAAGCTTGGAACATATGTCATATATGTCATCTCCACAGCATGAGGATCTGCCTGGGCCAGGTGTGTTTGAGGCTTGGAAGGTGACAAGATCTATACAGGATTTTTTAGTTGTTCCTCCCTGCCCTTTTTAGGACTGGGGATAAGTTGGCTGTGGAGGCTACTCTAGCAAGTAGGCTGGAGTAACAGTTAGAATGCAGTACTGTGCTGGCTTCATGAGCTGGTGGAAAGATTGTTCTCCATGTTAAAGAATTCTGCAGCACCCTGCTAAATAATGAAGCTAGGCCTCATGAGAAAGCTTTTGGCTTTTCTGTAAATGCTTAATGTCACAAATGTTCAGCAGATTCATCATATAGGAATTTCAGGGTTCACTCTAATTTATCAAGTCCTAAATGATTCACAGTATATCTCCCTCACCATTGTACTCCGCAAGTCTCCGAGGCTGGGAAACTGAACATCTTCCTCAAATCAACATTTTACAGAACATTATCACTAAGTCCGCAGGCCTTCTTTGTTCTTAGAAAAGCCATTTGTATTCATTTCATTTTGTGGGAGTGTGAGTCATGCATTAGGTGACTCAGTCACCTTTCACCAAGAAGATACTGGCCCAGATTTATTAGGAGACAAACGATATCTGAACTTGTGGTTTTACTTCAGGTGTGTTACAGTGTTGCTCTCTGCCATAAGGAAATCATTCCCTGCATGTAGACTCCCTGTTGCTCCAGCAGAGGGTAGTTTATCCTCTAGGAAGTTAGGTGTATTGAAGGAACAATCTGGAAAGGTAACCTTACTTATTCCCACCCCCCATACTTGGAGATGAAGGCAATAAAAACAAACTTCAGCACGCTGAGCTCACCAAATTAATAAACAGAAATATATTGCTAGGCTACAGTATGTTCCCAAGCTAGCATTGGAACAGGCAGCCAAGTTCAACATTAATGCCATTTCTGTTTTGTTACCAAACATTTCATTTGACCTATAAGAGAAATCACTCCATTTTGCTACCCAGGCTTCAGGTATGTCCAACTTCAGCCTGGTGCTTATAAAGTAAGCATATTTCCTGACCTTCATTTGGGAGCTGGTGAAACACATGAAACTGAAACAATGATCATTTAGGGGAGTGAGGGGATGAAAAGTATGCCCGCTGCTGCCTTGATCTCCTGTGATGTGTAAGTGAACTGAAGAACAGGGTTTACCTTAAAGTTCAGGTCCCCTGCTTCAAAGGGGCGAGGAGTAGAGGAGAGGACATGCAACTAGAACTCGTGCAGGTAGTTTCTATAGACCGTTAAGCTACCCTGGGCTCTACCTTCTGGTTATGGATGGTCTGCCTCTTTTGCTCTGCTGGCCTTTGAAAGATGGGGCAATTAGCTGCTTCTTATTAGTCCTCAGCTGATTAATTAAATTTCACTAAATAATAATAAGTGATATGCTTCTAAGTGCTCCACAGGTATGAACTAGTCAGTGCCATATAACTTATTTAATTTTGAACTGCAACTTAATTTGCTTCAAAATATAAAAATGAAATATCTTTTTAAACATCCTGTAACTATGGATGCAAGAAGTCACATCCATGGAAATAATTTCACATCCAGTTTGTGTACACGGTTAATGTCACTCAGACAGAGTTTTCACTGTGGTGGACGTGACTTTATGTTTGTTCTCTTTTTTAAATACTGTATCTGAGTCAGCCATGCTTGTAAAGTAAAGTCTGGTTGTATGCTTTTGCACCCTAATGTTAACATTCTTTTCCAGCTTTGGCTTTGAATCTAAATTCAGACTTGACACTTATATTATTGTTTGTCTTCATTTAGAAGTCAAAATTCAGAGCTGACAATTAAAATTATAGTTTGTCTTTATTTAAGAATATTTTATTCACAAAATATATCAAGAGGTAGATAATGGATATGTCTTAATTTTGTGGGCTGCTGATTTAAAAAAATGCTACTTTGATTACATTTAGAGCCATGCTTTCTATGGTCACAGTAAAGTAAAAGGACCTCTACAAATTGTCGGACCCACACTTATGTAATGACTAAACAAATGCCTAGATACTGTTTTTATTAGCAAAACAGTTTTGCCTAGAGGCTCCAACAAAATCTAATCGGCTAGGCACTGTGTAAATGTAAAGTAAAAAACAGTCCCTGTTCCGGAATTATTTCAGCCTAAATAAATGAAACAGAAAAGATGGAAGGGGAATAAGAGGAAATTTGCCAGTATCACACAGCAGATAAGTGGCAGAGAAAATGTCTGTTCAAGTTTCTTTTCTAGAAAAGAAATATTCTAGTTCTCCTGAGTCCCTATCTAGTGCTTCTTCCACTGTCCAGACTGCCTTTCTGGATCTATCTAGCTATATAACTACTTTAAAAATTTAAGGTTGTATTTCATAGTAAGATTTTAATTAAAAATGGTTTATAAAAGGCTAATAAAGGGTTAATGGATACTATAAGCAAATTACAAAGTAAGAAGTATATTAGCAATGGTTACAGGTGTATTGGATAAACCTATTACAGATAGTCTAAAGGAACCTTTGACTTGCTGCTCTCTCTAGTAATTTATTAACCATTTGGTAAAAGCACTTGTTAACCATTGATGAGCTGTTAATAAATGGGACCTTAAAATATGACTGGTAATTTATGTATAGTACCAAGCACTGTAGCATCTGGATGCTGGAATATAGTAAAATAAGAGTTCTGAACCAAAAGGGAGCTCCATTCCCTGTTTAGGAAGGTAAGTAGCTTGATAATCAATCAAAATTATATATAAATCTAATTTCTGATGTCTTCACCAGTCCTAAAGTTTCTCAGTGAAGGAACAGGGGTATAGGTTGTAGCCATTTTGGTCTAAGGACATAGGCAGACAAGATTTTTTGGATAGATCTGATATCTTTTATTAGACCAACCCAAATAGTTGGAAAAATTCTTCTTTGCAAGCTTAAGGGTATTTAGTCAGATTTGTCCCCCTTCTTGTAGATTTGTCCCCTCAGGTCATAAGGGCAGATCATCTTGGATGAGGTGAATGATGATGGTCAAGTAGATGGTGAACAGGGTGGGGGTGATCACACAACCTTGTTTGGCCCCAGTCCAAATGTGGAAGGTATTGGTTTCAGATCTTCCACTCAGGACAATGGTGGTCATATCATCATGCAGGAGTCTCAGCATGGTGACAAACTTCAGTGGGCAGCCAAGGCATTGGAGGATGGTCCACAAAGTTTCATGATTTAAGGAACTGAATGCCTTGGTCAGGTCAGCGAAGGCGAGGAACAGTTCTTGATTTTGATCCCAACATTTTTCTTGAATCTGCCTCGCAACAAAAACCATGTCCGTAGTGCCCTGGGATGATCAGAAGCTGCACTGGGTTTCTGGAAGGATCTCCTTGGCGATGGGTCGAAGGTGGTTCAGGAGGATACAGCCTAGGATCCTACCCACAATGGACAGAAGGAAAATCCCCCTGTAGTTCCCACAGTCAGATTTGTCCCCCTTCCTGTAGATGGTCACGATGGTCATGTTCTTGAGATCCCCGGGGATGTCTTCTTCATCCTGAAGGCAGAGGATAAGCTGGTGGAGTTGTGATGTGAATCGGAATGGAAAAAACTTTCTCATAAACTGACTACCTTATATCATGAAGTCCTGGTACTTCTTCCGCAATAGTATCTTCAAATGGCATCCTGTCTCACATCCTCACTGAGAAATTCAGGAATTTCTCTGTTTGATTGCAGTAATCTCCCCCAAACTCATTTTTCAATTCCATAGCCAACAGCCTATCCAAAATGCTACTGTTAAAGGTATCATCTTTTATCACTGTTCTGACAGCTATAGAATCATAGAGGGACCTGCAGAGGTCATCTAATCCAACCCCTTGACTGAGGCAGGATCATCCCTATCTAAACCATCCTATTCAAATCCTATACAATGACATCTCAACTTTGATTCCATTCTCTATTTGACACTTGGCCACATCCAGTGGCCCAGGAAGAATCTAGGTGAAACCACACTAATCTTTATAATGGCTAATTTTCAGGCTATCAGGCACCTTATGGAAATCTTAATATCCAAGTATATCTCACTGGAAAAGTTGGATACCTTTGGAGTAAACAAGCTACTTAAAGTAGCCAATAGGAAATACTGAGAGAATGGATGTGCCTAAAATTCTGCCATTCTCTGGGGTTTAGGAAGCTAACTCAGATTCAAGGAAATACCTTTGGCCACTCAGGAACCACAGCCCTTATTAGTAGGGTAAAAAAGAAGGCTAAAGGTATCAACCCATAGGCAACTCATTGCCCCAAGTAGCAGCAGGATGTTTCAGGTAGAGGTGGTCTACCCACGTCAGAAAAGTCATGTTGCCAATCTGGCAAGTGTTGTGTGTAGCTGCTATATTGGAATCTGGGATGGCTACCGTTAATTTACATTTTAGTCAATATTTTAGCCCTCACTAGGGTTAGAAAATTAATTCCAGTGATGGAACTAACATTGTATAAACCAAGGAGATCAGCTGTAACATTTCTGTTGTGGTAGCCATATTAGATTCCAAGTTAGCTGCCATGAATTTACAGTTTTGTTCATTATTACATATCCACAAAGTTTACAAAATTGCTACATCAACTCTGTTCTGTTTCAAATTACCTTCACAAGAAAATCTCCAATGGAGACTGTTGACAAGAGATTTACCCTCAAGCAAAAATTACAACAGAGCCAAGAGCATCACTGAGTCCAGCAAAATGTGGGAGGTACAACTCAGAATCTACAAGATGCATCATCTAAATGAGGCACTCACTCAACATAGGAGAATTACTAAATTTGACACTTGTTATGACAGTATTCTTGACAGACTATCACATTGTACTGAACCTGTGCTGCAACATTCTAAAAGCCTCTGTTGGCACTGGTCTTGATGCAGTTCTTTTACCATCAAAGGACATATTGAGAGACTGTTAAGAAAGTCATGCAAGGTAGAAGATGAAAGGAAAACCCTACCAACCTCAAGTGAAGAACACACTTGGACAGGAAACAGATAATTTATTCCAGCAGTTCACTGGAGGATGTGCCTATTCTGCCAGAAATGTTCTAATAAGAACAGACTGAGTCAAATGTTGTCATTTGAATCAGCCAATAAAATACGCAAGCTGGCAGAGAAGAATGAAGTGTTGCATTGCCGAATTGATGTTGAAGACCTAATAGCTGCTGAGGCATGTTACCATCCTGAATGCAAGTGGGAAGTACAATGGAAGCAACAAGTCTCTTGATCCCATTCACATGTGGAGATGGCACAAGAAGAAATTCATCTTTCTTCTGAAGTGAGAGCATGGCATCAAGTGATTGATAAAGCAGATGCCAATTTTGAAAAATGGGTATAGTCTGAAGGCTATACTTGAAAGATATTGCAATTTAGTAAAAGATGAAAGTGGTGAATGTCCTCTAACCAAACTGAAACAAATGGAGCGAGAACTTCAGACTTACTTAGACATCCTGAATGCATGTGACAAAGAAAGACAAATTGTAAACACCATTATCCAGAAACATCATGCTGCAGATGATACCGAGAGCTTCTATGCAAACATACCCAAATCAAAATTTAAAACCTTAAGGATGTCAAGTCAACTATGGGACAATGCAGCAGAATGACATAGATACAGAATGAAAAGGAGATCCAGTTACTTGCAGAGGTGGCAGCAGGTAGAAGGTTCAGTGTGCACATTCTGCTACAGCACAAAATGTCTGGATACCCTCCACCACTTTTTAAAATTGCTCAGTGTGGCTCAGACAAAGCAGCCTTGTCATGGATCTTGATTGGAGATAAAGCAGTAACTCTTCTGCCAGATGCTACTTTTGAAAAATCAGCTGTTATTATTGATGGCATGGTTCTCATACAGAGAATAGGAAAGCCAAAACTGCACGAACATTTGGAGATCTGGCTGATTCATTTGTGCAACAAGTGTTTGCAACTATTCCAACATGTGTGATTGAGTCAACATAGTCTTTGTTCAAAACATATCACCATTAATATAGACAGGCACAAGAATATTAAGGAAACAAACTACTAGGGTGAGTCACAGAAGCAATAGCAGCAGATCTCTTCCATTACCAGCATTTCATATCCTTATGAGAAAAAAAAACCTAGTTAATTTTCTAAGTGAGGGGCTTCTTAAGGAATCATGCCGATGCTTCTGAAGTGAATAAGTGCTATTTGTTGGTGGTTTCACTGATGGAAAAGCAGAACACTCTAGCTCATGATGTTTTGTAACTGCATCTGCGGCAAGAAGAGGAAGGCAGAAGAATGCTTTTACATGCCAAACAAGCAGTTGGTCAGGGATGCTCCTCTCTAGTATTTTTCTGCAATGATTCAGATGTACTGGTCCTTCTTCTGTAGCATAATCTTGTGTCTAAGGTATAGATGAAGAGAAGCTACCCAGTAAGATTAATTCCAGTTCATGATATTGTGTCAAAATTGCCTGAGCCAGTCTGTACATCTGTAACTGAATTCCACAGTGTCATTGGTTCTGACACCATCAGCCAGTTCAGTGGTTATGCTAAGAAAACTGCTTGGGAAGTGTTCATTCAACATCCACATCTATTGGCAGGTCTAGGAAGTAGGCTGGTGTTAATAAAAATTTGTATGGTTGTGTAGAAAAGTTGTTGTGTTGCTGTATCAGCCATCATTTTTGACAACCCTTCTGGATATTAAGGTGAAATTATTCCATCAAGGAAAAGCTTTGGATAAACTTCCACCTACATACAACTCCCTTGTGTACCATGTACGTAAAGCCAATTATCAAAGTCTCATTTGACGAAGTGCATTTGAACCTCATCCATCATTGCCATCAGTCTGGTTGGCAAGCTGAAAATTATGGTTGTGTTCCTATCATAAACACACTTGAACCACTACCAGCAGAATACCTTTGGATAACAGACTGGAAGTGCAAGACAGAATGCCAGGGACCAACCAGCATGCTCATGCAAGGAGGTTAATGTGCTATGCACTCCCAACTGCAAGTGCTATGAGTCAGTATGTTGCAATCCATATAATAATTACTGGGAATCAGAAATGGATTCAAGTGATAAAGAGATCTGAAAAAATGCAATTACCTGATGTATTAATGTTATATATACTGTTGTATTACTGGTATATTACCATTGGATTAGACTATAGCATTTTCCTATTGCCTCAAGCCAGACATATGTCTCCATATTTCATTGCCATTGAGTTATGTATTATTAATATCTGATTTGTCTGCATTCTAAAATAAAAACAATATTGTATTGTCTTATTCACTGTAACTTAAAGAAGTAGGTTAACTTGTGTTATAATGTTTTCAGTATTGTAGGTCTGCTATGAAATTTGTAGTAGTAGAATTTGTGAGCTTTTAGTATTAGAGTATTGTTTACTAGGCTTTTTAATTACATTGAGTTGATACATGCATGCTAATTAGGGCTGTGTGAAGCTTCAGTAGCCAATTTGATTCGGAGGAGAATTGGCCCAGTTTGGGGACTGAATCTCCAAATCTGAATCGAATTGGGAGACCAATTAAAAGCTCTGAATCAATTCAAAGCATCTAAATCAATTCAGAAAAGCTTTGGAAAAGATTAGGCCGCTTTGGAGATTTGACCATAGACTAAACAGGCAGCTGACACAGCTGCCTTCAGCTGGTAAATCTGTTGGGTTTGGGAAGAGGCGTGGGGGAGGGAGGGATTAGGGCTGGGCTAGGACAAACTTCCCAGCCAGGGTGGCAGTGCGGGGGCACGTTACTCAGGGAGGGATGGTGCGGGATACAGGTACGGCAGCGCTGGGAGCTGAGGCTCTGCCCTTCTGCCACTTGTCCAGCCAGGCAGGGGGAGTATAGTAGGGTATAAACTGACCAATAAAATCTATGTAGTTTTTGTTGTTGTAAGCAACTCATTGCCACAAGTGGCAGCAGTGTATTTCAGGTTGAAGTGGTCCACCTGTGTCAGAACAGCTGCTACATTGGAATCCAAGATGACTGACTTTAATTTACATTTTGGTCAGTATTTCAGCCCCCACAAGGGCTAGTAAATTAATTCCAATGACAAAGCCACCATTGTATGAGCCAAGGAGATCAATCTTTTTCCGCCATGTCAGTCATATTGGAATCCAAGATGGCTGACATATTAGCATTAGGCCTGTCCGAATAGGGAAGTATTCAATTTGGATTTAGCCAATTTGGAGGACAGTGATTTGATTTTGTGATTCAAATCACTGTCCCCATTCGATTCAGCCAAATCAGAATCAGAGATTTGGCGCTGATTCAGAGATTCAGATCAGTGGGGAAAGGCAGGGACAGCCTGGCAGCTACAGGTTCTCCCACAGCTCCTCCAGCTGTGCCTGCCTCTCCCTAGGTAGGGGCAGCTATGGGAGAAGCCCTCATGGCTGTCCTGCCCGGCCCCATCCCTCACCTGGCCCCAGCCTTCTGGCACTTAAAAAAAAAAAAAGCCCTGAACTCAGCAACTGCAGCATGGGGGATCAGGGCTTCTGGCAGCTCATGGCAGAGCACCCCCCCATGCAGCACAGGGCAGTGGGAGGCAGCAGGGATTGCCCCCCCTCCCCGCCTGGCACCCACGTGGCAGCTGCCCCATGGCACAGGTGCAGCTTAGCTTGGCGAAGCACTGCACACTGTCTGGGAGCTGGGGCCACTGAAGCTGAATGTTGCTAGACTCTGTCTGACACGTGGAGCTGCCTCAGCTCCCAGACAGCATGCAGTAACTTGCTGAGCCATGGGGCAGCTGCTGCACAGATGCCAGGTGGGGGGAGCGATCCCTGCTGCCCCCCACTGCCCTGCGCTGCACAGGGAGGTTCTGCCACAAGCCCTCAGAGGCCCTGATCACCACTACCAGAGCAAGTGAGTGCAGGGCTTTTTTTTTTTTTTAAGTGCCAGGAGGCTGGGGCTGGACAGGACAGCTATGGGGGCTTCTCCCATGGCTCCTCCGGCTGTGCCTGCTTCTTCCCCCATGGGGGGAGCCACAGGAGAAGCTCCCATGGCTGCCCTTCCCAGCCCCATTTTCTGCTCGGCCCAGGCGGCTCAGTCTGGGCAGTAGTAGGGCATAGCCCCCACCCCAGCACTACTGCAACTGCACCGGCATTGGGCGTGGGGGCTCTGCCCTGCTGCTGCTTGCCAGCTGGCACGCAGGGGGCGGAGGGCGGGGTGCAGACACAGCAGAGCTAGAAGCGGGGGCTATGCCCTTCTGCCATTTGCCCCCCTTCCACCTGAAGTGAGCTGTGCCCACATTTACAAACCACTTTTCAGAGCTGGGCCTATGAACTTCACTTCATCAGCCTCCTATGTAGTAGGTACAGAAACTCAAGAACCCATTATAGAGAGTAGAATTCTGACACACTACAACCTGCCAGACATCTGACTCCCCAGGTACTTCTGTACTTTTACCTGTGCTGCTACATCCCCCTTCCTCTCCACCCCATCCTGTCCCTCACCACCTGATGCCTCCATTTCCATTTCCACTGACTGTATTGCAGGCCAGCCTCTGACTTTTTTACTATTCCTTCCATCCAAGTACCACACACACACACAGAAAGTGCAGGTGCTTCCTCAGCCTGACAAAGAGTTTTTCAGCCTGAAAGCTGGCATCCCAGGCACAAGTCACACGTCATTTATATATCCAAAACAACATCTCTATTTCTTCTATTCAATTCTTTTATAACAATTCTCATTTCATTAACCATAAGCTGCACAGGCCCATCTGACAATCAAGGAAAACCTCTCTCCATAAAATCAAAACACAACCCCTTACTGTCCCAGCATTCTCTAACTATTCAGTTGGTCTACTAAGATACCAGACTGACCCAAAGGACCTTGTCTGCCAGTGCCATGTCCTTAGACACCCCTAGCACCTGTCCCCAGTCAGCTGACTGGAAGGATGCAAGGCCCTGTGCATTGGGCACATCTAAGCCCCAGGGATGGGGTTGGCAGGGAGAGTTCTCTGGCAGCTGCTGGAGAAGAAGCTCCTTCAGAAGAGCAAGAAACATCTCTAGTCTGCGACAGTTTGTCTGCCTGAGATGCTTCTGGTGCTATTGTGCAGCAGTGCACTGCAGTGCTTACCTGTTGCTATTTAAAGTGGTGGACCAGACTGAGTCTGTAGAGGAGGAGGAGACCTCATTGGGGCCTCAGTGCCAGTGAGGGTGCACCTTAACACACACACATGCACAGTCCACACAGTGAGGGCACGCCTTAACACATATGGTGGAAAAGAAGTTTCTGCAGGAGAGGAAGGAAGGAGTCTGTCACAGTTTGGCTGCCTGAGATGCTGCTAGTGCTACTGTGTTTCTGCTCACTAAGTTATAACTGTTGTCATTTAAAGTTGTGGACCAGACTGAGGCTGTAGGGGAGGAGGAGACCTCATTGGGGCACACTACTGTGTCGTGTAAATGTCCCAGCACCAGTGAGGGTGCGCCTTAACACAGGCACAGTCACCCATGTCATGAGTTTTGCCTGTCAGCAGCCTGAGGTGCAGTTTCCCAGAACCCCCTGCACCTATCTTCTTGAAAGCTGGCAGGCTTCTTGGCCTCAGCAGTGGCTAGCATCCTGCAGTTTTCACCCTGCTGCATCTTAACACACACACAGTCACCCATGTCACAAGTTTTCTTTGTCAGCAGCTTGGGGTGCAGTTTCCCAGAAACCTCTACACCTATCTCCTTGAAACTTGGCAGGCTTTGTGGCCTCAGCAGGGGCCACCACCCCTGCAGTTTTTACCCCCTTGTGCCTTCACATGTACAAGTGACGTGAGTTTTGCTTCAAGACCTTGAGATGCAGTTTCCCAGAAACCCCTGCACTTATCTCTTTGAAACCTGTCAGGCTTCATGGCCTATGAAAAGGCTACCATCCCTGAAAGCTTCATCTGAATCAGGCAAGAAATGACAAAGTTCTAGGCAGTTTCATGCTTCCCCATTATAGCCTATGGGCGAAACAGCAAAACAGTGTTGAAACAACAAAACAGTTTTGACAAAACAAAATGGAACAGTGCTTTCAAAATGAAATGAAACAAAACACTGGCCTTGTTACGAATTACGCTCTCTAAGCCACGTGCAGTTCGCTGTAGGCTGGGGCAATGATCACTCAGAGCAGACACCCAGAATCAGATATAGAATCTTTATTCACTGCAGCGAGGTGCCTCCGAGGAGGGACCCCACCTACTAGATATAATACTATTTTATACTTTGTTAGTACATCAGCATTAGTTCATGATTAGCTCATGCTCCCAATCATCTATTAACTAAATCACTATTCTATCCAACCAAGTGGCACTGTGCGCGTGAACACCGAAGTTTAACTCTCGTGACTACATGCCCCATATATTCTTGCCGAGATGCATCTTATCTTACAAAAACAATCCTTGTGCTGCTTTCAAGGTTCCTCTGTTGACAAGGATCTTCTGTTGACCGGATTCAGCTAGTTTCATATCTTATCAGTAACCCTTACACAGTACCCCTCTTCTCCCAGCCATCTCATAAGTGCTGTGTCTGCTTTAATGGAATGGAGGTGAAAGGACAAGGAAATGGCCCCACTTTAGCACTATAAGGCCTTGCTTTAGCCCTACAAGATTCATATACAACATCCTGTCGAAATGATGAAATGGAATTAAAAAAGGAACGGTGCTGTTTCACATAGCACTATGCTGCAGCACTGAAGTTGAGAGTCATTGGAATAGAAGAATAGATTGATCTTTTACCTGACACATCATGTTTTGTTGTATCTGCTGTGTGATGGCCTTTCCTTAAGATATTAGTCATTTATTCAGTGTTTCATCTTGTTCTAAATATAGCTGAGTCAGTAAAATGGTTACAACAATTGAATTGCATCAGAAATCTGCAACATCATCTGGGTTATATTGTATCCTGTGTTGTCATGTGATTTCATTTCTAAAAATTGCCTGCGGGTGTTACTATTCACACCTCTTTACAAGCAGACTGAAAAAGGCTAAATCAATTGTGTTCATTTGCTTCACTATCTCACAGAGTTGACGGTTTCATTTTGCTAAGCAGATCATCTGTTTATTAAACACATCTCTTCAGGAAATATCCTCAGTATCTGTTTTATAATACATGTTCCTTTCATAAAGTGGCCATTAAACCTAAGTATCATATAATTGCAGGATCTCAATAATGTTCAAACACATGGTATTATAGCTACATATAGAAAACATTATTCCACAGACAGAAGTTCTGGCAACAATTTCTGGAGAAATTCCTACTACGAGAATTTGAAAGGTTGCATGCATTCAAAATGATCTTGAAAAAGTATATATGTTATCACAGGATCTTGATACAAGTGCTGAACACCCTGCTTTGAAGTAGGGTGACAAGAGGAAAAAATATATAGTTTCACTTCTCTGATGCTACTCCTAGCACCTAAATCCTAAAAGCATCTACAATCCAAAAAAACACCTAAAATCATCTGCTGTTGAGGAAGAAGCTCAATTAAATGGCTGAAATTTCTCCAGGTGGCAAATAGTGGATATTTTTAGTACTGCACATGGAAAAATGCAGGGACTGTTAATACAGGGGTATAGGTTGTAGCCATGCTGGTCTAAGGACATAGGCAGACAAGGTTCTCTGGGTAAATCTGATAACTTTTATTAGACCAACTCAAATAACTGGAAAAATTCTGTTTTGCAAGCTTTCAGGTATAAATACCCTTTGTCAGGCTGAGGAAGCATCTGCAGTTGGTGTGTGCTCTTCCTGGATGGAATGAATAGTAAAGAAGCCAGAGGCTGGGCTGTATGCAAGACAGGCAGTCAGTGAAGATGTATATTGAGGATTCAGTGGGTGAGATAGTGGTGGGGGATGGAGAAGGTCAATATACACACGTGACTTTTTCACAGTAGTGGTTTTTTGTGTCTAAAGAAAATTGAGATATTTATAAATTTAGATCCTACATTTCATTCTTAAGAAAATAGTTCATTGTGACATTTCAAATGAGTCACTGAGGGAGATTTGACTAGCAACTTTTTTTTCTGATTAAACACTGTTGAGTTTTCAGATACCTTCTTTTAACATTGCATTTGCCTAATTTGTTTTCTTTTATGTAACAGTATATCTAAATAATCCTATTATGACTATATGTGACATCTGTTCATGTGAGGGGATATTTTTGGATCTGATCAGTATGCTATTTCAGTGCCTCCGCCCAATCAAGTATTTTCTGAACTATTTCTGATCTACTTGGGGATGGTCCTGTTTTGAGTAGGGGGTTGGACTAGATGACCTCCTGAGGTCCCTTCCGACCCTACTTTTCTATGATTCTATGATTTGAAACAAAGGATTTGGGATTCCTAATCGTATCGGGTTCTGGATATTCTGCGAGTGTATTACTATTTTAATTAGGTTTGGAGTGTTGTTGACATGGGAAGGGCACTCAATGCCTAAAAACTTGTCTAACAGTTTTCTCAACTATACAGCTGGTCCAGTAATAGGTCATTAAAAAATGCTTGCCTTTAGTTCAGTTAGTTCACTTTCCTAGTTCACAGACTTCCTTCTGAGATCTTCAATTATTGTACTACTGTTTGCCATTAATTTTTCATTGTATTGTTGTTCTCTGGAGATTATACTCTATTTTCATCTGCCGTTGTTCTAAGTATTAAGTTTTGTAAGGTGTTTTTGTTTCCATAATTTAATGCACTTAACATAGATGGTGGTAGTTTGCTGACTTGCAAAAAAGCAGTGCTTATGAGTTCGGTGTGTTGGCATTTACTCTTATTCATAATACACTTTCTGAGAATTAAAAATTAGGTTCTTAACAGTATGAAATTGACAGGATATGAAATAATTTAAAAATTCTTAAGATGAACTGGGAAAACCAGGCTATTAAATATGTTTGATTATAGTTCCCAGCAAGAAGAAATAGGCAAGGATTACTAAGCTATAACTTGAATAGTTCTTCAGCTCTTTTGAACTGATTATTTACTCTAGTTATTTGGTCAACAGTAAAGAATCAAGCACTTCAACGGTTATAATTCTTTTGTTAAATCCCTCTGGTGTAATATTTTATTCTTTTCCATGTATATGACTAGATCAGATTATAGAAAGTATAGTGAGCTAGTCTCTATCCATTACATATCTGTACTTAGTAAGTTTAATGTTACATTTGTTTCTTGTATGTTCATTACCCACTTACTGGTAGAAAGGAGACCTGCCTTATGATGATATAAAAAAACCCAGTCATAACTAGATGTGCCTGGAGTTGCCCAGTTAGTAATTTCTCTCTCTCTTTTCCTATTAAAAAGGAAGAGGTTAGAGAGTAGTTACCCAAGACAGTCAAATCACAAGATACTTCTTAAAGCAGCAGATGAAGTTCCATGCCCAGTAAGCATGCCTTTCTTTCTGTGATTTTATGCTGACTGTAATTCAGATACAACATACTAAGCCCACCTGAGTTTGTGTCTGGTTAGTGTTTTCCCTATATTTCCTGTTGTGAAAATTAGTACATTATAGAGGGGTTGTACTGAGGAAGATTCTTTATATAAGCACTCGGGCGTTATCATGGATAAAGCCAGAAAAGTACCAGGATAGTTAAATCTGTTATAGATACCCTTATCTTTGTCACTCCTTCTGAATTGTGTATCTTTTTGTTTGGAAGTCTCATCACTTCTTTCACTGATGCAATGAAGTATGAAGTGTACATATACATCTTGTGTACCCAAGACTACTGGGGTTTTTTTTGGGTGCAATCTTTCTGTCCTTCTCTGGCTTTGATATTTTTTGTTTGCATTCTCATCTTTAATATGTAATTTTTCAAACACTTTCCCATAATCTCATGTTTTATAAATCACAGATGTTCATTTCACAGCCTGCCATTTTGGAATATAGCTGCTTTCAGAGGTGGGAAAAAAATGGCACTTTACTTCAAACTTGGTGTGCTTTTATGCCCAGCACATGCTCAGAAGTGGCAGTGCCTTAATTTCACTCGGCTTTCCCAACATCTGTAGAGATCGGGTGCTTTAGTGGGTTTTTTGGGCGCTTTTATATAATACGTTGAATCAGCTTTAGCTAAAAGCAGCAAGAAGTCCCACTAAGGCACCTAATCTATACAGACAGCCAGGTCAAAGTCATGTGCTGCTGTTTCCAGTAGGTATGTTTGGTTTTTTTTTCCATGACTGTTACTGCATATCTGAATTTATACCACTTCCTTTATTGAGAGAGCTCCTTTTAGAACTATGATCCTCACCATAGTTCCACCTATGTCTACGCTAAAAAGAAACAGACAAAAAACGTGTTCCCTTCTTAGCCTGGAAGTGTGTGTGTCTGTGTGTGTGGGTGTGGGTTACTCCTCAGAGCTACCTTCACAGATTTTTTTTTTTTTGGCAGGAGCATGACGTGTCTGTGGATGTGGACAGGAAACTGGTAACTTGAACAGCAAATACACAGACCCCATTTCCTAGCCCTAGGTCCCAGGCCATAGTCCCTTTTATCCAACTCCAGTAAATTATAAATCCTCAGGTGTCTGGGGGAGGTGTAAAAGTAGAGACACCTCTTAAATCTATGTTGTGCTTCCTGCGTACACCTATGGGACAGTTTGAATTGGACCCCCAGAAGTTTGTGTAGCAATTTGCTTAATAGAAGCAATAGAACTCCTGAGTATTAATGAGGTCCAGAGAAATAAATTAGCTTCATAATAAATTTATGCTACTTTCAACTCAGAAGTAATTTTTAAAGAGGGAACTGAAAATTAAATATTTATAAATGAACTAAATTGCAGAACAGAGTTCAGTACTTAAGAGGAAGGGAAAACCATTTGAAAGCTAAAATTGCTGTTACAGTAACTGGAAGGGTCAGGTATTGCACAAGAAATTCAGACAGAGCAGATGAGCAGTTTAGGGAAAACAACTGAGCAGATTCACTTTCAGAATGTGTGTTACAACAATTAGACAATATTAGACCCCAGCCCTGCAGACACTAATGCATGTGAGTAATCAGCTTAAGCTCCATGGTACTGCTCACATCTGTTAGTGTTTTTTCTGGTTTTGACCTCAGTGACTTAGTTTTTAAAATCACACCAGATGCACGTACACAAGACACTTACTGAGAAGTAGCCTAATTAGTTCTGCTGTAAAATGTCACCTATACAAGTGGTGCTATTAGGCCAGAGTAAGCTAATTATCTCTGCTGTAGGATAGTACTTCCCAACACAAGCAATGCACATGTAAACTGATTTGGGCTGACGGGGGCACCAAGGTGTTACAATGCAGGTCTGCCTTCCAGCTAGCCCTGTACTGTAGCACCCTCATGTCCAGCCAGCCCCTCCACAGCACGCTGGGCTGGGGCAGAGCAGCTCTGGGCTGGCAGACTGTTTCCCTGACACCCTGCCAGCCAGTGCTGTGCTTCTCCAGCTCCACATGGGCGCATGTGTAAACATCGTACCCAGAAGCAATGAACTTTGGCATGAACCACACCAGAGTTTATTGCATCAAATAAATTCCACATGTAGACATGCCACCAAGTAGCAAGAGAGTCAGCTCCTGTAAGGTTTTTTTCCTGAGGTTCCTTGCTATCAGGCCCCAGCACACACGATGGGAAGTGTGAATGGCAGGAGACATGATTTTGGGCTTAGGGATCAGATCCCAATCACGCCCTATTTTCCAGTACAGGAGGATTCTAGGATCATGTTCCCAGGTTCCTCCTGTACCAGCAAGTTGAAAACCGGGTGCCTGCAGCTGTGAGTAAGTCTAGGATTTTGAAAAGGAAGGTACAGATGGTGTGGCACATCATCACATGTAACATAACACATTTTCTCCAGTTAAAAAAAAGCTAGAGGCTTTACTAGTATGCTAGGGGGCTAGCACTATATTATTCAGTTTAAGATCAAAACAAAAACAAATATAACTATTGGAATGTGCACTGATTTTCTAGATTATATATAAAGTTAAAAAAAAATACAACCAACTACGCCAAAATAGTCAAATATATTCTATCAGTAGTCTTATAGTCATAGTTAACTATATGTCTTATTCTGATGCAATATAATTCAGCTCTACAAAGGTAGACTCATATGCCCGCATTGCTTTGGTTAAAATTTGGACACCTGTATGGAGATGTTCATAGCACCCTGATTTTCAGATGCACTGACCAGCTCTTGTTCATCTGAATATACACAATCAAATAGTAATTAAATGTGCCAACTTTCCAAGAAGAATTGTTAAAAAAAATGTATAACTAACATTGCAGCCATGGAAATAAAGAAACACAAAATAAATAAATTAGTGGTCTCCAACTTTTTAAAGTAGAAGACCACTGCTGGCATTTAAAAGCAACAGAAGATCTACCGTGTGCTGCCACCACCCTTTTCCCCCTCCACCCAGCAGGTAAGTCTGATCAAGGAAGAGGGAGAAAAAAATATTTGGGGGTGCACCTCCCCAATAGGTAAGTCCCACCTGGCCAGGGCCCCACTCAACATTCCCCTGCTCCTGCCTGTGCGGCACTGTCCCTCACCATGAGGGCCTTGACCTAGCCCCTGCCCCTTCCCTCCCCTACAGATGGACCTGCTGGGCTGCGGTGCGCACCTGCATGCACACGGGTACTCAGTGCCCCACCCCAGCCTCGGATTGACTCCAAGGGGCTCTGAGATCTACTGTAAGTTGCTTCAAGATTTATTGGTGGATCAAAATCCATTGGTTGGTGATCACTAAAATAAATTAATTGAATTATAATTAAAAAGTATGTGAGGAAAATGCCAAATTATAGCAAAGAAACTAATTTGACTCCTATTAGTTATCCACATCATATGGTGCTATGAAGAATCAGTACTGTCACAATCAATGAGTGTTTGCATGAGGGCAAAAGCTGTATTCTAAAAATAAGTGCCTAAATGACTGCTGTTGTAGGTTTAGTAGCGTTAAAACAGTTTGGCTTGGAAAAGGTTGTGATGCTAGAATTTTCAGAAATTCTTACCTGATCTTTCTAATGAAAAACAAGTGATTTGGTAATGCTACTAGTACTCTGAACATTACTGGTGTTTATTACTCTTGTTCTGGGAGATCCTGCTTACCTTGTACAGCTAAGGGTTTTTACTGGACAGTGAGACTGTAGGGATAAACTACTTAAGTACACCCTAAGTAGCTGCAGGATGACCGTGGGCTGTGTTGCTGGAAAACTGAAATGTAGATGGCAGTAAGCAGGCTTGAGTTAGCCAGCAATACTTTCCTCAAATTTTAACCCATGTTGTGTTCTGTACAACATCTGTGTAGGCAAGAGAGAGAGTCTTGTCAAGGGGCTTGGAAGCATATGTTCATAGACTTTCTTGGAACAGCCTATGAGATGGAAATCCCCAGAGACACTTTATAAACATACTTCAAAGTGGGATATGTGATTTGCATAACACTTTTTTGTTGCTTGATCTGACTGCTGGTTCATGGCAGTGCTAGCACAGAGTCACAGCCTGCTGGACTATGCAGAGTATATTTTGCTACAAGCAGTTGGTTTTGCATGCTCTGCCAGCCGTTACTTGTTCTAAATAGAATGGCGAATGTCAGTTAACTGGGGGGTTGTGTATTATCCATCTGGGCAATTCATTGTGCACGCTTTGTGTGCTTTTGCGGGTCTGTAAGTTTGTGTTGCTAATTTTTGCTTTGCCAGACTGAGTTCATAAGGCCTCGGTTGTTATCTATATTCAGGGCTTGTTACATGTGCTTTATCAATATTTATAGATGACTATGAGTTTTAAATGCTGGTGACTCAGAGCTGAAAATAAAATTAATAAAACCCTTCAAAATTTTAAATTAATTCCCAAAGGGAAGACCCTGTTAATGGTAGGGAAATTAAAGGATAATGGGTGATCCTTGGGCCTTTGGGTTTCCAACAGAAGGGCTCATGGTTATTATCACTAAATTTTTTTTTTGGAAGTAGTTTGAATTTGTGAGCTTGACTAATATAGAACCATCTCCACACTTTGGCTGGAGGGAACCAAAGGAGCTTGGTCCCCACAGGCTGCTGTGAAAGGGGCTTTTATTGATGAACTGCTGCTCCCAGCTGGAGGTCCAGAGAACTTGTTGAAATGGGCTAATGAACCTTGTAGCTCTTGTTTATACAATGAGATGCCCTAGTGAGAAGAGGAAGGAAGTGAGCAGCAGCTTTGATGCCATTTCCTTTGTTGCTGCCTTATTTGCCTTTTCACTGTGTCTATTTGTTGCTGATACATCTCCCTGTCCACATGTCTTTGGTCTTCTGGGTCACAGTAAGGTTCCGCCGGGCCCTTCATGAGTCCATTTTCAGCCAGCCTAGTCACAGCAAGCCTTTTCTTTGCCATTTCCTTAGTAACTACAGGTTTTCCCTCTTGATCTCTGTGCCTTTATTTCTCATCCCTGGAAAACACCCTTCCTCATTACTCAGCAGCTTTCATGAGTTCTATGAGTGCATCCTCCTTTTTTCTTTCTTTTTTTTTTTAGTCTCCAGATTGCTCAATGCAGGGGGAGGAGCTGCTGACAGTGCCAAGTGCGAAAAGTAAAAAGAAATGGTTTTGGTTGCCGTGGTTGCAAATACATATTTTCATATTACAACCTTAGGATGCCTTCTTCAGAGCTGTTTCCATGTATGGGGGGTGGGGGGGGGGGTGGCTGCTGTGTTGAATTATATTTCAGATTAGGAGGCCAGAGACCATGGAGCCAGAGTTCTAATCAACAGCACATTCAGGATGCTGCATGGGTGAAGGCGTGTTTTGCAGGATCTTGCTGAGGGCAGACTGGTGATTGTATTTCTGGGGGCACTCCTAGTACTGGAGGATGGTACCTCCTCTCACATGATGAAGCAGAGGAATCCTCCAAAGTATGCATTGCTGTGCTGTATTAGAATGGTGCCTCCTGATTCTGTATGTGGCTGAAAAGGATGATGTCTTGCAATCTTTGGGTCCTATTAGGGTACTCTCTGTCATACTCCATTTGATATCCCCTGTGCATGTATTCAAAGTTATCTGCACCATCAGTGTTGTTTTGCCATAAGTTTTAGTCACGTTGGGAGTAAATAGTTTTGGTGTCTTGTGAATAGCACTGTGCAGCATGCAGTACCTTCCTCAGTGTGGCAATGTAACTTTTACTTGATCAAAACACTTGATTGCTAGGGTTTTCCCTGACAAATAGCTTTCTGTTTTTTTGCATTGGTAAAAACTCCTTGCTAAGGTTTTTACTGGGGGGTGGGAAGCCTGGTGAGATTAGCACAAGTGGGAATGGGTTGGTGGGGTGTGCTTGGGAGTATGTGCCTTTGATAGTAGCAGGCACATGGCACAGACATACCCAGTGAAATTTAGTGCAGAGTACTGTATCTTTTCAAAAACAGTTGTTTACTAGGAATATTTCAAGGAGTTTTTGAACTATTGGAGGGAAATGTTCCTAGATTGAACCCAACTGTTTTTAAAGAAGTCAGTGGTTTTAGTTCCTGGACTTCTAAAGTTTAACCAAGCTGACTGCCTGTGATATCAAAACAATCAGAAATAAGAGGAGCTTCTGTCCAGGGTCTTTCACTGTAACAAGTGTATGAATGCAAGTATAAAGCCATACTTCCAAGAAGAAAAACAGTAACCCTGAGTGACTACAGGGCTCTAGGGGCTGGGCTCAAGGGACTGGGGGCTCAAGTAGTTTTTTCTTTTGTGTTCCCTGTTGCAGGCCACAATCCTAAGAGGAAATCTGTGTGGAAGAAGTAAACAGACACCTCCAATAGTGGCACTACTATGAGGGCTTCGGTTTCTTCAACCACAGCACGCACTTCAGGGTGAGAAGACCCCTGAGATGAGATGGAATCTACCTCACATGGGGAGGTAAGTCCCTGTTCTCAGCCAGGATGGCTGATTTACTAGACAGGGCTTCGAAATGATTTTGCTGGGGGACAGGGAAACTCCAAGTGGAGCATGCCTGGGGACTGGCACTCAGGATAGCTCCCACATAGAGGACACTAAGATAACTGTTTTTGAAAATGATAACAGAATGGTTCTCATACAGTGTCTCAGGAAATCAAGGATGTCAGTCGGGGGCCTCAGCTGCCTGTACACCAATGCCAGGTGCATGGGGAACAAGCAGGAGGAGCTAGCCCTCCTGCTTTCTAGTGGGCAATATGACCTGGTAGGGATCACAGAGACCTGGTGGGACACCTCACATGTTTGGAGTATAACCATAGAGGGCTACACCCTGCACAGAAGGGTGGAGGGGTAGCTCCCTACAGGAGGGAGCAGTACACCTTTGTGGAAGCTGACATTGGCTCCAAAGATAATCAGCTTGAAACCCTCTGGGTCAAGCTTCATGGGGATGGAGAGCAAGGTGAGAGAGACCTAACTGTGGGTGTTTACTACAGGCCACCAAACCAGGGGGAGAAGCTGGATCTGGAGTTCTCTCAAGAACTGACAGAGGCTGTGCATGCAAGGGACTTGGTTGTCATGGGCAACTTGAATTACCTGGACATAGATTGGGAGGAACACTCAGCCAAGTCAGACTGATCATGTAGCTTCTTAGTTGTAATTGAGGAGCTCTTTCTAACCCAGGAAGGGCCAACCAGAAGTATTGCTCTCCTAGACTTGGTCTTGGCCAAAGCAGATGATCTGTCTTGAACATTGCGGGTAGCCTGGGCGACAGTGACCATGAACTCATTAGGTTCACTATCTGCCATAAGATTGACAAACCAACTAGCAGGACTGAAGTCTTGGACTTCAAAAATTCTGACTTCAACAGGCTCAGGGCGTTAGTAGGGGAGGTGATGCAGGACCAGGGACATAAGGCGAATGGGGTGCATGAAGAGTGGTCATTTCTCAAGGGCACGATCCTTGAAGCACAAAAGGAAACATTCCCATGAGGAGAAAAGGTAGCAGAAGGGCTGGCAAGCCCTCCTGGCTCAGTAAGGACATTATGGTCCTCTTGAAAAAGAAAAAAGAGGTGTACACACAGTGGAAGCTAGGGACAGTCCTCAAGGTGGACTATACAACAGTGGTCCACATTTGTAGGGAAATTATTAGGAAAGCTAAGGCAGCAACTGAGTTTAAGTTAGCCAAGGGAGTCAAGGACAATAAGAAGTCCTTCTTTGGGTATGTAGGGAGCAGAAGGAAAACAGATGAAATCATGGGGCCCAGGCTTAACACCTTGGGATAGCTGGTAATGTACCAGGGGAAAGAAAAGCGAGATAAGGATCACAGGAGGCATGGTGGGAATGATAGCCTTCCCATCGTGAATGCTGAGCTGGTGCAAAACCAGCTAGAAAAGTTAGATATTTATAAGTCAGCCGGACCAGATGGACTTCACCCAAGAGTGCTGATGGAGCTGGCTGAAGTCATTGCAGAACCCCTGGCAAAACTCTTTCAGAAATCATGTCATACAGGAGGGATCCCTGAGGACTGGAAGAGGGCCAACATTGTGCCAACCTTCAAGCAGGGGAAGAGGGAGGACCTAGGCCACTATAGGCCAGTGAACATAACCTCCATCCCAGGGAAAATCCTGGAAAAACTCATTAAAGAATCTATGTGCGATACTGTCATTGAGAGTAAGATTCTGAATGATAGCCAGCATGGCTTCATTGTCGGTAGGTCTTGTCTTAATGATCTCATCTCCTTCTATGAACAGGTTTGTCACCACCTGGACATGGGTGAGAAGGTCAACATTATATACCTAGAGTTCCAAAAGGCAAGGGATCTAGTATCCCACAATATTCTTTTGGAAAAATTGGAAGATTGTGGGCTTAACTGCTCAACAGTTCAGTGGGTGGAAAACTGGCTGCATGATAGGACCCAGAGAGTTCTCATGAATCTGTCTGTGCCATCCTGGTGAGAAGTGGCCAGTGGTATCCCTCAGGGGTCTGTGCTTGGACTGGTGGTTTACAACATCTTTTTCAATGATTTATATATGGGGGTGAAAAGCTTGCTGGCCAAGTGTTTGGTCGACACCAAGTTATGGGGGAGCGTGGTCATGCCAGAAGATAGGTTGCAGATACAGGTGGACCTGGACAGGCTAGAGAGTTTGGCAGATTGGAACCAGATGAAGTTCAACATTCAGAAGTGTAAGGTGCTCTCTCTGGAGGCAGACAATCTCCAACATACCTACAGGCTCGGTGGTAACAATTTCACTTGCAGCATGGCCAAAAGGGACCTGGGGTAGTGATCAACCATTGCATGAATGTGAGCCGGCAGTGTGATGCTGTGGCCAGCAGAGCAAACAACACACTGGCATGCATTAACTGTTACATCTCAAACAAAACTAAGGAACTGATTTCATAGACATCAGGGCTGGAAGGGACCTCAGGAGATCATCGAGTCCAGCCCCCTGCCCAAAGGGCAGGAAATCAGCTGGGGTCATAGGATCCCAGCAAGATAAGCATCCAATTTACTCTTGAAGGTGTTCAATGTAGGTGCTTGAACCACCT
>NW_017728909.1:28587820-28609889 GCF_001723895.1 Crocodylus porosus | reverse complement strand
CAAAGTCAGCTTTTCTGAAGTCAAGGACTTCTGTGTTGCTGACTGACTTGCCAGCTTTACGGCGGATGGTGAAGGTGATCAGCTCGTGATCGCTGTCACCCAGCTTCCCATCGATCACTAGGTCGCCGATACTCCCACTGTACTCCGCATTGGAGTACTGCATCCAATTCTGAGAGCCGCACTTCAACAAAGACGTAGAAAAACTTGAGAGGGTCCAGAGAAGAACCACCTGCATGATCAGGGACTTGCAAGACAAGCCGTATGAGGAGAAGCTGAGGGACTTGGGCCTCTTCAGCCTACAGAAGAGACGGCTGAGAGGGGACTTGATAGTGGCTTACAGCTATATCAGGGGAATACATCGAGAACTCGGTGAACAGCTGTTCACCAGGGCACCTCTGGAGAACACCAGGAGCAATGGATACAAAGTCTTGGAAGGCCGCTTTAGACTCAATTCCAGGAAAAACTTCACAGTCAGGGTGTCCACACTGTGGAATAAACTCCTTCCAGTGGTGGTGCAGTCACCTACCCTGGAAACCTTCAAAAGGAGATTGGATGGGCACCTTACTGAGGTCACCTGACTCCAGTTGTCTTTTCCTGCCTAGTGAAGGGGAACTAGACCCGATCTACCAGGTCCGTTCCAGCCCCTAACAATCTATGAATATATGAAACCCTCCATATACATCACCCATGTGGTAAATCAACACCTCTAACTTTATATCATGTTCTTTTCTTTATATCACCTCCATTTTTCACACTATGATTTAGTACAACATGGGGTTGATAAAGGAGATTCAGGACTTCTGTGTCTCAAAGGGTGTTTATACACATGCTCCAGGAGTTGGGAGTGGCACTTTAATTAGAGCAGCTCCAAGAACCAGTCCAATTAAAGTGCCTTGAGTGTCATGTGGATTAGCATCCCCTCACTGAAAAATGGCAGTGGGGGCACTTTAACTAAACCTCGTTCAATGAACTTTAGTTAAAGTGCCTCTGCTGCCATTTTTCAGTGTGGGGATGCTGATACACATGATTTTGGAGTCTGTTGGAGTGTGATAATTAAGTAATCAAATCTGCTCTGATGCTCCGTAATAACAGTGAGTTGGAGCACCCTTGCTGCACATGTATTGATGCTCAAAGTTCATAAATATTATGTAGAGGAGAAGCAGCAATGCCAGGCACCCTTCAGGAAATAACATAATTTTAATAATTAATTTAATATTTTAACCCATGGTTGTCAAATCTGATAATGAACATTATCAGAATTGAAAGAGATGCCTAGAAGGGAAAGTGATGAAAGGAAGACATTATTGTTCTCAGTCGTTTTTTGCAGGTTTACTTTGTGCAGTTGGTGGCTCTCTCTGTAGTGTTCACAGTTTCCCTTAACAGCTAATCATTTTGCAATTCTGCCACCCTTTCTTTGGGTGAAATTTCTCCTGTCTATAGGACCAGCACAAAGGCCATATGCCACTCAAGTTCATAGGACTTGAAGTGGTACATAAATCTTGTGCTGCTTCCTCTTTCTGAGTAAATTTAATCTGTTTATTAGCACTTCTGATTTCTATTGGTCTTACTGATTTCATTTAGTCACATGACTGGTCCCCTTGAAATTGATTAAAATTAATGAATTTATTCAAGTCTGCTGAACCCAGTTAAGTATTTAGTTCATGTAATGTGAATCTACTGGAAAAAATGTCTGTAGCACTGAAACACAGACTTTTATGTTTGTGTCAGAAAAAAGGCATAAATACTAATTTGATTGCAAAAACTGTCAGTCGTACAAATTGCTCCATAAAAAGGTACTCTGTTACTCTATGTATATCAGAGTGGGGTTCTGTCAGATTGGGTCCATAATCTAAGTCTTTAAAATATAATGCTGCAGCTAGTAAAGCGACCAAAACGCTGGCTTCCATCCATAGATGCTTCTCGAGCAAATCCCGGGACATCATTCTCCCCTTGTACTCGGCCTTGGTGAGGTCGCAGCTAGAGTACTGCGTCCAGTTTTGGGCTCCACAATTCAAAAAGGATGTGGAGAAGCTTGAGAGAGTCCAGAGAAGAGCCATGCGCATGATCAGAGGTCAGGAAAACAGATCTTACGATGACAGGCTGAGAGCCATGGTACTCTTTAGCCTGGAAATGCGCAGGCTCAGGGGTGATCTGATGGCCACCTATAAGTTTATCAGGGGTGACCACCAGGATCTGGGGGAACGTTTGTTCACCAGAGCGCCCCAAGGGATGACGAGGTCGAACGGTCACAAACTCCTGCAAGACCGTTTCAGGCTGGACATAAGGAAGAATTTCTTTACTGTCCGAGCCCCCAAGGTCTGGAATAGTCTGCCATCGGAGGTGGTTCAAGCACCTACATTGAACACCTTCAAGAGTAAATTGGATGCTTATCTTGCTGGGATCCTATGACCCCAGCTGACTTCCTGCCCTTTGGGCAGGGGGCTGGACTCGATGATCTCCCGAGGTCCCTTCCAGCCCTAATGTCTATGAAAATCTATGAAATTATTTGGCACAATGGACAGTTTCAGAAAAGCAGATCTACACCGAAGTAGCTCATTACCTTTGTCACTTCATTGGCTCTGTGTCTTAAGTACCGTTCTCTATTAAGTTTCTTCTGTTTCATTTCTATTTCACCTGTATTTCAGTATGTCTTTTTAGTCTTACTGTCATGTTTTCCCTGACCTCTCCTTAATTTCCCAGCTGGTTACGTTTCCATTTAACTTTTGTCTTCATAGATGTGCAGGATGAAAGTAAGTAGGCTTAAAATGAGGTGATGCTTTAAAAACTCTTTGACATGATAAGAAGATAAAGGGTTTTTTGAGAGTATAGATTGTGAACCCAATCCTTTTATTAATAAAATCAAATTGAACTCCTGAACTGCTTTTTTCTAACCTAATTTACAGGATCATGCTATCCCAGTTGCTGTAACCATTTACTGAAAGTTATTAGCTTGCCAGGGCAAGCTGAAGGCAGTATAAAAAGATTTGTTGTGAGTCAACCAAATGGGATAGAGTTTCAACTTTAACTATTAAGCATATTCAGAATAATAAAAAGTAACCAGAATGGGAAATGTTTCTGATGGACACATTTTCCAGTCATATAGATTTCATCACTGAGGTCAAATGTATGTGTTCTTTGGCTTTTTGTTCCTCAATATCTGTTTCCTCATTCAGAGAAACCACTAAGAGAAGGGCCCAAAAGAGGTGTTATTACGAACCTTGGAAAGCTACTGTAGAAGGTCCAACTTTCATCATTCTAAAGAACAAAGAGACTTCATTGAAACACTGTATAATAAAGTGAAATAATGGAAACTGAGTCTATGAGGTCAGTGTAATTATTACAGAAACAATATGGGTTAAGTAGGCTTTGCCAAGACAAGACGAGACAGTTTGTTCTTAGTTTGTTTCCAGTTTCCTCTGCTACTAAACACATCTCACCAAAATATTCTTTTAATATCACAAGACAGTATTCTTACTGTCTGCACAGAGGGTAGAAATGCTGAGTCAAATCTTTCTTGTCTAGGATCTTTACAAAGTATAATGGCTCTGCAAGAATAGGTCATGACCAAATTATTCATGAAGTCCTAGGTCTTGCTTATCTAATTTGACTGATTAATGGAACTGCATGAATTGAGGAGGTTAAAATGTTGCCATTGCTTCTGCTAAATTGCTTAAGCCATGTGTACTCTTGACTCCGATGGGGCTAATATAGATAGGGCTGCTCTGTAAGAGTGGTAAAATATGACCTGCTCTCATTTTCCTAGTGTCTCTTTACTGTGGTGTTGTTTTCCTCCACTTCCTTTTATGTCTTTTGAAAACTGGTTTATTCAGTGGGCTGTATGTTTGTGCTTTGTGAATGTTTGCATATGAATTGCTTTACACAAGATACTTGTCCCAAACAGGCTAGCAAGTGCTTAGACAGCCTCATCTTATTTTCAATAAACTTAAATCTAAGAGGATATTCTTGCTGTATTACAACTTTTAAACTACATACAATTTCTTAAAATGTAGGCTGGTAAAATCCTCTTCTTCACGTAAGGTAGTAAGAAGGTAGGTCAGGGTAGCGCTTTATAAACTAACTTTTCCAGAGAGGCATGAACTTTCATAGGCTACAGCTAGCTGGCTTTGTCAGATACTATGAATGGACTTGCAGTGAGCAAGGAAAAGAATAAAGTAATTTAAATACAAAGGATAGGGGAATAGAATGGAAAGGAAGGGGCACTGCTGAGATAGCCAAAAGTGGGTTGAAGAGATCAAAAGGGATAAACAAAAAGTTATAGTAGCTAGTTTAGGTAATGGGATATTAGGAAAGTAGGGCTGTCTGAAATTTTGCCGGCTGTTTCATTTCAATGCTGTTTTGACTAATTTCGACCTCGAAACAGCAAAATCGAAGCAATACAAAGGGCTTTGAAACAGCTTCAAAATTAAACAAGGGTGGTTGAAACCTTTTGAAAGTTTTGAAACGTTTCGAGTTTCAAAGCTGAAGCTGGGCTTGCCTGCAGGGAAACAGAATGTAAGGAGAGGGAGGGTGAAGAAGGGAAAAGGACTGCTCTCATATTGACTGTGACTGTGTGGCTACCTGAGATTCTGCTGGTGCTACTCTGCTGCTTACTAAGTTATTATCTGTTGTCATTTAAAGTGGTAGACCGGTCTGAGGCTGTAGGGGATGAGGAGCCCTCACTGGGGCACACTACTGTGTCACCTGCCTCCTATACCTATCTCCTTGAAACTTGGCAAGATTCATGCCCTCAGAAGGGGCTATCATCCCCCCATGTTTTCATCCAAAGCTGCCAAAAAATGACAAAGTTATAGGCAGTTTTGTGCTTCCCCATTATAGTCTATGGGCAAAATGTTGGAACAGCATTGAAACAGCAAAACAGCTTCAACAAAATGAAATGGAACAGTGCTTCAAAATAAAATGAAACTGAAACTGAAACACTGTCCCAGCAAAATGGAGTAAAAAATGAAATGGTGTTGTTTCACACAGCCCTCCTGAAAGGGACCTTATGAGGACATCTAGTTCAGCCCCCTGCTCAAGTCAGGGTCTCCCCTAACTAAACCATCCAAGTCAAGCATCTTTTAACCTCCTCTAGAAAATGTCCAGGGATGGAGATTCCACAGCTTCTCTATGTAGCCTGTTGCAATGCTTATGTAGTCTCATAATCAGAACTTTCTTTCTAATCTCCAACCTAAATTTCCTGTGCGGCTGTTTGAGGCTATTGCTACTAGTCCTGTCCCCTAGAGCCACAGAGAAAGTCCTATTTCCATCCTCATTATAATCACCCTGGTTAAGAATCCAGAGTTTCAGTTGAGACCATACTTAAGGCAAACCAGTCTGTGGATGATTTTTTGTTCCACAATTTTGAATTTGATTTTGAGTTGGTTTGTAAAGTTTCGTTGTTTAAGAACAGCTACTCTGAGGTCAGTGATAAGGTAGTAAGTGATGGTAAGTGCTGGTATCTTGTGCCTGAACTGAAAGATAGGTTTGAAAAAAATTTGCAGCGAAATCCCAGCTCCACTGAGGTCAGCAGGGCCAGGAATTCAACCTTGGTGTCCTGGACAACATTTACTTTTCATGAGTGGAATTTACAAAGGTTCAAGTGGACATAAAAGTGCCCATTGAATCTTGTGCCAGCCCTCCTCACAGAGGAGTATTTCACTCTCAGGAAAGTCCTTTCCTCACTGCCTTAATCTACCTCACTATTACACAGTGTTCTCTAGGATGTAATACATTTGGAATATTTGCTTTTTATTTTAGAACTATTTTAGAAATAAACAATGATTAAATTATTTGCTTGACAATTAAAATCTAAACATGTAATTTAAAATACCGCTGCAATGTATTGACCATAAATCTGTTATGTAAGGCAAGTGACTCCTGCAGCTGATGACATAATTAGTGATCACACTGGCAATGTAAATTATTCTGCAAATCATTGAAGGAGTTTGTAAATAGAAGGAATGGAAAATAGATTCCCACTCCCCATATGCTATTTCTGGGCAGATGTTTGTACTGGAAAATTACAATTTCTTTTTACCTGTACTCACTTCAGATAGGAGTTCTAACATTTGTTTCTTTTAGTTGTTTGGACTGAGGATAGGCTATTTTCATCTGAGTCTGTTTATTCCATAAGAGTTCATTCCAAAAAAGGGAGGAAGGAGGACCCAGGAAATTATAGACCTGTTAGTCTTACCTTGGTTCTGCGGATGCTCTTTGAGAAAATTATCCAGGTGCATGTCTGTGAGGGGCAAGCAGGGGAGTGTATGCTTAGGGGCAACCAACATGGGTTCCTTAGAGGCAGGTCATGTCACACCAACCTGGTGGCCTTCTATGACCAGGTCACAAAATCCTTGGACGCAGGGGTAGCAGTGGACGTAGTCTTTCTGGACTTTAGGAAGGCCTTTGACACTCTCTCTCACCCCATTCTCATTAAAAAATTAGGAAATTGGGGTGTTGATGCCTACGCAGTCAGATGGGTTGCCAATTGGCTGGAGGGCCGCACCCAGAGAGTGGTGCTGGATGGGTCATTTTCAACCTGGAGGGATGTGGGCAGTGGAGTCCCCCAGGGCCCGGTCCTCGGGCTCGCACGGTTCAATATCTTCATCAGTGACTTGGACGAGGTGGTGAAAAGCACCTTGTTCAAATTCGCAGATGACACTAGGATGTGGGGAGAAGTGGGTATGCTACAAGGGAGGGACAGGCTGCAATTGGATCTGGACACGTTACAGCGACGGGCGGATGAGAACAGGATGGGATTCAATACTAACAAGTGCAAGGTGATGCACCTAGGGAGAAAGAACCAGCAGCATACCTACAGGCTGGGGAACTCCCTTCCCATCACCACAGAGGCAGAAGAGGATCTTGGAGTAATTATTGACTCCAAGATTAACATGGGCTGCCAATGTGGGGACGCAGTCAGGAAGGATAACCGCATCTTGTTATGCATCCACAGATGCATCACGAGCAGGTCCAAGGAGGTGATCCTCCCCCTCTATGCGACACTGGTCAGGCCGCAGCTGGAGTACTGCATCCAGTTCTGGGCGCCGCACTTCAGGAGGGATGTGGACAACATGGAGAGGGTCCAGAGGAGGGCCACTCGCATGATCAAGGGGCAGCAGGGCAGGCCCTACGAGGAGAGGCTACGGGACCTGAACCTGTTCAGCCTCCACAAGAGAAGGCTGAGGGGGGATCTAGTGGCCTGTTACAAACTAGTTGGAGGGGACCAGCAGGCATTGGGGGCGTCCCTGTTCCCCCGAGCACTACCAGGAGTGACCAGGAATAATGGTCACAAGCTGGCAGAGGGTAGATTCAGACTAGACATCAGGAGGCGCTACTTCACTGTCAGGGCGGCTAGGATCTGGAACTAACTTTCAAGTGAAGTGGTGCTGGCTCCTACCCTGGGGGTCTTTAAAAGTAGACTAGATAGACACCTTGCCAGGGTCACTTAACCCCTGTACTCTTTCCTGCCCATGGCAGGGGGTCAGACTTGGGCTCAGGTCCCTTCCGACCCTACTAACTATGAAACAATAAACTAAGAGTTATTTGATTGCAATAAGAAAGCAATAAGTCTGATTTAATACTTACTGACCTATTTAGTGGTTTTCCATTTGTTCCATTTATCTAAATAAATGGTTTTTGGTAGCCTAATTTCATTACTTTTCATTTTGAAGACCTCTTAAGGAATGAGAACTGTCAGGGAAAGCCTGTACCAGTATGAGACATGCAAGTTTGTGCTTCAATCAAACAATCACTCTCCAGCATCTTCTAATAGAAAACTACACATTCCATTTATCAGCCTTGATTTGGTAAATATAGCAGGTACTTACCTTTGTTAAATCAAAGGTATTCTCTAGTTCTGGGGTGTTAAATGTACCACTGATGGGCCAGATCTGTGAGGCTCTCAAGAATTCAGGGGCTGCTACTGGGCAGGGCCTGCTGCCAAAATCCAGTGTACAAAGGCCTGTTAGGGATGTATGTTGGTAGTAGTGTATTTGTGGAGGGGGGCGGGCAGTCACTGCTCACCCTGTCACCTCTGCTGTATTTAGATCCAGCTTTCCAGGAGCAATGTGGTCTGGATTTAGCCCAAGGGGCTGGGTGGTTTGGATACCCATGCTCTAGCTTAATACATAGTATCCTTCTACATGGTATGCAAGATTGGAGCCATGGTGCTATGTTTGAATTTCTCCTATATCCCTCCTCCAAGTTATCTTTGTTCCTTTAATTCTTTATGACCTACATTCTATAATCTGCATTTTAGCTTTGTAGGAGCCCCTACAACAGTGAAAAATCAGTACTTGCAGCAAAATTTCCTGCTGTTCCTCCTTCCTTTATGGTATTTGAATTTTGGGGAAAAGGGACTGCAATCAGCAGGAAACGGGAACTGCATTTTTAAAGTATGATTAGAAGTCACCATGCTAGCAAATGAATTAGTACAAGATGTTCTCAACTTCAGAACTTCCAGTGATCTAAATAAAATCAAAACATTTCAATCCATACGTAGTTTTAGCTGTAAGCATGTGGGCACATAGTGAGCTGGGAATCTTTTTTTGACTACACAAGTCTCCATGATTATGCAAGTGAAGTGAAATTCATGGCTGTGCAGAGGATGTGCAGGTGAACTATGCACCACTTAAGTCTAGTAGTACCAGAAGTACCTAACTTGACTGTATACAGCTTTCTAAGCAAGAGAATCCCACATGTGCAGTGAACTAGAGAATCCTTCATGACACAAAGAGCCCGATCCAATGAGGAACTGACTTGACTACAAACTAGGTGTTGCAGTACCTAATCCAGAACCTGGAGGTAGGTGCACAGTCAATGGGGAAGAGTCAGGTGCCTCAGAAGGGTGATCCAAAATACCTGTAAGTTCTACACATAGCAGCCAACAGAAAATACTAAGCACAGAAATGTGTCTGAAGTTTCACAGTTTAATTTTTGGTAAGGTCAGAAGGGACCTGAGCAGATCATCAAGTATGACCCCCTACCATGGCAGGAAAAAGTAGTGGGGTCAAACAGCCCCAGCAAGGTGTTCATCCAGCCTCCTCTTAAAGACCCCCAGGGTAGGAGTCAGCACCGCTTCCCTTGGAAGTTGGTTCCAGGTCCTAGCTGACCTGACCGTGAAGTAGCGCCTCCTGATATCTAGTCTGAATCTACCCTCTGCCAGCTTGTGACCATTATTCCTGGTCCCTCCTGGCAGTGCTTGGGGGGAACAGGGACTCCCCCAATGCCTGCTTGTCCCCTCTGACTAGTTTGTAACAGGCCACTAGATCCCCCCTCAGCCTTCTCTTGTGGAGGCTGAACAGGTTCAGGTCTCACAGCCTCTCCTCATAGGGCCTGCCCTGCTGCCCCCTGATCATGAGGGTGGCCCTCCTCTGGACCCCTCCAATGTTGTCCACATCCCTCCTGAAGTGCAGCACCCAGAACTGGATGCAGTACTCCAGCTGCAGCCTGACCAGTGTCACATAGAGGGGGAGGATCACCTCCTTGGGACCTGCTCATGAAGCATCTGTGGATGCATGACAAGGTGCAGTTATCCTTCATGACTGCATCCCCATATTGGCGTCCTGTGTTAATCTTCAAGGATTCATGGAGCCAAAAGAAAGCAAGCAAAAAGAAACCTTCTTCTGTAGTCTAGTTCTTAGGGCAATCATCTGGGTGGGTCACAGTGCCATAGCAAGGGTAGGGGCGAGTGGGGTGACTGCCTCGGGTGCTGAAGTGAAGGAGCACCAACAGGCACTGCCCAGCTGGGGTGGGACAGAGCTAAGAGTGACTCATTTGGGGGGGCACAGGGATGGGGGAAGAGTGGCTCCCACTGCTGCGTGTAGTCCTGGACAGGTGTGAGGGGGGGTGCCCCCAGATCTGTGCATGGGAAAAGGGAGGGCTGCTGCTGTAGGGTTGGCCCCAGGTGACAAACATTGTTGCCATGGCACTGGTGGACCAGTTCTGGGTTTTGGTTCCTGCCTCAGGGACTATTTTTGGTTTTTTATTTGATGAGTGTTTAGTATAAGATGTGTAACTAATAAACTTCCTGGGCATGTCCTGGCCAAGTGCTCAAACCAATAGACCATTATTTAAAAGGCAGGCAATGGCATGGACACCGTTCTCTGACCATGTTATTGGATGAAAGTGACTTGTCCCTGCACTTTGTGCTGAGCTCAGTGTTGCTAGCAACATTTGTTAAGCAACATGCCTATCAGTTTTGGCCCCTTCAGGTTTGCTAAGCAAGGAAGAAGGGCTGCTAAGCAAGAGTTTAAGGGATTTCAGCTTTGGACTTAAGCAGCTAGGGCCAGATTCTGTTTCACCCATTGGGCATCTAAGTGGACTTTGGTGCCTAGCTATGATTGTATTCCACCCTGTTCAAGTCTTGAAAGTCCAGTAATATATCTAGGAACACAATGCCCTCTTACCCTAAAGACTGAGCCATAAAAAAGCAGTGAGGGGAAGGAGGATACAGTAACCTTTTTTATATCAACAGTTTTTCAGGTACTCAAGTGGTGTGGAGTAGGATCACACTTAGAAGACTAAATCCTAGTAAGTGGAATGGAATCTGGCTCCAAAAGCTCTTCTAAGTTCTGTTGTAGGTGCCTAACTCATTCTTGGGATCTGGTCCAAAGATTCTTCTGTAATGACTACAGTGCTAGTTAGGGTGACGTGATGGCTGATGAATCCCCAACCAACTGAGCATCTACAATGAAAACCTTTGAGTTTGACCCCTTGAAGCAGTTTAGCCTCTCTCCAGAAACTCTGCTGAACTTCAGTTATGATATCAAATATGCTAACCTCTTCCTCTTTATATTATATGTAGAGCTTACCCATAGGCTGAACAGAGGGACATGGCATGAATCCCACAATTGGTACAGACATACAAAAAACTCTTGGTTCCAAAATGATACCTTTTATTAGGCCAACTGGAAAATGGCAAGAAAACTGTCCTTTTCTGCAAGCTTTCAGGATTAAAGACCCTTCATCAGGCTCTGGGAAAAGTGTGGATGGTACAAGATGGGAAAAAGTCCCCATAGGTAGGAAATAAACTTCATTTTTGCATTTTCATTTTGGAACCAAGAGTTCTCATTTTTTGTATGTCCTTTTGTCTCAGACCAACACAGCTACCAAGTACACCCCTGAAACAATTGGTACAGAACATTCTTTCTGGCCAATCAGCCAAATTAAATCAACCAGGCTGAGAAGTATGTTATGTAAGTTAAAGGTTATCCTGTGTAACACTAATTAGTGTGATACTAAACTATGTGAGCTAGAAATTCATAATTTGTAGAGAATTAGCAAAGGATTCCTTCAGAGCATGTTAAAAAGTCATTCAAAGTCTTATGAAACACTTTCACATATAACACAAAATTCATTCATGCAGCCTCAAAAACAAAACAAGTTTCTTCATGATCACTCCCACCTTTTGTCAGTGTAAGCTCCTACCTTCTGGTGTCATAGACCAAAGTGTTCCACTATGCCATTGGAATGCTACACATTTTTTTTGCAAATAGCTTTAAAGCATTAATGATAATAAATCATTAACAGGATAGCTTCTTGCATGAAAGAACAGAGTGTAAGTTCCTTGAAATACAGGGGAGAATCATTTTTATGTTGTTTCTCAGACAGACTGGTGTAGATCCCTACACAATGTCCACTATCTTTCTTAGAGAAGGGGAGGGAGGACCACTCAGCCACGGGCTAGATCTTGTACCATTGAAGCTGACGGCAAAGTTTGCATCAATGACAGTGGTGCAGGATAAGCCCCTGAACTACCCACATATATATGTCATGTGAATTAAACTGAATAAATACACTATGGTACTGTTGCCTCTCTTGTCTTGAAATGGTCAGTCCTTGCACACTGATTGTCATCAGTCCTTCTAGTAAAGCTGTGTTGGTGAACTCCTGTATCTACCCAATGTTTCTTGACTTAGTGGAGGCCTATCTATGTGGAGCCTTTTAGAAAATTAGGGCCACATACTGGGCATTCTTCTGGTCAGGAGCTATATTTTTATATTGTGGGAATCCCAGGCACACACTTAAATTGTATTAAACTCAGTGAGAAGAATCTAAAGAAATGTATAGCAATAGGACCCTGGAGGCAGAGGCATAAACAAGTTCTGTGCCCTGGGCAGAGATGCCACAGAGCAAGGGGTGGTGATGGTGGTGTTGGTCTTACTTGATTTGGAGTCTCAAGGATGGAGCTTCTACCACCTCTCTGGGTAAACTGTTCCAATGCTTTACTACCCTCCTAGTGAAAACATTTTTCCTAATATCAAACCTAAACTTCCCTTGCTGCAACTTGAGCCCGTTACTCTTTGTTCTGTCATATGCCACCACTGAGAACAGTTTAGCTTAGGGGTGCAATTCAGCTGAAGGGCCATGTAATGAGTTTTGGTGAGCTGTAGAGGGCTGCAAAGGTAGTCCCACCCTTTGACAGGTACCCTACCCCCTGGTTGCCATTTTGGAAGTGTAAATCCTGCCCCTAAACTCTGACCTTTGCCACCAGAGATCCCTCCCTTTGCCCCTGGAAGTACTCCAGGGTGATAGGAGGGAGGGTTCTCATCTTGGAACTGGAAAAAAACCAAATCATATGTTAAAAATTAGAGGTGTACCAATACATCAATCCAATAGTGGTTCGGCACCAATATAAAGAAAATTGACTATACCAGAAATTGGTCTGAAGTGGCCAATAATTTGGCCAATAAATGCCTGTGTGTGCGTGCAGCCACAGTGCAGCATGTCAGCAGCGAGGAGCATGGCCTGGCAGCTTGGAGAGCTGCATGCAGCTAGAAAGTCTGTTGTGGTGGAAGGGGAGGGGGGAGGAAATCCATGCCTCCTGTGGTGAGGAAGGGAGTGGGGCTGGTGCTGGGGTAGGCACTGCTCAGGTGGGGAGGGTGCGGGACAGAGCTACAGCTCATCGGGGGGGGGCTCCCACTGCTGTGTGCAGCTTATCTGGTGGCTTGTTGGCTCATCTGACAGCTCCTGCCACTGCTCCTGCTGCTAGTCCGGGAGGATGGGGGGGCGGTGCCCCTGATTTGTGTGGGGCAGGCTGGCAGACTGAAGCTGCAGGCTGGGAGCCAGGGGCTGCACTGTGCTGTGCTTGGGGAAAGCAGCAGTGGTACTGGGAGGGGGCTACAGTGAAATTTGGGGTGGTTGCAGTCCTGTAGCCCCCCTCCCAGCACCACCGCTGCCCACCCTGATCACAGCATAGTGAGGCCTCCAGCCCCAGCCTGCAAGTGCAGCCCTCCCTGCCCCAGCCCACGCAGATCTGGGGGCACACGCCCTCCCCACCCCATGCCCTCCTGGATAAGCAGTGGGAGCAGCAGTGGGAGCTACTCCCCTCCTTGTGCCCCACTAGATGAGCTGTGGCTCTGTTCTGTGCACCACCCCAGCTGGGCAGCGCCTACCCTAGCCCCAACTCCATTCCTCCCTCACTGGGGGGGGGGCATTGATCTGCTGCCCCCATGCTCCTTCCCTCCCCCCTCCCCTCTTGCTACAACAGACTGAGGAGGCTGATCCAAGACCTGCATGTTTGACTGCAAAAGTGGCAGATAGTTCTGGAGGAAGGAGTAGATCCTGGTGATGTCAGGTATTCTAGCCTGACTAGTCAGATGGTCCCTAATACACATCTTTTCCATTATTTCCTCTAACGTTCTTATATCTGCACTGTTTCATTTCCTCTTTGTTTCTCTCTCTAATTCCTTTGATATACATTCTAACAGTCTTGCAGGCTAATATCAAAGCAATAACCTATAGGTGGGGATATGATATTTATAAAAATAGTAGGCATGACTCCCTCTTTTTCTCATTTAGGATTGCAGAAATTGCCAAACTGGATCAGATTTGTGTTCAGTCTAGTCCAGTAACTCATCTTTGATGATGACCAGCACTAGATGCTTCAGAAGAAAATGCAAGAAATCTCATGTAAGGCAGCTGTTGGATAATCTGCCTTTTACATTAGATCTTCTCCAAATACCACTATATAAAGATTGATTTAGAACCATATGATTTAGTACTTTTTCCAGATGTTTTTCAATTTTCCTCTTCAGAATATTCTTACATCTTTAGCCTCAATGACATTTGTAGTAATAAGTTGTATAGTTTAATTATTCATTGCATAAATCACTGCTTCCCTATTTATTAGTTTTGAATGTCCTATCTTTTAATGTCACTAAATTTCTCCTTTTAAGCCGTGAGTCAGTAAGAACAGGAACAGAAGTTTCAATCTGCCTTCTTTAGATTGTTAATATTTTATACAAGATTGTTATCTACATTCTTATTTCTGTGGAAAGTATACAATCTCAGTCTTTTCGAACTCTGTGCATTAGTAGTTTGCATTTATCAGCATTGAATTTCATTTGCCATCTAGTGCCCATTCACATAGGTTGCTGCCTTCATCTGGAATTTCTCAAGTCCTATCAAGAGATGCCCATTCTAACAACTCAGAATCATCTCCACATTTTTCTGCCTCACTACTTAGCTCCACTTCACTTGTAGCAGTATTAAAAAAATGATCTAATATGGGACCTTGAGGACAATTGTTGCCAGGATGAAAATGATCATTTACCCTACAGTTTGAACCCTGTCTCTTTGCCAGCTTTTGATCTATGACAATACTTCCAGGTCTCCTCTTTATGACTTAAGTTTTTTGGTAGCCTTTAATGAGAAACCTTGTCTAAGGCATTTGAAAAGTGAAACTTTACCAGCCACATCTCATTTATCATCTACTGACATGCTCAAAAAAATCAGATAAGTTAATGAGACATAATTTTGCAGAAACCTTGCTGGTTAGACCCTATCTTATTATGATCTTATAGATGTATTATTATCATTATTTATGTTTAATTATTGATTTAATATTTGATATATGTATTGATGTAAAATTTACTGGTCTGTAATGTGATTCACTTCCTGAGACTTTTTAAGATTTAGGGACATTGTATACTACCCTCTGTTTCATTGGTGAAGTAGTTGTTTTTATAATAAGCAGTAGCTTATTTTGGCTATCAGATCAAATGCTGTGTCCTAAGGTTTCAACAGAAGTGATGGATGCATACCATCTGAGCCTATCCACTTATTGTTTCTATAAGTTAAGCTTAAATTACATTTTTTAAGTTAAATTTAAACAAAATTTAAATTATTATGCTTCTTTGTTTAAACATTTATAAACAAGTTTAGATAAAATAAAAGTAGAAATTAGTACTGAGAAAGCTTCTTATTTCATATTTTGGCCAGACTCTCAGCTGCCAGCTCCATTGCATGTAGTGCAGCTACAGTAATTTACACCAGCTGATTTGGTCCTTAAAAAAGTTGTTGGCTGAATCTCTTACTTTATCCAGCACCCTCTTCCACACAAGCTCCAATATTACAAAAGGACTTACATTTACAATTCAGTAGCAGATTACAGTGTCATGTAAAGCTTATCCTATTAGTTAAATCACAGCTATATAGAGGCTTGTTAGAATTTTTTCCTTTCTAATAAACCATGCAACTTGTTAATGTCAGGTTGAAAACATGTCTTGTTCTGCTGACTCTAGTCCTTCTGCCCCTCCCCTCTTCAGCGTTCCTAAGATGTTTCATGGGGTTGTGACAATATCTACACAATTTCAATCTTGGACACCATAGCAGTGAAAACATTGAGTGACATGCACTGCAAAATCCTAGACTACATTCAAATGTTGATTTTGCCACAGGAATTTCCAGAATCAATGTCCCCAGTTTTGTTTCTTTGATGTCATGGCACTCCTGTAGTTGCATTTCTTCTCCCCACCCCTTTTGTCCTGGGAACTTTGCTGCTCAAGAATTAAAAGTGTGCCCTCTGGCTGGAAGTAGGAAGGGAGAGGCTTAGCAAGTCTGAATATGTTTACCTTTACTTGGCATTTTATCTCATTTTATTAAACCATGCAGCTGCTGTTCTCACTGCAAAATGACTACTATAGAACCACCTGTAGGTGAAAAGCTCTGTTAGAAGCCTTTGTTAAATGACTGGGTTTATAGATAACCGCTCTTTCCAACCCAAAGAATTGCTAGCTTCTAGGGATAGTGTTATACATCTGGTGGAATTGGTCTTTATTCTCTCAGTTGGACAAAATTCCTGTTTGGTTTTTTTTAACTTTGTTTTTAGGAGGAGAAGTTAGAGAAGAAAAGTCTTGGGCCAGGTTCTCATCTCAAGTAAACTGGCACAGCACTAGAGCTTCAGCAGAGTAAAACTGATTTATTGGAACTGAGACTGTGACCATTAATATACAGAAGCTACCACAGAGACTTTCTTATTCTGCTTAAATTATTTGACCACTAAAGATATCTGAAGCACTTATTACAATTTCTTAAATGAATGTAGAGAATATATGGGAAGTATACATAACTCATATGATTCACCACGGCTTTGAAAAGAAAGAGTAGAATCTGAGATAAGAGGCAGGAGTTAAAGGGTTGTAGTGATTCGTTACATGCTACAGCCTGGAAGGAAGATTGGCTTTGGCCAATTTTAAATAATTGGCAAGATACAGAGTTTGTAGAGTACTTTCTAGTTACTTTAAATCAAATGAAATTACATTAGCATTATAAGCCAATGGAACAGACCAGCAGTTCCCAATCTGTGGTACAGGTACTACCTGTGGTACACAGTAGAGCTATGCAAAGCTTTGGGTGCTAATTTGATTTGGAGGAGATTTGGCCTGATTTGGCAGCTGAATCTCCGAATCGAATCAGGAGACCAATAAAAAGGTCTGAATCGAATTACTGTCCCCTGAATCCGCCGAACCTGAATCTGAAGCGAATACTAGCCACTTCACACAGGACTAGTATGCAGACAACTTGTCAGTGGTATGTGGTCACAGATTTATTATAATTACTTATTATGACAAAAATTTGCTGGTGGTACTTAAGGTTGTATCATTTTAAATTGGTAGTGAGCAGTCTGTCAGAGTTTGGGAACTGCTGGAATAGAAAGTGTTGCTTTCTGAATGGAGACATATAAGGAAAGGGATGGGGAGAAGGCAGAGAATGAAGGAACCGAACATTGATGTATGGAGATAACTTAAGAACGTACAAACTGTGGGACCTGTAGTATTGGGCTAAAGCACCAAATGTAGGAAGAAGAGTTAATTGTGGTCCTCAGAAATCTTACTGAGCATGCAGGAACAAACCATTCCAATGCACAGGAAGACTAGTAAGTATGGCAGAAGACCAGCTTGACTTAGTAGGGAATTCTTCAGTATGCTAAAACACAAAAAGAAGTGGGAACTTGGCCAAATGACTAGGGAGGAATATTATAGTACTGCTTGGCATTCAGGGATGAAATAGGGAATGCTCCAAAGTGCACTTGGAGTTGCAGCTAGCAAGAGACATGGGTAGCAAGACGGGTTGCAACAAGTATGTCAGCAATCAGGGAAAATATGGGTCCTTACTGCATGTGGGAGGCAACCTAGTGAAAAATGATGTGGAAAAGGCTGAAGTACGTAATGCATTTTTACCTTCGGTCTTCATAGGCAAGGTCAGCTCCCAGGCTGCACCTGGCATCACAGTTTGTGGAGGAGGTAAGTAACCAAAAGTGGTGAAAGAACAGTTTAGGGACCATTTAGGGACCATTTAGGGACAAGTCATGCCTGACCAACCTGATTGCCTTCTGTGATGAGATGACTGGCTCTGTGGATGTGGGGAGAGCAGTGGATGTGATATACCTTAACTTTAGTAAGGCTTTTAATATAGTCTCCCACAACATTCTTGCTAGGAACTATAAGGTGAATAGAAGCCTCGCAGGATCATTGGGCTCAAAAGGTAGTAATCAGTAGCTCAATATCTATTGAGCAGCTGGTATCAAGTGGAATGCCTCAGGGGTTGGTTCTGGGACCAGTTTTGTCCAATATCTTCATCAATGAGCTGGAAGATGGGATGATGTGCACTGTAAGCAAGTCTGCAGATGACACCAAGCTGGGGGGTGTAGTAGATACACTGGAGGGTAGGGCTAGGATTCAAATAGATATAGACAAATTGAAGGATTGGACCAAAAGAAATTGCATGAGGTCCAATAAGGACAAATACAAAGTCCTGCTTTAGGACAGAACAATCCCATACACAAGTACAGGCTGGGAACTGACTGGCTGGGCAGCAGCTCTGCAGAAAAGAACCTGGGTGTTCCGGTGGACAAGAAACTGAGCATGAGCCAACAGTGTGTCCTTTATGCCAAGAAGGCTAACAGCATACTGGGCTGCATTAGTAGGACTGTTGCCAGCAGATCAAAGTAAGTGATTTCCCACCTGGTGAGGCCACATTTGGAGTACTGTGTCCAGTTCTAGACTCCTCACTACAGAAAGGATGTGGACAAATTGGAGAGAGTCTAGGAGAGTGCAATGAAAATGGTTAGGGGGTTGGGGCACAGAACTTATGAAGAGAGACTGAGGTAACTGAGCTGATTTAGTCTGCAGAAGAGAAGATTGAGGGGGGATTTAATAGCAGCCTTCAGTTACCTGAAGGGTGGTTCTAAAGAGGATGGAACTAGACTGTTCTCAGTGGTGGCAGATGACAGAACAAGAAGCAATGGTCTCAAGTTGCAGCAAGGAAAGTTTAGGTTAGATAGGTTAGTTTAGAGTGATTGTCATAGGTGACTCCATCCTGAGAGGTACAGAGGGCCCCATCTGTCGCTAGGACCCCTCGACACGTGAGGTCTACTGCCTACCTGGGGCAAAGATTCAGGTTATGAAGGGGATGATCCAGGCCATGATCCAGCCCACCGATTACTACCCCATGGTCGTAATCCTAATGTGGGCAGGAGAAGCCCCGATCACCTGATGGAGGACTATCATGCTTTGGGGTGCGTGCTGAAGGAGATAGGTGCACAGGTTGTTTTCTCTTCTATCCTACCAGTGAGCGGATGTGGAAGACGGCATGCAACATGCATCGCCGAGACCAACTGATGGCTTCGGGAATGGTGTCTTGAGGCAGGCTTTGGCTTCCTTGACAATGACTGGCACATCATGACAAAAGACATGCTCAGATGGGATGGGCTCCACCTTTCCCCTAAAGGTAAGTGTGTGTTTTCTTCTAGGTTGGTGGATCTCCTCTGGTGGGCTTTAAACTAGACTCGTTGGGGGAAGGGGAAGACGAGGGCGGAGGAAGCATTGGACTGCTAAACCAAGGAACACCCACAAGTACAGCCCAGCCTAGGCCGACGAGTAGAACATATACACAGGTAAGCGATAGGGGCCAGGGTAATGCTGAAAGTAGGGGACCAGTGCACACATCCACAGGAGGCCTCAAATGCCTCTACACAAATGCTCGTAGTATGGGAAACAAGCAAGAGGAACTTACCCTCCTGCTAGCAGACACTAACCCAGACATAGTGGGGCTCACTGAAATGTGGTGGGACCCAACGCATGACTGGGCAGTGAATATCAAGGGATATAGGCTGTACAGGAGGAATAGGACAGGGAGGAAAGGTGGGGGCATGGCGCTCTACATTAAGGAGGAATACACATCCTCGTCAATTAGCAAAGAATCAGGAGAGGCACTCTGAAGTGCTCTGGGTTAGAATACAAGGTAGTCGAGGGGAAAGAGACTTAATGGTGGGGATCTACTACAGACCACCCAACCAAGGGGAAGAGCTAGACCAGGAATTCTTAAGTCAGCTCATGGAGGTAGTTAGGACAAAGGATGTGGTCATCACGGGTGACCTGAACTTTCCAGACATCTGCTGGGAAAAGCAGTCAGCCAGGTCTGACCACTCACGTAGGTTCCTAGCCAGAATGCAGGACTTCAATCTAACCCAGGAGGTGCACAGCCCCACCAGGGGAGACACCTTTTTGGACCTGGTGCTGGCTACGGGTGACGACTTGGTGAGGGGGCTGCAGGTGCTCAACCACCTGGACAACAATGATCATCGCCTGCTGGAATTCATCATCCAGAGTAAGGTGGCAAAATCCTACAGCAAGGCAGCAGCCCTAGATTTCAGGAGGGCAGACTTCAATGAGCTAAGGAGAATAGTCGGGGAAGCACTGAGGTCCCGGAGGGGAGGGAAGCCAGGTGTCCAAGAAGAGTGGTCATTCCTTAAGGAGACTGTCCCAGGGAAAAGGCAAGAATGGGATCCCAAAGGGTCAAGGAGAACCCCTGGGAGCTGGCACACCCCAGGGGAAACACAGAGTAGGGGAGAATAAACAAAAACTCACCGGCAGCAGGAACAACGGCGGGACTGGAAGCGGCAGCGGGACCCGCACAGCTCGTCAGCCGTGTCTTTTTAAAAGCTCAGCCAGCTGATGAGAAGGGGGAGGAGCCTCGGCATGGTGAAATAAGAAGAATGGCTGGCAAGGCGAGGGGAGAGAGGGGATTGAGGAGGAGCACAGGGGAAGAGTCCCCAGGACCCCTCTGGGAGGAGGGGACGGTCAAACTTACTTTGCACCGGATAGGAGGCTTCCCTGAAGACCTTCAAGAGAGGGACACTGTTATTGGACCTAGGGAAAAAGAGATATCCACGCTGCATATCAAATTAAGGCCCTAGGAGGAGGTTCCGGAGACTCAGCAAACAAGTAAGGTATGCAGTTGGTATATACCTGAAGAAAAGAGGGAACCATGGGATGCAAGGCACAGGACCAAGAGGGACCCTTAAAGGCATTGGCTTGGTCCTAAGGATTTTCCCATGAGGGAGAAAAAAAGGGTCACAGCAGCAGTTGATGTGGCTGGGAATAATCAATGACCCCTCAGAGAAAATTAATGGTCCACGCTGGGAGGGACGTCGAGGGTCAGTTGTATCTTGTTTGATACTAGAAAAAAAAAGGGGAGAAGGGGAAAAGGTGGCACAGAGGGAATGGCTGGTGGTGGGACCACCTGATAGGGAAGCACGCTGACACTAAGTTGGCCAGGAATAACAATCAGAGGAATACTATAGTGATAACTTTTGTTGTCAGATTCAGTTGTTTATTCATTGATGTTGTCGTTTTAAGGAAGAGAACCAGACGTAGGATAACTGAAAGCCACACGCTTCTGGTGTTAGGAAGGCCCCTGTTAGATAGGGGACTTGGACAGGCATGTAGGCTCCTTATGGGTATTTTGGGGACCAAGGGAGACTGAAGATAAAATCCTGTATAGGGAGGGTAAGCCGCAAAGAACATCGGCACTCCATCGTGGCTCGGTTCAGGGCGAGGTACAGGGGAGGTTGGAGCCTCGTGGAAGATCACTGCCCTGAGGTCTTGGATAAGTGTGCCGCGGTGGTAAAGCCCCTCCACTGAAGTAATCGTCAAAGTCGTGGCAGGCGGGACTGGGACGAAGACCACCTGGTGGGAAGACACTGACACCTTGAGACCGTAGGGACAGATCGAAGGACCGCCCTACAGATCCATAGCTGAACAACGCGGGACCAAATGTTCGAGGCCTGACGGGTGCAGAGACGATCCTCCAAGCCCAGAGGGAGGTAATCCCAACACGGATCAAAGGGGGCAGGAGGGCACAAAAGCCCCCATGGCTCACCAAAAGCATCTGGGAATGTTTCCTAACTAAAAGGGAGGCGCACACCCAATGGAAGGGAGGGGCCATCACCAGGAAGGATTATACTGCAGTTGCTAGGGGATGCAGGGGGACAGTCAGGAAGGCCAAGGCAGAGATGGAACTGGGACTAGCTTCCCGGATCAAGGACAACAAGAAGTCCTTTTTTAAATACATAGGGGGCAAAAAGAAGGTTCCGAGTAATGTGGGGCTCCTGCAGGACACGCTAGGAAATTTGTTCGTTACACCAGACGACAAAGCCAACATATTTAATGATTTCTTTGCCTCCATTTTTCTGAGCAGGGACCGGAACAGTCACTCCCCTCTGGGCCCCTCTTAGACCCCAGGGGAGGTGCACCTAGGCCAAGGGCTAGTGAGGAACTAGTTAGGGAACTTCTGGAGGGACTGGATGTATTCAAGTCAGCTGGTCTGGACGATCTCCACCCTAGAGTACTGAGGGAATTGGCTGACATCATTGTGGGACCCCTGGCATGGCTTTATGAGCACTCGTGGTGCTCTGGTGTGGTGCCAGAGGACTGGAAGAGGGCCAATGTGGTTCCCATCTTCAAAAAGGGGAAGAAGGAGGACCCGGGAAACTATAGGCCAGTTA